>NC_072443.2:24503955-24823241 GCF_028878055.3 Symphalangus syndactylus
CATGTCTTTCTGCTGTAGTGTAAGACAGAACACATACCTTTCATTTTATGACAAAATCTTGAGTATTAAGTTGTGTTTTATTATATGCAGGCTTATTGAGCAAATGGAGACTTATTCCTTGTCTTTGGGTAATCAATCAGTGGTGGAACCTAACATAGCAATCCAGTCAGCAAATTTCTCTTCAGAAAATGCGGTGGGGCCTTCAAATGTTCGCTTCTCTGTGCAGAAAGGTAAGCTGTTAATCTTACGTGCTTGTAACAGCAAAGAGCATTCTGCTACCGATGATGAATAATAATGCTCTACTCATGATAATGTAGACTTTTACAATTCTACTCTTTCCCTTCTCATAGGAGCTAGCAGTTCTCTAGTTTCTAGTTCAACATTTATACATACAAACGTGGATGGCCTTAACCCAGATGGACAGACTGAACTTCAGGTCTTGCTTAATATGACGAAAAGTAAGTCTCAAACTCTGTGACATTTAAAAAAATGGACTCAAATTCATAGAACTAATAACTTCTAATTTACCGAAGCAGAAATAATGTCTACTTAGTTTCATACTGAGTAATTTGCATTTGAGTATGTTTGAGCTCTGACATAATATGGTAATCTCAACTCTACTATTCTAAGTCAAAAAGATAATTTCTTCGTTTTTTCTTTTTTCAACAGCCTTTTGGAAGGTAGCAGAATTGAAATGTTCAGGCCATGTACACAAATATGTTTTCCTACAAAAATCTTGCTAAGGTGGTTCTGTTTTACACTTACACATTTAAAACGTATTCAATCACAAGCTCTGACCGTGTTTACTAGTGGCATGACACTCTCAGGCTCAGATGCATCCTGCAGACCTAACACTGGAGAAGTCTATGTAATTGGCACAGTCATCATTTAGTAGCATCAATTTTAGGTTATCTCCACTCTATGGTGCCCACCATGTGCTCACTATCATCCTGCATATAACCTTTCAGAAATTCTTACATGTAACTTGAAGTGGTTGTATTTTTCAGTCTAAAAAAAATAAGTAAATCAAACACACACACTTACTTTTCATTTCTCCCCAAACAAAAAAACCCGATGTCAGAAAGTATATGTGTTAGATAGAATACATTTATAATAGCACTAAAAAAGAAGAGAGTGTTATTTGTGAATCTGGCACTCTGGAATTTTGCTCTCATTTGCTTTGGCCACTTGCTTTGTGATGGTAGAGAATCTAAGTCTTCTATGTTCTTGTGCATTTTTTCTTTTAATTTAAAAATACTTCATGCATACAGAAAAGTACAGAAAGTAATGCGAGCAGTACCTATGTAACTATCAGCCAGGTAAACAAATATCAATTTTTCCTATATTTGCTTCAGATCTCTTTAAAAAAGAGAGACATGGTATTACAGTTGTACCTGAAGCTCTCTACCTCACAAATCACTGCAGCCTCAACCTCCCAGGAGGAAGCAATCCTCCAGCCTCAGCCTCCCAAGTAGGTGGGACTGTAGGTGTGCCCTGCTAATTTTTTAAAAAACATTTAAATTTTTTTGTAGAGACAGAATCTCGCTATATTGCTCAGGCTGGTCTCAAAGTCCTGGGCTCAAGTGATCCTCCTGCCTCAGCCTCTTAAAGTGTTGGAATTATAGCCATAAGCCACTGTGCCTAGTCTCATTCTTTTATTTTTAAAGAAAGAATAAAAAGAAACCTTGCTCCATTTTTAGGGTTAACTTTTCATTTAGTGTCCAGGAGAAACAATTTGGTGATGTCAATGTACTGTGAACAAAAGCCAGCAGCCCATCCCTTTCTCTCCAGGTGGAGGCTCTAACAGTGGCCACAGAGGAGGACAATTTGGGGGCTGTCGGGGCCTTGCCTGTCTCCCTCTCAAATCAGATGACTGAATACTCTGGTCTCACACCACAACGTTTTCCTTTTATCACTTGTGAAAGACAACGGAGTTTAGGAAATTAATTCAGTTAAAATGTATACTGTTGATGCTTCTGCTGTTTTAAATATGCCAACAGTTGTATAGGGTGTTAGGAGGCAGTCCTGGCTCTCTTTGACTGCTGCCACCAACAGGCCGGGTGCAAAACCCTCCGCAGCAGCGATGGTCTTTCAGGATCTTTGATGAACAGCTGATTCCTTTTTCCAATGACCAGAAGATGTTTCACAGTAGCCGGCTAGCCTTGGGAGAAGCCCATGATTGTCATGACACACAGCAGGGGACAATAGTTGAAGAGATGGTGAAGAGTGCCTGCCTCAAAAACTCCACAGAAAAAGTGACTTGCGCTCCTTGCTCAGTGACTTAACACCACTCGTCACCTTTGAACAGGAGACCGACCTCATCTGGGCTCAGCCATCCTGGTGTCCCAAGCTTTGCTATTTCCTGTCTCATATTTTATCATTGCAGGAGGCAACATGGGCTGGGGCTATCCACATGTTGTGTTCACTCTCTCCATCTCTCATGTATAAAGCAAGACGTTTACTTTATACATGAGATCTTTGCAATACCTTTTTGAGGTGGATTAGGCAGAAATTCTCATTCCTGTGTGGAAGGTAAGGAAACTGAAGCTCAGAAAAAAAAAATTAATATGGGTGGAATGGCCCGCCATGGGTTATATGTGTTACTTACATATTGCAATTAAGTAAAGGTTCAACCAGTAAACCATTTTTACTGTACTTTACTCAAATATTAAGCAGCTATGCACTTCTACAATAACGTGACATATTGTTTTTTGTTTACCCTACAGTTCACTTATTGATTTTAATGTCTTTTTCTCCCTATAGATTACACCAAGACATGTGGCTTTGTAGTTTATCAAAATGACAAGCTTTTCCAATCAAAAACTTTTACAGCTAAATCAGATTTTAGTCAAAAAATTATCTCAAGCAAAACTGATGAAAATGAGCAAGATCAGAGTGCTTCTGTTGACATGGTCTTTAGTCCAAAGGTGAGTTTTTCATTGCAGATGCAAGAAAAAAGTGTCCTCATGCTTTCTGTCTTTCTGATGGTGGCAGCTGAGACTGAGTAGAGTAACACAGGGGAAGAAGAGAGTAGGAGGAAAGGGGGTGTTTTCCATGAACAGAAATAATAAAAATTCAGACCACTCTTGAACACCAAAAGCAGGGACATGTTGAATGAAAGAAATCTACAGCAAAACTCTTCAAAAAGTTCGTTGATGTATCCATTTAAATATTCCTCCCAACCATATCTATTGTCAAACTAACTAAATGCAAAGTTAACTAATTTAAATTTTATCTCCTTTTTTCCCTCTCCTTAATCATAATGAATATGCTAATGCTTAGTATATATTTAATTCATTTCTCAGATGACTGTCTTATACTACTTGATTTTTTTTACCCAATTAAGTATTTAGAAATAGTAATTGTAATTGTCTTATCAATTCACAGTACAACCAAACAGAATTTCAACTCTATTCCTATGCCTGTGTCTACTGGAATTTGTCAACAAAGGACTGGGACACATATGGCTGTCAAAAAGACAAGAGCACTGATGGATTCCTGCGCTGCCGCTGCAACCATACTACTAATTTTGCTGTATTAATGGTAAGGATGTACATAGCAATCTCTTTCCAGATGAGAATTTTCCTTATACACAATTCTAGTATGTGCTCCTTGGAGATAACTTTGGGATTTAATTTACATAGATTTTCAACTCAGATTAAATAGAAAAACAAGAAATAAAGTAATAGGACTTAAGGCCTGGCGCGATGGCTCACGCCTGTAACCCCAGCACTTTGGAAAGCTGAGGGGGGCAGATCACGAGGTCAGGAGTTCGAGACCAGCCTGACCAACATGGTGAAACCCCGTCTCTACTAAAAATACAGAAATTAGCTGGGCATGGTGGTGCATGCCTGTAATCCCAGCTACTCAGGAAGCTGAGGCAGGAGAATCGCTTGAACCTGGGAGACAGAGGTTGCAGTGAGCCGAGATCACACCACTGCACTCCAACCTGGGTGACAGAGTGAGACTCCGTCTCAAAAACAAAACAAAACAAACAAAAAAAATAGGACTAAGGTAAAGGCAAGTAGAATGGAACTTTTTGCTATGTGGTCTTAGGATAGAGAGGTCAGAACTATGTATTTGATCAGGGGAAGGGAGCCCATGTGTGAAAGAAAAGCTGGCGGGCTCCATTCAACTAACTCACATGTTCTGAAGCATAAAGTTGTTATAGCCAGAGGTAAAGCTGTATAGCTGTGTGTCAGAGACAGGTTCAATATTTACTTAGCTATATGTGGACAGTTTAAATCAGTTACCCAAAGCTTTTCCCACTGAAATTGCTCAAGTTACTAAGTTTTTGCTAGAAGATATAAAAGAAAAACTCTTTAATCCCTTCAATGTGTCCCCTAGTTTCTCCGTGTATTCCTTAAGTCTTTTACCTCTAAAGCTATATGGTGCAAGTAACTGATAATACTTAGCTCTGGTGTGCAGCTGTGCATGCATCTCTCAAGGTTCTTGTGCTGACCCTTGTAAGAAGAGGGGCTTCTGTATGTTCTATTTCCAGAAATCTACTTTTCTGGTGAAACAAAAAAAAGTTAGTTTATATACTTCATGGAATGGTTTTCATTCACAATGGAATGGAGAGTTACGGAGAGTGTTCTTCTCCTTAGTAAGGGACTATTAATGCTATGAATCTCTCAAGGAAAAGCAGATGTTTTCATTCCCCAGTAGCTATAATATAGCCATATTTGGGAAGCCAGTGGAGACTGGTGGAACATACTGGTATAGCTTGCATTATCAAAGCATAGAACCTTGCTTTTTAAAACTTTTTGAGATAACTATAGTTTTCTCATTTTAATTATAAAAGCGCTCTCCTTTTAATTCATTTGGATTATTTCTTTTCTAACTTGCGTTACAGAGAGATCTGCTTTCTTGATCAGGAGATACAGGAGAAAAATTTAACTTTTTGATATCTTAAAGTCATAGGATCATTGATGAGCTATGTAAAGCTCAGGTTGCTATACATGTTAAATGATACAGTTTACTTTATTATAGTTATCTTTTCCCTTTCTTGAGGTTAGGCTTTCAGCTATTTCTTCTCATTAGTATCTGACTGCCTCAATGCCTACGTACCTACATTTGTAATTAGTTTTGGTTTGCAATATTTTTTTGAATGGCTGATTAAAATTGCATGTAAAGTAAGAGCAAGTCGGCTCTGAGTGAAAAGATTATTTTTACAATCTGAAGACCTATAAATCTTATGATTCTTTTTCATCTACTTAGTACACTACACACAAGAAATAACATAAAATTTTTGTTTTATTATTTTTAAATGTGTATTTTGTTTTTATTTTATTTCTATAAATGCAATACACAGGCATTGCATAAAGTATGAAAGTATACACTAAACAAAAATATAGTGATACGGAAACATGTTTACGAAACAGTAAAATGGCAATTCGAGCATAATGCTATTATGTTAACAAACCCCTGCATGTTTGTGTAAGAGACATAGATAGTATTTTTAAGCATGTAAGAACAAAAGATAGGCTCTCAAGAGGTAGGTATGGTGTGGGGTAGCAGGCAGTATAAAGGAACATATGCTTTTTCTATTATGCCTCTATATTCCTTTCATATTTTACAAATAAGTATACACTGCTTTTCTAATTTTAACAACTTAAAAAATCAGAAAGTACAGATAAGCAAAATGAATTATACATATCCAACCCACCCTGTGACCACCACCACTACCTCACCAGATTTCTAAGATTACATACTCATATGGTATGTATTTTAATATATATATATGTATATACACACACACAAACATGTTGAGAGATATATAGCTATATTACATAAAAATAAGGCTTCCTTTAAAAAATTAACAGGTATGAGCATCTTTCCATATTTATGAAAATATTTCTGCAACTTTATTTTTAGTGCATCCACTTAGATATACTTAGAGTCCAGTTACACATAAAAATAATGTCATGAATAAGTGAGGCAACTTTTGACAATTTAGATCTAATTCAAACAATTCTGATTTTAGACATCAAGGAAAAGTATAAATAGTTGACTTGTGAACCACATGGGACAGTATGGGTCCACTTAATATGTGGATTTTTTTCAATAAAAAAAGTCTGCCCTCCACATTGGCAGGTTCTGCATCCACAAGGAAACATGGATGGAAAAATAACACAGTATTTTCAGAGTGTAAAACTGGTATATGGAGGTCAGCTTTCCACATCAGCAGGTTCCACAGGACCAACTGCAGGACTTCAATATGCGTGGCTTTTGACATCTGCAAGTTGTCCTGAAACCAGTCCCCCTGGGCAAATACCAAGGCATGACTGTATATTTTTCCTTAACTGAATTAATTAGATAATTATTCTCAAGCCTGTATACTTCAGGTAAACTGCTCAGCAATAAGGGGTTGATGTATTTCACTTTTAAATATATCAAGAGCTTTACAAAAGGAAGATATATCTGGCAATTGTCTGGTTAATTTGACCCATGTAACTCTGTGATGTTGACTTTCATTAACATTTCAGGGATGATTATTTAAAAATATGAGTCTTCACTTGTTTTTCAGACTTTCAAAAAGGATTATGAATATCCCCAATCACTTGACATATTATCCAACGTTGGATGTGCACTGTCTATTACTGGTCTGGCTCTCACAATCATATTTCAGATTGTCACCAGGTAAGAGCAGAAGCAGGCTCTTTTCAGAAGAGACATTGCTATCTTGATATAATTTACTCTGAGAATTCTCATAAGTATATAGTGTCTTTGAACTAGATGAGAACTCAGAGAGGTACTTATTTTACACAGGAGGACATTCAGGCCTGGAAAGGCTAAGAAATACACACAAATAAATATGTAATTACAAATTGTGGCAAGTGCCTTGAAAGAAAATTATATGCCACTTATTTACAAGTTTGTCACGTAAAATTTATGTGGTCCTGCAGCTCATTAATGCTATAATTCCTTAGTGTTGAATAGAACCATGCCTATCAATTTGTATTTGTAAAGGAGACATTGCAAACAGCAATTTTTTAAAAAAGTAATTTAAAAAATGTATCAAGCTTTCAAATGGTGAAACGTTTTTCAAAAATATATAGAGTTTTCAAATGGTGAAAGTTTTTGAATCCCACACATTAAAGTCTAATTTTAAATAATGACCTATAAACAAACACTTCTCTCCACCTTGATCCCTTCATCTGAGGTCCAATTTTGTATCCCATTCATTATTTTTTGTCACATGTTACATTTTCTTAACTGCCTGTGGTCTTTTAGAAGCTTGTTCATTGATTAATTTATTCTGTTTACTGTGTGTTTCCTCTGTCAACTTCACACTTCATGTTCATTTTGTCTTTCATGACATTGAAATTTTCAAGCATCCAGGCCAGTTACTTTGAAAAATATTCCACATTGAAGATTTGTCTGAAATTTTCCTCATGAAGAGATGCAGGTTAATTATTTTTGGTGGGAATACTGCAATCATGGAATTTTTTTTTAGTGTGACTCAGCAAGAAGTGCAGATCAGTTTGTCCCATTATTGTTGGCTAAAGTTTGATTCCCCATTTAAAGTGATGTCTGCCAGATTTCCACATTTTTTCCCTGTGTAAATAATAGATGACTCGTGGGGTACCACTTTGAGGCTGCATGATATCCTGTTTCCCAAAAATCTTTTACTTAATGATCTTGTTACTCATCCTTACTGGAACAAATTATTACATTAGTGGTTGAAAAATGGTGATTCTTCTAGGCTATCATTCTTTCTATATTTGTTTGCTATACTCTTTTGTAAAAAGCATACTTCCCAGTGTAGCCCCAGAGTTTTTTTATGTAAGAAGCATACTTCCCAACAGAGGGAGCCCCTTCATGTTGTTTTGTCATGTTTCAGTCTTTAGTCACTTCCTTATTTCAATCACAGCAAAACGATCATCTTTCACTTTCTCTGCCTCATACCTGAATGAGCCATTTCTCCAAAGAGCCAGAATTGTTTTCGATTCCTTTTCTCCCCTTTTTCACATTAAATGAGTCTCTTGCCATTCATTTAAAAGTTTTATAGTGAGTGCTTATGTTGTAAGGAGCTGAATACAAAACTATGAACAGACAGATAATCTCCCATCTCTCATGAAATATACACTGTTGGGGGGAGAAGGCAGACATTATAAAAATATCTACACAACTGAATATATAGTTACAAATTGTGGTAAGTGCCTTGAAGGAAAATTACATGTTTGTCATGTAAAATTAAATGCCTCTTAAATTTGTCTCATTATTTGTATTTCTATCTTCAACACAGTTGTACTGACAATTATTTGGTCCCATAGGGATGAGAAATAGTTGCTGCATAACTAGTTTATTTGCCCAAACCTCACTCTTTTCATTTGTCATCAGATTTTTTTCCTCCTTCATCAATATGTTTTCTAGCACAATTATGCAACCATAGATGCCACTAAAATTCATCAGGAAACAGAAATAAAAATAAACGCCAGGCATGGAGGCTCACACCTGTAATTCCAGCACTTTGAGAGGCCAAGGCAGGAGGATTGCTTGAGCCCAGGAGTTTGAGACAAGCCTGGGCAATACAGCAAGATCACATCTCAAACAATTTTTTTTTTTTTAAAAGAGAGAAAAAACAAAAAGACAAAATTTTATTGATTTTAAAATCCTGAATTACAAAATTTTCTTTGTTCTTGGACAGGTTCCCGTATAACAATAATGCACAGAATACAGACAGTCCCCTACTGACCATGGTTCAACTTACGATTTTTCAGCTTTAAGATGGTGCAAGAGTGACAGCATTCAGGACGTTTCTTGATTTATGATAGGGTTACATCCCAATAAACCCATTGTAAATTGAAAATATGGTAAGTTGAAATGATATTTTTAGTTTTCGATGGGTTTATTGGGATGCAATCTCAATGTAAGTTGAGGAGCATCTATATAGTAATAATCTATAAGAAGGGCCAGGCTATTTGAAAATCACCTCTTCTTCCTGTGGATTATAATTGATAAAATTAGATAAAAACTAGAATCTAATCTTACTTTTATATAAAAAGATTCTTTTGAGTACTTTTTGCAGTTCTGGTCATTAAACCTCTCAATAGACTTAATGAAATTTTGAATTGTCCAGAAATCTCAACTAAAATGTCAAGCAGATGGACTGAGTTCTGTTTGAATGAAAGCTTTTTTATTCAGTGTGGGAATCCAAAGATCAAGAGAGGTCATGATGAAACATCATAAAAACATAAAGAATATATAATGGGCAAATAGACTTCATCAAATTATGAGTTATTAAGAATAGAGAGGTACTTGAAGGTTAGAACTTTAGGCACAGTAATAGACCTGGGAAATGGTATTCCAAGAGATCTTGAAGTCTGAAAAATCCAGAAGGCTTTAGATGCTAGTGAGTAGAGATTTTATCTTTATTGGTGTAGAACTGTCTGCCATAGTATACATGAAAGTGTAACATGCCTTTAAGGGGATATAAGGATATATCTGCCTTTAAGCAATAAGGAAAATAATACATGTACAAAAAAGAATATAATATTTTACTTCTGAGATCAACTTTATTAAGAGAAATCTTGCATTCTCTGCCAATCTGAAGATACACATGTGGGCTAGCACAGAATATATACACGAACTACACACACCACACCATACATACACACACTCCACACCATACACACACACACACACACACTCATACACACTCAAACTCTCATACTGCCTTCTGAAGATTACTGGTAAACAAGGCTGGCCTGCAGACAAAATCAGAGAAACAGCTGCTCTTTTAGAGCAAAGACATTAGGTAAGCACGAGAAGGGGAAAAAAAGGAAATTTTAAAGGGCACTTGGTGGTACCCCCAGAAATTGTATCTTCCAATAAAGGGACAGTCCTTGGGAATGATTTACATTCAAAGTGTGGTTCAGGACATCTTGACCATCTGACAATCAGCAAGCATTTCCCAAAATGTGGTCCTTGAAACATTAGTCCTGGGGAGATTCTTGATGAAAATAAGGTTCTGAAAAGTCTTGCGGAAAAGATATGTGAAATTTTGTTGTGTATAAACCATTTAAAAAAACAGTAATCATTAGTCTACTTAAATTATAAAGAATAGCATCAGTAACAATAGGCCATGAAACAAATTAAAAATATTTTTACCTAATTTAAATCTTCGTGGAAGCTTCACTCTTTAAACGTAAAGTAAGCTGAATATCACCTAATTTTGTTTTAAAGCTATTACACTGTTATGGGAAATTCTTTAAAAATTGTATTTGGCCTTATTTTAAAAATTTTAAGTGAGTTTTAAAGATAAATTACATTTTAAAACTCAAGAGACTTTTTCTCTACATTTAAACATGAGTTCATCTACTAATGTGCAGAGTTTTCTATTATAAAAATGTTAAAACTCCACATAGGGCCTCTTCTACAGATGGCCTTCACGTAAGCTTGCAAATCTAGAGTAGAACTTATTACCTAGCATTATATTAAAAAAACTGCCCCAAAACTCAGTGGATAGAAACACATATTATTTCTAATGATTTTGTGGCTTGTCTGGGTTCAGCTGGGTAATTTTTCTACTGGTCTTGCTGGAGTCTTGCAGTCAGATGGCGGCTGGGCCAGAGTCATCTGGAGGTTCACCTAGGATGCTGGGGCAGCTGCATCTTTCTTGCTCTCCATACAGTCTCAGAGGACTTCCATGCAGTTTTTTTTTTTTTTTTTCAGCAAGGTGGCTGGGCTTTTTACACAGTGGCTCAGAACTCCAGGAGCACAAAAGGAAAAGCTGTCAGTGTTGTAGGACTTTCTCCTTTGTTCAGCTAAAAGCTGGGTTCTTGTGTCACACGACCATGGAAGATTAGGCTCGCAGACACTGTGAAGGGTGAAAAAGACAGGGTTAATCGGGTGAAAAGGAAAAAAGGGAAACAGGGACTCTCAGCAGCAAAGTGAGAGTCCTGCTACTAGGCTTCCCTCCGTGCAGACTGAATCCACGGATACCTCCTCGGAAGAGGAGAGGCCAGGCTCCTCCCCTCTGCAAAGGGCGGGAACTTCCCACAGCTCCACCCCCTTCTCCCAGTGCGCAGGTCAGTTGGAGGTTCTCCCGGTACACCTCTATACTAGGTTGTCTCACCTGGAGGGCCATGTTACGACTTTTATGTTCCCCAGGCACTTGTGTCTTTGTGGAAACTTTCATTCATTAAAGAAAGATTAAAAATTATATTTTATGATTGCATTGGTACAAAGATGAATATATTAATATTCTTTGAGCTAAGAGTTCTCTCTTTTCTTCTACATCTAAAAGAAGTTAAAACATTACTATGGGATATGAACGCTAAGCACTATTGTGTCTAATGGATAAGTCGGCCTTGGCTGCCAGGCCTTCTGTTGCATCCCATCAGTTACATCAAGGTACAGGCCAGGCTACTGTGAAGGGACTATGCAGGGCTACCTACCAGGAAGTAGCGTTCACTGGGGGCCATCTTTGGGGATTAGCTATCACTTTTGATCAGAACACAGTTTCAAGAAAAGATACGTCAACCGGTATCTTTTAACTCATGACTTTGTGGAAATGATAAGAGGAGAGTATAGTTTTCTGATGTAATCGAGAATGTAGATTTACCAGCTGTCCCCACTGGGCTTTGAACTGAACTTATATTGGGCAATAATATCTTTGTTCCCAGAAATTTCACTGCAGTTTGTTTTGTGCAATTGTTTTGTTTCATCTAATGTTTTGTATTAATTTACTTATTTTCAGGAAAGTCAGAAAAACCTCAGTGACCTGGGTTTTGGTCAATCTGTGCATATCAATGTTGATTTTCAACCTCCTCTTTGTGTTTGGAATTGAAAACTCCAATAAGAACTTGAAGGCAAGTGATGGTGACATCAATAATATTGACTTTGACAATAATGACATACCCAGGACGGACACTATTAACATCCCGAATCCCATGTGCACTGCGATTGCCGCCTTACTACACTATTTTCTGTTAGTGACATTTACCTGGAATGCACTCAGCGCTGCACAGCTCTATTTCCTTCTAATAAGGACCATGAAGCCTCTTCCTCGGCATTTCATTCTTTTCATCTCATTAATTGGATGGGGTAAGTGTTTGCATCTCCCCTTTCTCAGGAATTTAATTTTGTGGAAATCATTTAATTTAAACACTTATTGAAGGCCTAATAGTCCAAGGCCTTGACGTAATTAAGAGGAGATAGAAAATGTAGTGATTGCTGAGAATACTTTCTGTCTAGTAGCTTATATTCCAGTGAAGGAGGCAGATGCGATCAAGGCAAGAATACAAGATACATGATAAACTAACTTAACTAACTTAAAAATGTTAATTTCCTTTAACATCTCTTTTTATTAATTTGATTTGAGATTTAGGCCACAAATAATTAACTTCCAGCTACTTTAAAAGAAATGTTTCAAGAAAGACAATCAGAGTGACTCTTTAAGCAAAAATATTTGAAAAATTTATTGGGTTCCAGCAAAGGAAGACTTGTTTCAGGGATATCTAAATTTAAATGTATTCAAGTGATGGAGGAATTATGCTACTGAAACATGACAATTCTGGTTAGAGTTACAAAGAAACCAGAAATAGGATTGATATGTAGAGCCATCACTAAAAGGGAAGGGAAAACACTTGGAGAAAAATTATATCCACTGTCGACCCACAGCTGTAGGATCACTTTGTATATTGTCCATCGTGAAAACAACATACATCCTGAAGAGGGTCAGATGTATAATTCATGTATGGTCTTTTATAATTAATCCAAGTCTGGATAAATCATTAATTCTGTGCCTCTCTTTATCACATAGGAGTCCCAGCTATAGTAGTGGCTATAACAGTGGGAGTTATTTATTCTCAGAATGGAAAGAATCCACAATGGGAATTAGACTACCGGCAAGAGAAAATGTGAGTTTATATTTTTTTAAATGTCCAATTGTTTGACCTAAGAGTGTAACTGTTCAGTGATATTGACTCCAAGTATCACTGTAATTTGCATTTCACTTTATAATTGTCATGTTTAGTGGTAGACATTTGAAATTCTCAAAGAACACATTATATTTTCAGTGTGATGACATGGAAATTTCCCATAAGTCCTTTTGTAAAGCAAGTAATCAACTTCGAAATTTATAAATGTGAACTTTCTTATGTTAAATTTGTCTTCTTTCATTAAATCTGAAAATCGTGATACAATAGGTATTATCCTTAGTAATCCTATATCTTAGTTTTCTCATCCAGAAAATGGGAATAACAATAATAGTAATTCCTGTTCTGGGGTTACTTCAAGGGATCAATCAAGTGTGAAAACATTTAATAACTTGAACACTCTCCATATGTCTCGCTCATATAAACCGATTCTATGTTGATATGATTTTAATGGATATTTCATGATGATTTATCACACATAACAAATTCTTCCTGTGATTCCAGTGTGAATAATTAACTGTTGTAACAGAAGCATCTGACTGTATGACATTTGCTTTTTTTGTGGGGGGGAGAAAAGAAAGTGGAGCTGAACTGAGACTCAACTCTTTATATGCATTTCTGCTACCAAATGGCAACTGCTCTTCAATTTGTCTTCCCTTCTCATTTTATAAATCTAACTATTCTTATCTCCAAATTCCACCTGCAGTCCCAAACCAACACAAATGAAAGCAAAACTTTTGGAAATGGGCAAGTACACCAAGGGAAGGCTGTGGTGTCAGGGAACTCACCTCTTTCTCAGGGGCTGATCATGCCCAACTGTAGGCTGGGGAGCTGACTGCCCGGCCTTATTTCATGCTCCCAGACACTACGTTTGATTATGGTTAAATATCGTTTTAGGTTTTAAAATTTTAACACCATGAGTAGAAATATCTAATTAGAGATACCCAAGATGCAAATATCTCACAGGCGAGGTAATTCACTTCAAATTGCATTATTAATTGGTGTTAACCAAGGCACAGGGCTAGACTCACTCCTTTAAAAGTCTTCAGAAGAAAGAAGCCAACTGACTTAAATTTATTCACACTGAGCTATAAATAATTAAGGGCAGCTCCTTTCCTGATTACGGTGTTAGTTGTTGGGGAAGATATGAGGCAACTGATAATAAGAGAAGCTGGGGAGAGAGGAAAGGATGTGTGACATAAGCATCTGCCTCCTCCTGGACTTTCTCCCCCACCTTCCACCCTACACACATGCCATCAAGGGCCACATTTCTTCAGGATGTATTGAGACTCAGGAGGGATTATTTTTGGTTTTCCTGAGTTATTCTCCTAGCAGTTGCTCCTCAAGAGCCTGTGCACTCCCCTGTTGCTCCAGTTCTGCCAATCATCCTGGAATCCCTGACCCAGTTACCTGAAGTACTGCTGTCTCTGCATAGACCCGGTTACAGGGTGAATTTGGGCAGGCCACATTCCTCTTTAATGTTCTACCCCGCCAGTTCTCTGTACCACTACTACGTAGGCTGTTTCAGACATTCCCGAAGGGTTGAGGTTAACATGGGAAATTATAATTGGAGGGAAATTTTTCAAGCATTGCTTTTATGCTGAATCTGTCTTTCCCTATGTTCCATGGCAAACCTAGGAGTTAAACACTTCATCTGCATCCAATTATAATGCTCTCCAGACCTGAAGTCCATAGCTATTTGTCAGATCAATCTCCATCATCCTGAAGATAAACTTGGCACTATTTTATTTATGGATGGACTTATTATTGTATCTGTTACAGGCAAGAATGCCTTTGCATTTTAAAATTCATTATAGAGAATGGAACATCATCTCAGGTTCCTCCTAGGTCATTCAGATTAGAAATATGATTTACAATAATTTAAATTAAAACTATTCCAATGCAAAAAAATTTAGAAATCCTTTTGAGTGTATAATAATGGTGTTTTACAAAACTCCAGGGGAAAGAAAATAAAATTAATTGAATGCCAAATATGTGCCATAGCTTCTCACATCATTGTAATACCTAATGGCCTATCTGACACCTCCACTTGACTGTGTAATAGACATCTCCTCAACTTC
The DNA here is from genome assembly GCF_028878055.3 of Symphalangus syndactylus. NCBI lineage: Eukaryota > Metazoa > Chordata > Mammalia > Primates > Hylobatidae > Symphalangus > Symphalangus syndactylus. The sequence continues at coordinate 24,518,924 of NC_072443.2, forward strand.
CCTCCCATACCTGCTCATCTCATCGTCTTCCCCAGTTAATAGTAATTCTATCCTTCTAGGTGCTCAGATTTTGGAGTCATTCTTAATTCCCCTACATACCACATCCAACCCATCAATGGATTATTTTGCTTTACTTTTAAATGTATCAGGAATCAGACTATTTCTTAACATCTCCTCTCCTGGTCCAAACTACCCATATTACTGCAATAGACTCCTAGCTATTAGGTTGGTGCAAAAGTAATTGCAGTTTTTGCCATTACTTTTGTACCAACCTAATATTTCCTACTTTTGCTCATGCTGTTCTCTCAGCACTCTACCTGGAGTAATGCTTTTAAAACTCAAGACAGATCATGTCATGTCTCTCCGTCTTGTCTAGGGTACAAGCAATCACCCACAAAGCTCCTACATAATTTGTATCTTTCCACTAATCTTATCCATTTACCGTGGTTCAGCCACACTGGCCTTTTTTTCTTTCTTAAGCTGTCACCTCAGGGCCTTTGCATTTGATGTGATTTCTGCCTGGAACATCCTTCCCCATTATCTACTTCAGGTCTTTGCTCAAATACAGCTTTTTTCCATGAGGTTTTCCCTGACCACTCTATTTAAAAGGAAACACCCCTCCCCTCCACACACATATACACAGTAATTTCTACTCTCATTACCTGATTTACTATTTCTCCATGGCATTTGTCACCATCTGACATATTGTGTATTTTATTTACTTTGTTTTATCTATTTCTCTGCACTAGAATGTAACCTCACTAAAGAAGAGATTTTTGTTTTGTCCACTGCTGATACCTTGGTGTCTAAAACAGTGTCTAGCATATAATATGTACTCTGTAAATATTTGTTAAATGAATTAATTAATTCTTTCAACAATGCCAGTAGGTGGTTACTATTATTCTCACCTCAGATGAGAAAAAAACACCACTACAACCACCACCACCAAAAAACAAAACAAAACAAACCAAACCCCACAAAACAAACAAAAAACAGGTACAATGAGGTTAAATAACTTTTTCAAACTTTTTTTAAACATTAATATTTAAAAAATGCCCATCAAGGCCAGGCGCAGTGGCTCACGCCTGTAATCCTAGCACTTTGGGAGGCCGAGGCGGGTGGATCATGAGGTCAGGAGATCAAGACCATCCTGGCTAACACGGTGAAACTCCATCTCTACAAAAAAAAAAAATACAAAAAAATTAGCCAGGCGTGGTGGCGGGCGCCTGTAGTCCCAGCTACTTGGGAAGCTGAGGCAGGAGAATGGCATGAACCCAGGAGGTGGAGCTTGCAGTGAGCCGAGATTGTGCCACTGCACTCCAGCCTGGGCGACAGAGCAAGACTCGGTCTCAAAAAAAAAAAAAAAATGCCCATCAGTAGGAGACAGTTTAAAGTTATAGTATATTATTTCACTTTTCTAGTGGGTAGAATTCTTGAAAGTCATAAATCCTCTCAAATGTATAAAATGCAGAGGGATGTTAACGTTTAGCAGATCTTTCAGTTGAGTGAATGTCAATATGTCAATAGCACAGAGAACCAGTATGTACACCTTTCTTAGTCGGCTGAAGTAATTTTTTTTTTCCTCCACAGCTGCTGGCTGGCAATTCCAGAACCCAATGATGTTATTAAAAGTCCACTGTTGTGGTCATTCATCATACCTATAACCATTATCCTCATCAGCAATGTTGTTATATTTATTATAATCTCGATCAAAGTGCTGTGGAAGAATAACCAGAACCTGACAAGGTAAGATTCCCAATGAATGGGAAGCTGCCAGGCAAGGCTCATCCAGCACTTAACACAGCACCATAACACATCCACAGTTCCAGGAGCTTTCAAACTCAGACAATGGCAGGGCTATGTGGTTTGCAGGAGAAATTTTTCTCTCGCACTTTGACCCAGAAAGTGGATCTTCTCGTCTTCTCACATCAGTACAGTCTGCTCTCAATATCCTGGGTTTCCACATCTGTGGATTCAACAAAGCGAGGATCAACTAAAAACTAAACCTAGACTTCAAGAAAAAAAATTTTCTTCCCTTATCCTAAATATTCAAGAAATCATATTTGGATAATTAAGGAAATGAGAGGGTTGTGGGGAAATGCTGGTACCTGGATTTTCATTTTATTAATACAATCCAGTACCTGTTGGCTATATTTTACATGTATTGCTTGAATTACACAATAGCACTAAAATTTCTTGTTTGTTTTATTTTATTATTATTTTTTGAGACAGGGTCTTGCTCTGCCATCCAGGCTGGAGTGCAGTGGCACGATCACAGCTCACGGCAGCCTCAACTTCCTGGGCTCAAGCGATCCTCTCCCCTCAGCCCTCAGAGTAGCTAGGACTACAGGCACACACTACCATGCCCAGCTAATCTTTTTCTATTTTTCATAGCGATGTAGTCTCTGTAAAAAAGAGGCTGGTCTTGAACTCCTGGGCTCAAGTGATCCTCCCCAGTTGGCCTCCCAAAGTGCTGAGATTACAGGCATGAGCCACTGTGCCCAGCCTTAAATTTTTTAAATTAGTGGCAAACATACAAAAATTTGGAGAGCTCACTTAAAAATTAAATTTTCAGCAGGGTGCAGTGGCTCATGCCTGTAATTCCAGAACTTTAGGAGGCCGAGGCAGGTGGATCACCGGAGCTTGGTAGTTTGAGACCAGCCTGACCAACATGGAGAAACCCTGTCTCTACTAAAAATACAAAATTAGGTGGGTGTGGTGGCACATGCCTGTAATCCCAACTACTCGGGAGGCTGAGGCAGGAGAATCGCTTGAACCTGGGAGGTGGAGGTTGTGGTGAGCTGAGATTGCACCATTGCACTCCAGCCTGGGCAACAGGAGCGAAACTCCATCTCAAAAAAAAAAAAAGAATTGAATTTTCTCTTGGAAAAATTGGAATATCTGGCCACTCTAAGCTGACATTCCCTGGGGTGGGGGGGTCATGTGCTTTCTGATTTACCAGTTCCCATCCGTACTGCTTCTCTCCTTTCTACAATCTTTCTGGCTCCAAAAAACATTTTCATTGTCATCCCTGATATACAACAAGAGCATTCGTTTGGAGAGACAAAAAACAGAAACTGTTAAAAACATATACTCTACCCTTCCTGACCCCATCTCCATAGCATAAATTGATAGGAATATAGTGCTAATGAGACTATGAGTTCAGATTTAATTCTGTAAGATTTTGCTCATATAGTAAGTAGACTTAATAAAAGCAAGCACATCTGTGAGCTTATAGCAAGCTTACAAATAGGTCCACTTAGTAATACCAGATAAATAAAAGCCACCTTCTTTAGTGGGACTATATCTTTTTTTCCCTTTTAATGTTAACATTTTATTTAAACCAGTACAAGCACCATGCTTAACAAAAGACTGTCCAAAATAAACATGCAATATGAACTAGCAGAGACTGAAACCACAGCTTAAGAAGTTGTGCCAGTTGTTGTTTTTTTTAAATGATGGCAGAGAACTGTTAAAGACTAAACCATTAATGTTTCAAGCCTCCTGAATGAGATTATATTGGACCATCGAAATCAGTGGGAAATGCCCTGGCATGTTAATGATCTCAAACAATATTCAAGTAATTATATTTATATGAATTACACTCCAAAAAGCAAGAAAATACAATTTCTATCACAAGATTACTGTTTATAAGCACTGATTTGAAATGTCAAATGGCATAATAAAAACAGATTTCTCAAGAATATTCAGCTTTGGACCATTGGTTTTAAGTGGCCTAGAAGATTATTACATTCTTTCAGAAATACAAAATAAGACTTGTCCAGAAATGTTTGAAACACATCCTCACAAAAGTTGTAATGGCTCAAACTCTATAGATTCCAGTATTATCAGTTTATTGAACAAATAGGGAAAGCAACCATAGTAAGAATACTTGAATTTATAGAATACAAGTTACCCTCTACTTCCACCAAATATCAGCATTTAAACTTTTATGAAAATATCTATTCATCACTAGTCCACATATGGATTAATGACATTGCTCAGGTTTTAAAAGTAGTTCAAACAGTTTTTAAGTACACCTTCCTTAATATCTATATGGGTTGGGGGGAAACAGCCAAATTTAATTTGGCAATAAACTCCCCTAACTGGAAATTTTTAGCTAAAGTGTCAGACAAGGATATAGTTTATGGCTACATTTGACTCCCGAAAATAGGAGATAAAAAGGGAGGGAAAAGTGCTGACACAAATTTTGCCACACAGATTATTCAGTAATGACAGTAAAAAAATTTAGCAACACAGTCTTAACAGTATGTTTAACTGCACTAGGCATTTAGTAAACTTTTAGAACTAGACAATTTGAACATTTATTTTAGAAGTCAATTAAACAAAAGCAGTCAACCAACTTTTTTCCTAATATAATTGCATCAATACCAGAACAAAGTGATCACTATTTAAAACTCAGACATTTTGGAATTTCAGCATAGTAACCTGAGAAGTTTTCTTCATGTGTGTTTTTGTTGTCATAGAAACCACACTAAATAATACTGTGATTGCCAGTTGATTTTATTTTGACATTAGATGCTATGCAGAACTTATGCAGGGCCAACAATTTCAAAACTAACGTTGACTTAGAAGATCATGAAGGAGGGTCCCAGGAAAAAAGCTGCTGCCAAAAAGGAAAGAATGATTAAGACTGAATGGGAATAGTTGTACCAGAAAGATACGGAATATAAAAACTGGAATTATGAAACCTGGAATTATTATTCGGGGGATGGTAGAAAAAAGGCACTAAATAGGAAATATACTTGAAAGGAACAATGCAAAATTTAGTAAGATGAAAGGGAAATCTATACAAATGTTTGAGAACACTTTAGAGCATGGGATTTGTAAATCTCCCCATAGAACAGATAAAATAAAAATGTCCTACTGATCCTCTAGCCTCAATCTGTTGTGTTGCAAAAAACATGTTATTGACTAGGAGTCAGGCAAGCTCAGAAAAGCATGGTTTATCACAGCTCTTCGCTCCTGTTAAAGAGAGTAGGGGAACTAAGAGTTCTAATGTATAGCAGGTTAATATTATCTGACATTATGGAGGACCTCCAAATTTAAAAATAAAACTAAAACATGCAAGAAAAAATAAGGAACTTCATTTAAAAATACATTCTTGCAGCACTAGTTTCTCTTATTCCTGAAAACCAGGTGAAACAAAACCTCATTTCCTTCATCTAAAAACATTAAAAACACTCTCCACTCACTTGGATTACATTTGCATTTCTACAGAATTATATGCATGTTATTCTCCAATATCAAAATACCTGTTTAAAGAATTCTTAAACTTCCTGGGTGGGTTTTCTCTCTCTCTGGAAATTGGAACAAAGATTCTTTTCCCTCCAAGAACCCAAACAAACACCTACTCTAGAACCTCCTCATCTCCAACTGACTTTCTATTGCTTCCTGACTTCTAAATTAGTGAAGCCAAGGTTGAGAACAGAAGATGTTCTATTCAATATCGTGAAAATTCCAACTATCTTTACTTCTCACAGAAACCTCAAAAATAAAATGCAAAGAACATATGAATGGAAAACATGCCAAAATTTAAGTTTTGCTAGTTTTGAGATGACTAAGATGTTCTTTTTTTTTTTTTTTTTTTTTTTTTTTTTTTTTTTTTTTTTTTTTTTTGAGACGGAGTCTTGCTCTTTCGCCCAGGCTGGAGTGCAGTGGCACAATCTCGGCTCACTGCAAGCTCCGCGTCCCGGGTTCACGCCATTCTCCTGCCTCAGCCTCTCCGAGTAGCTGGGACTACAGGCGCCCGCCACCACACCCGGCTAATTTTTTGTATTTTTTAGTAGAGACGGGGTTTCACCGTGGTCTCGATCTCCTGACCTTGTGATCCGCCCGCCTCGGCCTCCCAAAGTGCTGGGATTACAAGCGTGAGCCACCGCGCCCGGCCTAGATGTTCTTAATATAAGAATTCACTCACCAAATTTGGTTAGTCTCTAGACCTATTATCAAATTAATGTTCAAAGGTTACTTATATATTTGTTTTTACAAGTATGCCAAATAACAGAATCTTTGCTTTATGCCAAGAATACTATCATCTAACAAGACTGGTTTAGTTAACTATTCAAGCATCCAGTTCAGAATATCTTCTGACAATTAGAATATAAGACCTGATACTGATGTTTTAACGTTATTAACTATGGCCAAAGTTTTAAGTTAATTTTTTCCTATGGCACAAAACTAATCACAAAGTACACCCAAAGTTATAATTCTCGACTGCCATGTATTCACCAATGCAAGCAGATAGTCAGAATTTTAAAAATATGAAGTTGATTTTATTATAAATTTCAGATATACACATTAGAAAATTATTTTATTTGGACTCTTTAAAAAAGTATTAATTTCACCAAATCTGGAATACTGGCAGTGTAAAAGTCTTAAACTAACTTTAAAGCTAACAAATCAAAGGCACAGTATTAACACATTTAAAATAATTAGTGTTGACAGGACATTAAGCAGTGCTTTATAAATGAAATGTTATTAACCTAGACGCAAAACTGTTTAGAAATGACGTAAAAGGAATGAAGCCCTTGATTATTAAAACCCACCAATTTCTAAGACTAAGATGCTATTTTCCATAAGGAGAAAAGCTAACAGTCATAATTCTATCATCAAATCTAACTCCCCAACCTTAAAAATTAGTGATTGATGAACATAGTTTCTAGACTTGATTAAAAAGATACAGGAAACCAAACAAGATGCAGAACTGATCAATGTACTTGTAATGCAGGTTACACTACAGTAAATTATTCATGGCTTAATACTGGGTCACTCAAGTCTTTGACCCCAAATCAATTTCAATGATTTGACAAGTGATAAAATGCTATTTTCATAAATAAACTGCTAATATCCAGTATTTGTCAAAAGGAGGCAACTGTTGTCTCTCACAATCTAATATATCCACATTCCAATGGAGTCTGTAAATAGTAACAAATTTATAGAAATTAGTCACAAGAGTGCAAAAAGTCCGTGGAGAAAAGTAATCCACCTAATAATTACTAATATAAGGAAACACTGTACAAAGTTTCATTACTATGAAGATGATTTCCTCTTTGATCAAACTTTGCACAAATGAAGAATTTTTCTTTACTGCAGAAAACAAACTGTAAGTAACAATGCATTTTTAGACACAAATAAGTATTTATGTCTGGTTCCAGTATGGTAAGGTTAATACATAAATACTTTAGAAACACAGAAGTTCACATTAGTGGAAAAATCCAAGTTTCTCATGTAACCATTCTTCAGTCAGTTCTTCCGTATTTCTTATTTCAAATATCTTGGTTAGTTCAGCTGTCTGGACTAGCTTATTCTTACTCCCAGCAAATATCATCGTTGTTCAGGCTTACATCCAACAGGACTGGAGAACATAAAGCACAGAGGATATGGAACTCTCCCATCCATTATGTTGATATTTATAGCTATACACAATGAAACGAGGTTGTCGTTCAGGAAGTTCACCTCTACGTTCATCTGGTGAAATACCCTCACTTTCCTCATCCAGTACCACCAGGCGTTTATCCTCGTCAATCTTCATTATAATAGCAACATTGTTCGTTTCTTTGTGAAAACGAGACTTTCTCAGCTTTTCCACTAAATCTTCAGCAACATCAAAACCACCAAAGACCCACTCATTTCCTTTCTGCCGTCAGCGGCCTGTTTGCCTTCACTTGGGCACCTTTTTCTAGTCGGGCTATATCTTAAATATGTACTTTACAGATCAAGGTTAAGTATCATTCTTCCTATATGAATGGTAGTTCATATTAAGGAGAAATACGGTAAAAATATTATCACTGATAAACATTAAAAGTATGTTTACTGAACATAAGTGGTGAGAGTGGAAAGAAAAAATAGTATGTTTAATAGCAATGCAGAAAAACCTTGGTAAAGGCTTCTTTGCCTAATTGCAAATTAGGATATATTTCCTTCATACAAAAATTATCATGTTTGGCCATAGATACCAATCAAATTTGTATTGCTAAATGTTGATTGATAGACTATGGTTCATAAATTGGCCTAGTTATAATGACAAGCAGACTGTGATTTAATTGTTTAACAAGTAACTTTCATGTGTTCAGTAGCTACATAACAAATTGCCCCAAAACTTAATGGTGAAAAATGACAAATGGTTATTATTTGCCATTTGTTGAGTGCTGGCTGGGTAGTTCTGTCTTGACTGGCTTGGATGCTTATTAATGATTGAGGATGACTCACTTTTTTTTTTTTTGAGATGGAGTCTTGCTCTGTCACCCAGGCTGGAGTGCAGTGGCGTGATCTCGGCCACTGCAACCTCTGCCTCCTGGGTTCAAGCAATTCTCTGCCACAGCCTCCTGAGTAGCTAGGATTACAGGCGTCCGCCACCACACCTGGTTAATTTTTTTATTATTATTATTATACTTTAAGTTCTGGGTTACATGTGCAGAATGTGCAGGTTTGTTACATAGGTATACCTGTGCCATGGTGGTTTGCTGCACCCATTAATCCATCACCTACATTAGGTATTCCTCCTAATGTTATCCCTCCCCTAGCCGCCTACCACTGACAGGCCCCGGTGTGTGATGTTCCCTCCCTGTGTCCATGTGCTTCCATTGTTCAACTCCCACCTATGAGTGAGAACATGCAGTATTCGGTTTTGTGATCTTGTGATAGCTTGCTGAAAATAATGGTTTCCAGCTTCATCCATGTCCATGCAAAGGACATGAACTCATCCTTTTTTATGGCTTCATAGTATTCTATGGTGTATATGTGCTGCATTTTCTTAATCCAGTCTATCACTGATGTACATTTGGGTTGGTTCCAAGTCTTTGCTATTGTGAATAGTGTTGCAGTAAACATACGTGTGCATATGTCTTTATCGTAGAATGATTTATAATCCTTTGGGCATATGCCCAGTAATGGGATTGCTGGGTCAAATTGTATTTCTAGTTCTAGATCCTTGAGGAATCGCCACACTATCTTTCACAATGGTTGAACTAATTTACACTCCCACCAACAGTGTAAAAGTGTTTCAGGTGCCACCAGGGTATGAAAAGAAAAAAAAAAAGAGCTCCTGTAGTTAGTTCAGTGTCTGCCCAATTGGCCACTCAGTTTTGTGCTTGAAACCCAGGGCCCTGGTGGGGCAGGCACCATAGGGAATCTCCTGGTTTGCGGGTTTCAAAGACCGTGGGACAAGCACAGTATCTGTGTGGGAGTTCCTCAGGCTGGACCCTCACAGCTTTCCTTGGGTAGGGGAGAAAATTCCCCAACCCCTTGCACTTCCCAGGTGAGGTGACACCTCACCCTGCTTCGGCTCGCCCTCCATGAGCTGCACCCACTGTCCAATCAGTCCCAGTGAGATGAACTGCGTACCTCCGTTGAAAATGCAGAAATCACCTGCCTTTTGCGTTGATCTTGCTGGGAGCTGCAGACCGGTGCTGTTTCTATTCGGCCATCTTGAATCCTTCATGACTCACTTTTATGTCTGGTGGTTGGTGTTTGGTTGGTTTTAGTAGCAACTGTTCAGTTGGGAAAGCTCATCTCTGCTCCACATAGTCTCTCATCTGCCATTAAACCAGCCCAGGCTTCTTAACATAGTGGTCTCTCGGTTCTAAAGAGGAGTGAGGGAAGGCAAATTAATAAACAGATGCTTTCAAGTCTCTGCTCGATAAATTTGCTAATGTCCCACTGGCCAAAGTAAGTCACATGGCCAAGCCCAGGATCCAAGGGCATAGACTTTCCACAAGAGGAAGGAGATCACTCTGCGTCTAACTAACCTTTCTCTCCCTCATCAACTTAAGGCTCAGGAAGGTCCTAGGTGCCAGAAAAGGGAATTCCTCCATTGGCTGATCTGTAGTAATACTCACAAAATGAAAATTCCATTTCAATGAAGAAGTTGGTTCTTGAAATTTGCCTGCTTTAGCATTAAGGAGCTGTGTTTGCCTGAGATTTTAAACAAGTATCAATGTATTCAAAATAAAGCTTGCTAAATCAGATTTTCTCCAGAGTGATGTAAGACTTAGCATCATTTTTCCACCTGGGGCATAATATTGTTAAGTGAGCAATGTATATGGGCAGCTGAATATGCATTCTAAATAGGAGAGTAATAATGACGTTGATAAGTAAAACCCTAATGAATCACATTATTTTTCTTGTTTTCTTTCACCTAGCACAAAAAAAGTTTCATCCATGAAGAAGATTGTTAGCACATTATCTGTTGCAGTTGTTTTTGGAATTACCTGGATTCTGGCATACCTGATGCTAGTTAATGATGATAGCATCAGGATCGTCTTCAGCTATGTATTCTGCCTTTTCAACACTACACAGGTATGGTGCGGATTAGTCTGAAAGTAGCAGAACATGCAGTGGTGGAGATATCATCTTGATATCTTAGTTACCTTTAAGAGACTATTTTGAAAAAATCTAGGCCAGGTGCAGTGGCTCATGCCTGTAACCCCAGCTCTTTGGGAGGCCGAGGTGGGTGGATCACAAGGTCAGGAGATCAAGACCATCCTGGCTAACATGGTGAAACCCCATCTCTACTAAAAAAGATACAAAAAATTAGCCAGGTGTGGTGGCGGGCGCCTGTAGTCCCAGCTAGGCAGTAGTCTCCTGCTGTAGTCTCCTGTAGTCTCCTCCTGCTGTAGTCTTCTCCTGTAGTCTCCTGCTGAGGCAGGAGAATGGCTTGAACCTGGGAGGCGGAGCTTGCAGTAAGCCGAGATCACGCTACCGCACTCCAGCCTGGGCGACAGAGCAAGACTCCATCTCAAAAAAAAAAAAAAAAAAAAATCTAGTGGGTACATAGTAGGTGTATATATTTATGGAGTACAAGAGATATTTTGATACTGGCATAAAATGTATAACAATCACTTCAGGGTAAATGAGGTACCCATATCCTCAAGCATTTACCCTTTCTTTGTGTTACAAACAATCAAATTATACTTAGTTATTTAAAAATATACAATTAAATTATTATGGACTGGCCAGGCGTGGTGGCTCACAGCCTGTAATTCCAGCACTTTGGGAGGCTGAGACAGGTGGATTGTCTGAGGTCAGGAGTTCAAGACCAGTCTAGCCAACATGTTGAAACCCCATCTCTACTAAAAATACAAAAAAATTAGCTGGGCATGGTGGCATGCACCTGTAATCACAGCTACTTGGGAGGCTGAGGCAGGGGAATTGCTTGAACCAGGGAGGTGGAGGTTGCAGTGAGCTGAGATCACACCACTGCACTTCAGCCTGGGTGACAGAGGGAGACTCCATCTCAAAAAAACAATTATTATTGACTATAATCACCCTGTTGTGCTGTCAAATACTAGATCTTATTCATTCTAACTATATTTTTGTACCCATACCCATTAACCATTCCCACTTTCCCCCCACTCCACTACCATTCCCAGCCTCTGGTAACAATCATTCTACTCTCTATCTCCAGGATTTCAATTTTTTAAACTCTTTAGATCCTAAATAATTGAGAACATGCAAAGTTTGACTTTCTGTGCCTGGTTTATTTCACTTAACATAATGACCTCCAGTTCCATCCATGTTGTTACAAATGACAGGATCTCATTCTTTTTAATGGCTGAATAGTACTCCATTGTGTATATGTGCTGCATTATCTTTATCCATTCGTCTGTTGATGGATACTTAGTTTGCTTCTAAGTCTTGGCTATTATGAATAGTGCTGTGAAAAATATGGGAGTGCAGATATTTCTTTCATATGCTGATTTCTTTTGGATATTTATCTAGCAGTGGGATTGCTGGATCATATGGTAGTTCTATTTTTAGTTTTTTTTTATTATTAAACTTTAAGTTCTGGGGTACATATGCAGAACATGCTGGTTTGTTACATAGGTATACACGTGCCATGGTGGTTTGCTGCACCCATCAACCCATCATCTACATTAGGTATTTCTCCTAATGCTATCCCTCCCCTAGCCCCCCACCCCCCGACTGGCCCCAGTGTGTGATGTTCCCCTCCCTGTGTCCATGTGTTCTCATTGTTCAACTGCCACTTATGAGTGAGAACATGCGGTGTTTGGTTTTCTGTCCTTGTGTTAGTTTGCTGAGAATGATGGTTTCCAGCTTCATCCATGTCCATGCAAAGGACATGAACTCATCTTTTTATGGCTGCATAGTATTCCATGGTATATATATGCCACATTTTCTTTATCCAATCTATCATTGAGGGACATTTGGGTTGGTTCCAAGTCTTTGCTATTGTGACTAGTGCCACAATAAACATACATGTGCATATGTCTTTATAGTAGAATAATTTATAATCCTTTGGGTATATACCCAGTAATGGGATGGCTGGGTCAAGTGGTATTTCTTGTTCTAGATCCTGAGGAATTGCCACACTGTCTTCCACAATGGTTGAACTAATTTACACTCCCACCAACAGTGTAAAAGTGTTCCTATTTTTCCACATCCTCTCCAGCATCTGTTGTTTCCTGACTTTCTAATGGTCACCATTCTAACTAGTATGAGATGGTATCTCATTGTGGTTTTGATTTGCATTTCTCTAATGACCAGTGATGATGAGCTTTTTTATAATATGTTTGTTGGGTTCATAAATGTCTTCCTTTGAGAAGTGTCTGTTCATATCCTTTGCCCACTTTTTGATGGCGCTGTTTGTTTTATTCTTGTAAATTTGTTTGAGTTCTTTGTAGATTCTGGATATTAGCCCTTTGTCAGACGGATAGATTACAAAAATTTTCTCCCATTCTGTAGGTTGCTGCCTGTTCACTCTGATGATAGTTTCTTTTGCTGTGCAGAAGCTCTTTAATTAGATCTCATTTGTCAATTTTGGCTTTTGTTGCCATTGCTTTTGGTGTTTTAGTCATGAAGTCTTTGCACATGCCTTTGTCCTGAATGGTATTGCCTAGGTTTTCTTCTAGGATTTTTATGGTTTTAGGTCTTACATTTAAGTCTTTAATCATCTTGAGTTAATTTTTTGTATAAGGTGTAAAGAAGGGGTCCAGTTTCAGTTTTCTGCATATGGCTAGCCAGTTTTCCCAACGTCATTCATTAAATAGGGAATCCTTTCTCCATTGCTTGTGTGTGTCAGATTTGTCAAAGGTCAGATGGTTATAGATGTATGGTGTTATTTCTGAGGCCTCTATTCTGTTCCATTGGTCTATATATCTGTTTTGGTACCAGTACCATGCTGTTTTAGTTACTGTAGCCTTGTAGTATAGTTTGAAGTCAGGTAGCATGATGCCTCCAGCTTTGTTCTTTTTGCTTAGGATTGTCTTGGCTATGTGGGCTCTTTTTTGGTTCCATATGAAATTTAAAGTAGTTTTTTCTAATTCTGTGAAGAATGTCAATGGTAGTTTGATGGGAATAGTATTGAATCTATAAATTACTTTGGGCAGTATGGCCATTGTCATGATATTAATTTTGCTCAAATCTATCCATGAGCATGGAATGTTTTTCCATTTATTTGTATCCTCTCTTATTTCCTTGAGCAGTAGCTTGTAGTTCTCCTTGAAGAGGTCCTTCACATACCTTGTAAGTTGTATTCCTGGATATTTTATTCTCTTTGTAGCAATTGTGAATGGGAGTTCACTCATGATTTGGCTCTGTGTTTGTCTGTTATTGGTGCATAGGAATGCTTGTTATTTTTACACAGTGATTTTGTATCCTGAGACATTGCTGAAGTTGCTTATCAGCTTAAGGAGATTTTGCGCTGAGATGATGGTGTTTTCTAAATATGCAATCATGTCATCTGCAAACAGAGACAATTTGGCTTCCTCTTTTCCTATTGAATACCCTTTATTTCTTTCTCTTGACTGATTGCCCTGGCCAGAACTTCCAATACTATGTTGAATAGGAGTGGTGAGAGAGGGGCATCCTTGTCTTGTGCCAGTTTTCAGAGGGAATGCTTCCAGTTTTTGTCCATTCAGTATGATATTGGCTGTGGGTTTGTCATAAATAGCTCTTACTATTTTGAGATGTGTTTCATCAATACCTAGTTTATTGAGAGTTTTTAGCATGATGCGGTGTTGAATTTTGTCGAAGGCCTTTTCTACATCTATTGAGATAGTCATGTGGTTTTTGTCATTGGTTCTGTTTATGTGATGGATTACATTTATTGATTTGTGTATGTTGAGCCAGCCTTGCATCCCAGGGATGAAGCCAAGTTGATCGTGGTGGATAAGCTTTTTGATGTGCTGCTGGATTCAGTTTGCCAGTATTTTATTGAGGATTTTCACATCGATGTTCATCAGGGATATTGGCCTGAAATTTTCTTTTTTTGTTGTGTCTCTGCTAGGTTTTGGAATCAAGATGATGTCGGCCTCCTAAAATGAGTTAGGGAGACTTCTCTCTCTTTCAATTGTTTGGAATAGTTTTAGAAGGAATGGTACTAGCTCCTCTTTGTACCTCTGGTAGAATTCAGCTGTGAATCCCTCTGGTCCTGGACTTTTACTTTTTTTGATTGGTAGGCTATTAATTACTGCCTCAATTTCAGAACTTGTTATTGGTCTATTCAGGGATTCAACTTCTTCCTGGTTTAGTCTTGGGAGGGTGTATATGTCCAGGAATTTATCCATTTCTTCTCAATTTTCTAGTTTATTTGCATAGAGTTTTTTATAGTATTCCCTGATGGTAGTTTGTATGTTTGTGGGATCAGTGGTGATATCCCCTTTATCATTTTTTTTTTTTACCATGTCTGTTTGATTCTTCTCTCTTTTCTTCTTCTTCTTCTTTTTTTTTTTTTGACAGAGTCTTGGTCTGTCATGCAGACTGGAGTACAATGGTGTGATCTCAGCTCACTGCAACCTCTGCCTCCTGGGTTCAAGAGATTCTCCTGCCTCAGCCTACCAAGTAGCTGGGATTACAGGCATGCACCACTACGCCTGGCCAATTTTTGTATGTTTAGTAGAGATAGGGTTTCACCATGTTCAGGCTGCTCCCAAACTCCTGACCTCGTGGTCCACCCGCCTTGGCCTCCCAAAGCATTGGGATTACAGATGTGAGCCACTGTGCCTGGCCTCTTTTCTTCTTTATCTATTATTCAAAATAGATAGACCACTGGCTAGTGGTCTATCTATTTTGTTGATCTTTTCAAAAAACCAGCTCCTGGATTCATTGATTTTTAAAAGGGTTTTTCGTGTCTCTGTCTCCTTCAATTCTGGTCTGATATTAGTTATTTCTTGTCTTCTGCTAGCTTTTGAATTTGTTTGCTCTTGCTTCTCTTAATTTTAATTTACAGTTTTTGTTTTTTTAATTTTGATGTTACAGTGTCAATCTTAGATGTTTCCTGCTTTCTCTTGTGGGCATTTAGTGCTATAAATTTCCCCTAAACACTGCTTTAAATGTGTCCCAAATATTTGGGTACATTGTGTCTTTGTTCTCATTGGTTTCAAAGGACACCTTTATTTCTGCCTGTTTTTATGTATGCCTGTTTTGTTTCTGTTTTTATGCCAGTACCATGCTGTTTTCATTACTATAGCTCTGTAGTATAATTTGAAGTCAAGTAATGTGATTCTTCCAGTTTTGTTCTTTTTGCTCATGATAGCTTTGGCTATTCTAGGTCTTTTGTGGTTCCATATAAATTTTAGGATCATTTTTTCTTTTTCTGTGAAGAATGCCATTGGTGTTTTGATAGAGATTGCATAGAATCTGTAGATTGCTTTGAGTAGTGTGGACAGTTTTAAAATATTGATTTTCCAATCCATGAACATGGAACCTCTTTCATTTTTTGTATCCTCTTCAATTGGTTGCATGCAGGTTTTATAGTTTTCATTGTAGAGATCTTTCACTTTTTTGGTTAAGCTAATTCTAAGGTATTGCATTTTATTTGTAGCTTTTGTAAATAGGATTGCTTTCTTAATTCCTTTTTTTTTTTTTTTTGAGACAGAGTCTCACTCTCACCCAGGCTGGAGTGCAGTGGCACAACCTCTGCTCATTGCAACCTCCGCCTCCCAGATTCAAGCAATTCTCCTGCCTCAGCCTCCTGAGTAGCTGGGACTATAGGCGTGTGCCCCACACCTAGCTAATTTTTTGTATTTTTAATAGAGACGGGGTTTCACCATGTTAACCAGGATAGTCTCAATCTCCTGACCTCGTGATCCACCCACATTGGCCTCCCAAATGCTGGGATTATTGGCGTGAGCCACTGCGCCCAGCCTTTAATTTCTTTTTCAGGTTGTTTGATGTTGGTATATAGAAATGCTACTGACTTATGTATGTTAATTTTGTATCCTGCAACTTTACTGAATTTATTAGTTCTAATCTTTTTTTTTTCTTGTGGAGTCTAGTTTTTTCCAAATATAAGATCATATCATCTGCAAACGAGGATAATTTGATTTCTTCCTTTCCAATTTAGATTTTTTAAATTGCTTTCTCTTATCTAATTGATCTGGCTAGGACTTCCAGTACTATGTTGAATAACAGTGGTGAAAGTGGGCATCCTTGTTGTGTTCCAGATCTTAGAGGAAGGCTTTCAGTTTTTTCCCCATTCAGCATGATACTAGCTGTGAGTCTGTCATATAAGGCTTTTATTGTGTTGAAGGATGTTCCTTCTATCCCCAGTTTTTAAGAGTTTTTACCATGAAGTGATGTTGAATTTTATAAAATTTTTTTAGCATCAATTGAAACAATCGTGTGGATTTTGTCCTTCATTTTGTTGATATGGTGTATCACATTGATTGATTTGCATATGTAGGACCATCCTTGCATTTCTGAGATAAATCCCTCTTTGTCATGATGAATGACCTTTTTAGTGTGTTGCTGAATTTGGTTTTTTAGAATTTTGTTGAGGATTTTTGCATCAATGTTCATCAGATATATTGGCATGTAGTTTCTTTCTTTCTTTCTTTCTTTCTTTCTTTCTTTCTTTCTTTCTTTCTTTCTTTCTTTCTTTCTTTTTTGATGTGCCTTTTTCTGGTTTTGGTACCAGGGTAATACTGGCCTCATGGAATGAGTTTAGAAGTATTCCCTCTGCCTCTATTTTTTGGAGTACTTTGAGTAGGATTGGTGTTAGTTCTTCTTTAAATGTTTGGTAAAATTCAGCAGTGAAACCACAGTTCCTGGACTTTTCTTTGCTAGAAAACTTTTTATTACAGCTTCTGTCTCATTACTTGTTACTGGTCTGTTTAGGTTTTGTATTTCTTCATGATTCAATCTTGGTAGGTTGTTTGTGTGTAGAAATTTGTCCATTTCTTTTAGGTTTTCTAATTTATTGGCATATAGTTGCTCATAGTAGCCACTAATGATTCTTTGAATTTCTGTGGTATCAGTTATTATGTCTCCTTTTTCATCTCTGATCTTATTTATTTGGGTCTTCTCTCTTTTTTCTTAATCTGATTAAATGTCAATTTTTTTGATCTTTTAAAATAATCTTTTGTTTCATTGATCTTTTGTTTTCTTCATTTCAGTTTCACTTATTTCTGCTCTGATCTTTATCATTTATTTTCTTCTACTAATTTGGGTTTTGATTTGCTCTTGCTTTTCTAGTTCCTTAAGATGCATCATTAGGTTGTTTATTTGAAGGTTTTCTATTTTTTTTTTTGATGTGGGCACTTATTGCTATAAACTTTCCCCTTAGTACTACTTTCACTGTATCCCATAATTTTCGGTATGTTGTGTTTCCATTTTTATTTGTTTCAAGACATTTTTCAACTTCCCTTTTAATTTCTTTCTTGACTCACTGGTAATTGAGGAGCATATTTTTAATTTCTATGTGTTTGTATAATTTCCAAAATACCTCTCGTTATTGATTTCTAGTTTTATTGCATTGTGGTCAGAGAAGATACTTGATACAATTTCATTTTTTTGAATTTTTAAAGATTTGTTTTATGTTTTAACATATGGTCTATATTTGAGAATGATCCACATGCTGAGGAGAAGAATGTGTATTCTGCAGCCATTGGATGAAATGTTCTATAATTATCTATCAGGCCCCTTTAGTATATAGCACAGAGTAATTCTGATATTTCTTCATTGATTTTCTGTCTGGAAGATCTATCCAATGCTGAAAATAAGGTGTTGAAATCTCTAGCTATTGTCGTATTAGGGTATATATCTCTCATTAGCTCTAATAATATTTTATTTATATATATGGGTGCTCCAGTATTGGGTGTATATATATATATATAATATATATATATATATTTACAATTGTTATATCCTCTTGCTGAATTGACCTTTATATCATTGTATAGTGACCTTTTTTCTTTCTTTTTATAGTTTTTGTCTTGAAATCTATTTTTTCTAAGTAGAGCTACTTCTGCTCTTTTTTGGTTTCTGTGGAGTGTCTTTCTCCACCCATTTATTTTCAGTCTATGTGTGTCTTTATAGGTGGTTTGTTTCTTGTAGGCAACATATCATTGGGTCTTGTTTTTTCCTTCATTCAGCCACTCTATGTCTTTTGATTGCAGAGTTTAGTTCATTTGTGTTATCATTGATACGTAATGACTTACTTCTGCCATTTTGTTACTTGTTTTCTGGTCTCCTCTTCCTTCTTTTCTGTCTTCCTTTTAGTGAAGATGATTTTCTCTGGTGACGTGTTTTAACTCTTTGCTTTTTATTTTTTGTGTATCTATTGTATGTTTTTTGATTTGAGGTTAACACAAGGCTTGCAAATAATATTTTAATAATAACCCATTATTTTAAGCTGACGACAACACTGATTGCATAAACTAACAAACAAGCAAAGAGAAAACTAATAAAAACTCTATAACTTTTTGTTTTTTCTGTTTATATCTTATACTGTCTTGAAAAGTTGTTATAGTTATTATTTTGATAGGTTCATCTTTTAATCTTTCTGCTCAAGATGTAAGTAGTTTATACACCACTATAGTGTTACAGTATTCTATTTTTTTCTGTGTACTTACTAATACCAGTGAGTTTTGTACTTTAAGATAATTTCTTATTGCTTATTTTCTTTCAGATTGAAGAACTCCTTTTAGCATTTCTTGTAGGTCAGGGCTGGTGTTGATGAAATCCCTCAGTTTTTGTTTGTCTGGGAAAATCTCTATTTCTCTTTCATGTTTGAAGGATATTTTCACCAGATACGCTATTTTAGGCTAGAAGTTTTTTTCCTTCATCACTTTAAATATGTCATGTCACTCTCTCTTGGGCTATAAGGTTTCTACTGAGAAGGCTGCTGCCAGACAAATTGAAGCTCCGTTGTATATTATTTGTTTATCTTGCTGCTTTTAGGATCCTTTCTTTATCCTTGACCTTTGGGAATTTTATTATTTTATCTTGAAGTTGTATTATTGGAGTCTAATCTGCTTGGTGTTCTGTAATCTTCTTGTACTTGAGTATTGATATCTTTCTCTAGGTTTGGGAAGTTCTCTGTTATTATTTCTTTGAATAAACTTTCTACACTGACCTCTTTCTACCTCATCTTTCAGGCTAATAGCTCTTAGATTTTTCCCTTAGGGGCTATTTTCTAGATCTTGTGGGCATGCATCATTAATTTTTATTCTTTTTTCTTCTGTCTCCTCTGACTATGTATTTTCAAATAGCCTGTCTTTAAGCTCACTCATTCTTTCTTCTGCTTGATTAATTCTGTTAAGAGACTCTGATTCATTTTTAAGTATATGTCAGTTGCATTTTTCAGCTCCAGAATTTCTGCTTAATTCTTTTTAATTATTTCAATCTGTTTGTTAAATTTATTTGATAGGATTCTGAATTTTATCTCTGTGTTATCTTGAATTTTTGTTGTGCTTCCTCAAAATAGCTATTTTGAATTCTCTGTCTGAAAGGTGACATATCTCTGTATCTCTGGGATTGGTCACTGGTGCCTTATTTATTTATTTATTTTGGTGAGGCCATATTTTTCTGGATGTTTTTGATGCTTGGGTATGTTCATTAGTGTCTGGGCATTGAAGAGTTGGGTATTTACTGTAATCTTTACCGTCTAGGCTTGTTTGTACCTGTTCTTCTTCAGAAGGCTTTTTAGATATCTGAAGGGACTTGAGTGTTGTAATCTAAGTCTTTGGTTACTGCAGCCATATCTGCTTTAGGGGGCACCCCAAGCCTAGTAATCTTGTGGCTCTTTTAGACATACAGAGGAACTGCCTTGGCATCTTAGGTAAGATCTGGAAGAATTCCGTGGATTATGAGGCAGAGACTGTTCTCTTCCCTTATTTTCCTCCAAGCAAACAGAGTGCCTCTCTCTCTCTGTCTCTCTCTCTGTGCTGAGCTAGCCGAGGGAGGGGGTGACACAAGTACCCTTGTGGCCACCACCACTGGGACTGCACTGAGTCAGAACTATAGCCAGAACAGCACTGGTTCTCCCCCAAGGCCTGTGGTGACCACTGTCTGGCTACCACCTATGCTACTCAAGGCTCAACAGCTCTACAATTAGCAGGTGGCAAATCTAGCCAGGCTTGTGTCCTTCCTTTCAGGGCAATGAGATCCCCCTGTCCCCAGGTGAGTCCAGAGGTGCCATCTGGGACCCAGGGCCTGTAGTTAGGAACCTCAGGAAACTACTTGGTGGTCTATTCTACTGTGGCTGAGCTGGCATTGAAACCACAAGACAAAGTCCTTCCCACTCTCCCCATCCCTCAACCTTTCCTCAAGCACAGGAGTCTCTTTCCATGGTCACCACCACCTCAGGCCTGTGACAAACATTGCCTGGCTACCACTGATGTTCACTCAAAGCCCAAGGGCTCTTCAGTCAGTTTGTGGTTAATGCTGCCAGTCAAGGCAGTGTACTCTCCTCAGGCCCAAGGCAGGTCCAGAAATCCTGTCCAGGAGCCAAGGCCTGGAATCAGAGACCCCAAGATCCTGCTTGGTATTCTACCCCACTGAGGCCAAGCTAGTACCCAAGCTGATTTTTGGTTCTTATGAAGGTGGTTTATCTTGTGTGAGTAGCTGTTAAATTTGATGTTCCCATGGGGGAATGATTGCTGGAGGGTTCTATTTGATCATCTTGCTCCACCTCTCTCCTTCTTACAGACTATTTTTAATACCATTTCTGGGAAGTGAAAGAAAAGCTCTTTATGACTTACCTACTATGTATTTTCCTGATCTGGATATCATAGAATATAGTAGCAATAGAGTTGGACCACTTTAGTCCCTCTTCTCTGAGTAGGAGACATTTTTGTCAAGTAGCTGGATTGGGACACATCTTCTTTCCTTTTCTCCTATGTAAGGGGTTCATGGCAACTCCTCACCTTGATTGATACAGACAGTGTTACAGTTACTGCTGAAGCTTAGACTTCTGTGGGATTGGCTGAAGGTTTTCTTTCAATTCTTTTAAATTTATTGAGTCTGGTTTTATGGCCAAACATTTGGTCTATTTTGGTGAATAAAACATTTACTCTGGAAGAAAATGTGTATTCTGTAGTTGTTAAAGTGTTCTAAAAAAGGTTGTGTCAAAGTGATTGTTAAAGGTACACCTATCCTTACCAATATTTTTGCCTGATTCTCTCAATTGCCAAAAAGGGGCATTAAAATCTCCACCTATGATTGTAAATTTGTGTATTTCCTTAATTCTGTCAACTTTTGCATCACGTATTTTGGGGTTCTATTATTAGATGCATATACATTTATTATTGTTATATCTTCTGGATGAACTGATAATTTTATCATTTAGATAAAAAGGTTTCTTTACCTCCAATAATACTTTTTGTCACAAAGTCTACTTTATCTGATATCCAGCTTTATGCACATTGGTTGCATGATATATATGTTTTCATCCATTTACTCTCAATCTATTTGTGCCTTTATATTTGAAGCGTGTATCATGTAGACAGCAAATACAAGTCTTACCTTTTTATCCATTCTGGCAATCTCTTTTAATTTAATACATTAAATTTCATTAACTTTTCATTGTCAACTTAGAGCTAATATTTTACTACTTTCCAGTAAAATCTAAGAATCTTATAACAATATAAGTCCTCTTGCCATCCTCCATTCTCTTGTATTATACATTTATGTATTACATCTGCATACATTACAAAACCTGCTATGCAATGTTCTTATTTTTGCTTTAGATATGTATTTTAAAGAAATTAAGAGAGAAGAGCTTTTATATTCAGTCATATATCTATGATTTCTAGTATTCTTCATCCCTTTCTGAAAATCTGAACTTCATGAAGTGTTTTGTGGCACAATTTTACATTGGACTGAAGATGCTTTTATTCCTTGAGTCTTATCTCAAGGACATACTTAACCATAAACCTTTAAAAAATTAAACTCACACTTTGTTTTAAAAATCTGAAAAGAAGTTATACATTTTTCCTTTGGAAATAATTCTACAAAGGTAAAAATTTGGATTCTGGTCACCTCCTGATTTTATCATCATAAAAGTAGTGATGAAGATACACCAAAATGGTGGATAAAAATAAATTTGTTTGACTTTGGAGAGGTTTTTTTTTTTAACCTTTGTAGTTATGTATTATGTGTGAGGAATATTAAGACTTTTAAATAAAACAAAGATGTGTTATTGAAATGCATCTTTTTTTTTTCTTTTTTTTGAGACAGGGTCTCACTCTGTCACCCAGGCTGGAGTGAAGTGGCATGATCTCAGCTCACTGCAACCTCCGCCTCCTGGGTTCAAGCAATTCTCCTGCCTCAGTGTCCCGAGTACCTGGGATTACAGGCATGTGCCACCATGCCAGGCTAATTTTTGTATTTTCAGTAGAGGCAGGGTTTCACCATGTTGGCCAGGCTGGTCTCGAACTCCTGACCTCAAGTGATCCACCCGTCTCAGACTCCCAAAGTGCTGGGATTACAGTTGTGAGCCACCACACCAGACATTGAAAGACATCTTGAAATCAGAATTTCTCTTTACACTCCTTACTCTATGCCTCCTCCCACAGTGAACATTGCTCTTTAATCTGATGAAAGAGCAATGAAATTACTAAATGGACTTTACTCTCTGTAGTATGGAAACATGTCTTCTCTAAGCTGGCAGAATTCATTAAACTTCAGTAGAATGAAAATACTTCTCCCTTAAAGCACTCACACCCTACCAGGAACATCTGTATGAACAAACATCATCACTGAACTACCTGCACAGGGCAAGGAAAGGAGCCCCTTTCTGAAAGCTCACTCCTGAAACTCCAGACCATGAACCCTAAAAGCAAGGGAATAATTCACGGAATCCACATGATTGTTAGAACTTTTTGGGAATTTTCAGTTTTGATATTTATTGAGATTACTTCCTAATGATGCCAGCGGCAGCCCATCTGAAGTGGCCGCTGCCATGACTCTGGCTGCAGTGGGGTACAGGCGCAGGCTGTGGGTCCTCAGATGCAGATGCTGAGGCAGGCAGTCCCCAGAGCCTGCCCCAGGGAGCGCCCCCGGAGTCCACCGCCCTGGGAACCCGCCCCTGGGAGCTGCTGTGATGAGGCCGGACCCAGCCGCTCAGCGGTGGGAGAGCAGTGCAGTCGGGCACGGAAGAGCAAGCAGAGAGGGGCCCCAGGTGGAACTGGGCCTGGGGCGGTGCCACACTTGCACATGGAACGTGGGGGCCAGGCCCGAGATGTAGAGCTGAGGTCACGCTTCAGGGGACCGGGGTGGGAAGTGGGAGCGGTGCCCGCTTCGAGGACCCAGCCAGCAACGTGGCTACCGCGCCCAACCCGCCGACGGCGCCAAGTTCCTGCACCTGGGGAACAGTCTCTGCTCCGAGTCACCCGAGGCTGCGTCCTCAGGATCTGCTCCACATCAAGGTGACCGCCGAGCCTGACGTTTCCAATGGCCAGGCCCAGGGCCCACGATCTGCTCCCGGAAGTGCCCTTCAGGCAGGGTCATGAGCCAGGCAAGGGGGAGCCCCAGGCTGCCCCTGAGTGCTGGGTCCACAAGAAGAACTTGCATTGACGTCACGCCTGCTCCGGAGGCTGGCCTGGGCCCAGCGAGTACCTGAAGCTCCCACTCCAGGCTGTGAGGAAGCACGGCCAGGGCTACACACTCTACTGAGCCAGCGGGAACCGGGGACAAGCGGGAGCCCCACCTCTTCTCAGTTGGCAGGGTGGGAGCTCCCTGGGTGCAGCTGCAGTTGCCTTGTCCCAGCTGCTGACCGAGGCATCTTTGCACTCTCAGGGGTCCAGGAAGACCCCCCTGCCTGGGTGCCATGAATAGAGGCAGGAGGCAGACAGGCTCTTGGGTGGAAGGGGGCGGGTCCGTGGTGAAGCCCCACCTTAAAGCCAGGGAGGGCCTGATGACCAGCTCTAGTGAAGAGCTACCCTCTCTGCTGAGAGCTGAGCACTCATCGGAACACCCTGGCTAAGGAGAGGAGCTACCCACTGCGGTTGCGGGTGTCCTCTGAGCTGTTCTATCACTCAATAAAGCTCCTTTTCATCCTGCTCACCCTCCACTTGTCTGCATACCTCATTCCAGATGCAGGACAAGAACTAGGGACCCACCAGAACGGCGGGGCTAAAAGAGCTGTAACACAAACAGGGCAGGGCTGAAACATGCCCTTTGCTCTCCACATTGTGGGCAACAAGGAGAGGAGAGAGGAGAGAAGAGCTGTGGCCCTTCGGGGAGCCCAGACCTAGGAACTCCCTGAGCCAGGGTTGTGACACCCTCTTTAGGGCTCTGAGGTTCCTGGTGTCACCAAGCTTCTGGGTGTCACCGGGTTCCCTGGTGTTAGCCACGGAAGCTGCTTATGGTAGGCCTGGTCCAGCTGTAGCCTCTCAGGGAGCTGGCGCTCGTGCCAGTGCCTGGAGCTGCCTGCCCCACTGCAGCTGGCATGCCTGGCTGTGCACAGTGGCCGGACCCCATGCTCGCTTACACACCCCTCACCGCTCCACACCTGGCTCGTCCTTGGCAGGTGTGGAATCCAGGTCGGCAGCTAAGCCAAGCACGACCTGCCAGGCTGAGTAGGAGGAATGAGCCCAGTGGGCCAGAGCTAAACTTTGACAAAGGTGCCACTGGCCACATAGATGTCTGTCTGGCGAAACAACACCCCAAGGATCCCATAACACTAACAATACTTTTTTAAGGTGCTTGTTATCTTTAGTTCTCAAATTATTTTTTTATAAAACTCATTTACCTTTAACTTGTTCATCAAAGACTGAAAGAGGTGTGTAAAACTTCCTTTTATTCTATTTTTCTATTTTTCTTCTGACTATTACAGCAATTTGTCTTTATACAATTCAATGCTGTATTATCATGTTCCTGGAAATTTATGGATATGGTATTTAATATATCTATGGAGCATTATACCTCTCAGCAATATAGCAAGTCTCTCAGCCCCAGTTTATCTTGAAATCTGATTTTCTGTATAGCAATGTAGCAACTTCTAGTTTGTTTTTATTTGATTTTATCTAATTTATTTATGCTAGTTCTTTTATTTTTAAGTTTTCTCATCACTTTGGTTTTAACTTATCTCTTTTTAGACCCTGCATATTTAGATTTGTTTGTTTTTGATAATTTTCTCATAATTTTTCCATTTTATCTATTTATTTATTTATTGAGACAGGGTCTTGCTCTGTCACCCAGGCTGGAATGCTGGAATGCATTGACACAATCACAGCTCACTGCAGCCTCAATCTCCTGGACTGAAGTGATCCTCCGACCTCAACCTCCCAAGTAACTGGGACTACAGGCACGTGGCGCCATGCCTGGCTAATTTTTTTTTCAATACTTTTTATAGAGATAGGGTCGCACTATGTTGTTCAGGCTGTTCTTGAACTCCTGGGCTCAAGTGGTCATCCTGCCTCAGCTTCCCAAAGTCTTGGGATTATAGGCCTGAGCCACTGTGCCTGGCCAGTTTTGCCATTTTATTAAAAATGTCAAACTTTTGGCTATTTAGTTAAATACTAGCTATTAAAACTAATGTTTGTTTTATTGTGTTATCTTAGCTTTTTTCCCTGTACATCTATCACTGCCTCCTTAGTTTTATATATTGTGTTATATAAATTATGTTTTTTAGTATAACTTCCTCTATTTGGAATATTTTCATTCTATTTTAAATTCTACTAATTATAATATTTGTTTATTAAGTACTACTACAACTTATAAGATACAAATTTCAATTTCCAGAGCAAAACAATAGATACTGATTCCTCTCTTTTTAAGGTAATAATATTAACACAGTTTAACTGCTTCTTGCAGTTTTGTTGGTACAATTTAAAATTTATCATGTTGTGGTTAAGTTATACTGTCTACATTATTTTCTTTTAAGAAATATTTATAATACTAGATTATGTTTCATAATTATATTAACTATTTTCTTATGCTTAACTCTATATTTAAATGTTTTTAATGTTTTGCCAGTCCTTTTATATTGGAATGTCCTGTTATTTTGACTTCCTTACTTTAAGGAATCTCTCATCAATGGTAGTAATTTTTGAGTAAATATTTAGTGGATAGTTGGTAAACATTAATGAGGACTTTTCTAGCTGATAATTTTTCTTTAGATACTATGACACATAGGCTACAAATTAGCTTGGCATTTAATTCTTGGCAATGACCTTTATTCATTGACATTCTATATGCGAATGGAAATTTTATGTTGTGAAAATACAGCCTGAGAAGGAACCAAAATTCTTATATTTTTCCCCATTCTTTTTTTGTAAATTTTATTATTATTATACTTTAAGTTTTAGGGTACATGTACACAATGTGCAGGTTTGTTACATATGTATATATGTGCCATATTGGAGTGCTGCACCCATTAACTCGTCATTTAGCATTAGGTATATCTCCTAATGCTATCCCTGCCCCCTTCCCCCACCCCACAACAGTCCCCAGTGTGTGATGTTCCCCTTCCTGTGTCCATGTGTTCTCATTGTTCAATTCCCACCTATGAGTGAGAACATGCGGTGTTTGGTTTTTTGTCCTCACAATAGTTTGCTGAGAATGATGGTTTCCAGCTTCATCCATGTCCCTCAAAGGACATGAACTCATCATTTTTTATGGCTGCATAGTATTCCATGGTATATATGTTCCACATTTGCTTAATCCAGTCTATCATTGTTGGACATTTATGTTTGTTCCAAGTCTTTGGTATTGTGAATAGTGCCGCAATAAACATACGTGTGCATGTGTCTTTATAGCAGCATGATTTATAATCCTTTGGGTATATACCCAGTAGTGGGATGGCTGGGTCAAATGGTATTTCTAGTTCTAGATCCCTGAGGAATCGCCACACTGACTTCCACAATGGTTGAACTAGTTTACAGTCCCACCAGCAGTGTAAAAGTGTTCCTATTTCTCCACATCCTCTCCAGCACCTGTTGTTTCCTGACTTTTTGATGATCACCATTCTAACTGGTGTGAGATGGTATCTCATTGTGGTTTTGATTTGCATTTCTCTGATGGCCAGTGATGATGAGCATTTTTTCATGTGTTTTTTGGCTGCATAAATGTCTTCTTTTGAGAAGTGTCTGTTCATGTCCTTTGCCCACTTTTTGATGGGGTTGTTTGTTTTTTTCTTGTAAATTTGTTTGAATTCATTGTAGATTCTGGATATTAGCTCTTTTTCAGATGAGTAGGTTGCAAAAATTTTCTCCCATTCTGTAGGTTCCCTGTTCACTCTGATGGTAGTTTCTTTTGCTGTGCAGAAGCTCTTTAGTTTAATTAGATCCCATTTGTCAATTTTGGCTTTTGTTGCCATTGCTTTTGGTGTTTTCAACATGAAGTCCTTGCCCATGCCTATGTCCTGAATGGTATTGCCTAGGTTTTCTTCTAGGGTTTTTATGGTTTCAGGTCTAACATTTAAGTCTTTAATCCATCTTGAATTAATTTTTGTATAAGGTGTAAGGAAGGGACCCAGTTTCAGCTTTCTACATATGGCTAGCCAGTTTTCCCAGCACCATTTATTAAATAGGGAATTGTTTCCCCATTTCTTGTTTTTGTCAGGTTTGTCAGAGGTCAGATGGTTGTAGATATGTGGCATTATTTCTGAGGGCTCTGTTCTGTTCCATTGGTTTATATCTCTGTTTTGGTACCAGTACCATGCTGTTTTGGTTACTGTAGCCTTGTAGTATAGTTTGAAGTCAGGTAGTGTGATGCCTCCAGCTTTGTTCTTTTGGCTTAGGATTGACTTGGCGATGCGGGCTCTTTTTTGGTTCCATATGAACTTTAAAGTAGTTTTTTCCAATTCTGTGAAGAAAGTCATTGGTAGCTTGATGGGGATGGCATTGAATCTATAAATTACCTTGGGCAATATGGCCATTTTCACGATATTGATTCTTCCTATCCACGAGCATGGAATATTCTTCCATTTGTTTGTATCCTCTTTTATTTCATTGAGTAGTGGTTTGTAGTTCTCCTTGGAGAGGTCCTTCACATCCCTTGTAAGTTGGGTTCCTAGGTATTTTATTCTCTTTGAAGCAATTGTGAGTGGGAGTTCACTCATGATTTGGCTCTCTGTTTGTCTGTTATTGGTGTATAAGAATGCTTGTGATTTTCGTGCATTGATTTTGTATCCTGAGACTTTGCTGAAGTTGCCTATCAGCTTAAGGAGATTTTGGGCTGAGACGATGGGGTTTTCTAGATATACAATCATGTCATCTGCAAACAGGGACAATTTGACTTCCTCTTTTCCTAATTGAATACCCTTTATTTCCTTCTCCTGCCTGATTGCCCTGGCCAGGACTTCCAACACTATGTTGAATAGGAGTGGTGAGAGAGGGCATCCCTGTCTTGTGCCCATTTTCAAAGGGAATTCTTCCTGTTTTTGTCCATTCAGTATGATATTGGCTGTGGGTTTGTCATAGATAGCTCTTATTATTTTGAGATACATCCCATCAATACCTAATTTCTTGAGAGTTTTTAGCATGAAGCGTTGTTGAATTTTTTCAAAGGCCTTTTCTGTATCTATTGAGATAATCGTATGGTTTTTGTCACTGGTTCTGTTTATATGCTGGATTACATTTATTGATATGTGTATGTTGAACCAGCCTTGCATCCCAGGGATGAAGCCCACTTGATTATGGTGGATAAGCTTTTTGATGTGCTGCTGGATTTGGTTTGCCAGTATTTTATTGAGGATTTTTGCATC
Organism: Symphalangus syndactylus; assembly: GCF_028878055.3. Taxonomy (NCBI): domain Eukaryota; kingdom Metazoa; phylum Chordata; class Mammalia; order Primates; family Hylobatidae; genus Symphalangus; species Symphalangus syndactylus. Next base: position 24,547,839 of record NC_072443.2, read on the forward strand.
AATGTTCATCAAGGATATTGGTCTAAAATTCTCTTTTTTTGTGTGTCTCTGGCAGGCTTTGGTATCAGGATGATGCTGGCCTCATAAAATGAGTTAGGGAGGATTCCCTCTTTTTCAATTGATTGGAATAGTTTCAGAAGGAATGGTACCAGCTCCTCCTTGTACCTCTGGTAGAATTCGGCTCTGAATCCATTGGTCTTGGACTTTTTTTGTTGATAAGCTATTAATTATTGCCTCAATTTCAGAGCCTGTTATTGGTCTATTCAGGGATTCAACTTCTTCCTGGTTTAGTCTTGGGAGAGTGTATGTGTCGAGGAATTTATCCATTTCTTCTAGATTTTCTAGTTTATTTGCATAGAGGTGTTTGTAGTATTCTCTGATGGTAGTTTGTATTTCTGTGGGATCGGTGGTGATATCCCCTTTGTCATTTTTTATTGCGTCTATTTGATTCTTCTTTCTTTTCTTCTTTATTAGTCTTGCTAGCCGTCTATCAATTTTGTTGAACTTTTCAAAAAACCAGCTCCTGGATGCATTGATTTTTTGAAAGGTTTTTTGTGCCTCTATTTCCTTCAGTTCTGCTCTGATCTCAGTTATTTCTTGCCTTCTGCTAGCTTTTGAATGTGTTTGCTCTTGCTTCTCTAGTTCTTTTAATCGTGATGTTAGGGTGTCAATTTTAGATCTTTTCTGCTTTCTCTTGTGGGCATTTAGTGCTATAAATTTCCCTCTACACACTGCTTTGAATGTGTCCCAGAGATTCTGGTATGTTGTATCTTTGTTCTCGTTGGTTTCAAAGAACATCTTTATTTCTGCCTTCATTTCATTATGTACCCAGTAGTCATTCAGGAGCAGGTTGTTCAGTTTCCATGTAGTTGAGCAGTTTTGAGTGAGTTTCTTAATCCTGAGTTCTAGTTTGATTGCACTGTGGTCTGAGAGACAGTTTGTTATAATTTCTGTTCTTTTACATTTGCTGAGGAGTGCTTTACTTCCAACTTTGTAGTCAATTTTGCAATAGGTGTGGTGTGGTGCTGAAAAGAATGTATATTCTGTTGATTTGGGGTGGAGAGTTCTGTAGATGTCTATTAGGTCCACTTTGTTTAGAGCTGAGTTCAATTCCTGGATATCCTTGTTAACTTTCTGTCTCGTTGATCTGTCTAATGTTGACAGTGGGGTGTTAAAGTCTCCCATTATTATTGTGTGGGAGTCTTAAGTCTTTTTGTAGGTCACTAAGGACTTGCTTTATGAATCTGGGTGCTCCTGTATTGGGTGCATATATATTTAGGATAGTTAGCTCTTCTTGTTGAATTGATCCCTTTACCATTATGTAATGGTCTTCTTTGTCTCTTTTGATCTTTGTTGGTTTGAAGTCTGTTTTATCAGAGACTAGGATTGCAACCTCTGCCTTTTTTTGTTTTCCATTTGCTTGGTAGATCTTCCTCCATCCCTTTATTTTGAGCCTATGTGTGTCTCTGCACGTGAGATGGGTCTCCTGAATACAGCACACTGATGGGTCTTGACTCTTTATCCAATTTGCCAGTCTGTGTCTTTTAATTGGAGCATTTAGCCCATTTACATTTAAGGTTAATATTGTTATGTGTGAATTTGATCCTGTCATTATGATGTTAGCTGGTTATTTTGCTCGTTAGTTGATGCAGTTTCTTCCTAGCCTTGATGGTCTTTACAATTTGGCATGTTTTTGCAGTGGCTGGTACCAGTTGTTCCTTTCCATGTTTAGTGCTTCCTTCAGGAGCTCTTTTAGGGCAGGCCTGGTGATAACAAAATCTCTCAGCATTTGTTTCTCTGTAAAGTATTTTATTTCTCCTTCACTTATGAAGCTTAGTTTGGCTGGATATGAAATTCTGGGTTGAAAATTCTTTTCTTCAACAATGTTGAATATTGGCCCCCACTCTCTTCTGGCTTGTAGAGTTTCTGCCGAGAGATCAGCTGTTAGTCTGATGGGCTTCCCTTTGTGGGTAACCCGACCTTTCTCTCTGGCTGCCCTTAACATTTTTTCCTTCATTTCAACTTTGGTGAATCTGACAATTGTGTGTCTTGGAGTTGCTCTTCTCAAGGAGTATCTTTGTGGCATTCTCTGTATTTCCTGAATTTGAATGTTGGCCTGCCTTGCTAGATTGGGGAAGTTCTGCTGGATAATATCTTGCACAGTGTTTTCCAACTTGGTTCCTTTCTCCCCGTCGCTTTCAGGTACACCAATCAGACGTAGATTTGGTCTTTCACATAGTCCCATGTTTCTTGGAGGCTTTGTTTGTTTCTTTTTATTCTTTTTTCTCTAAACTTCCCTTCTCGCTTCATTTCATTCATTTCATCTTCCATCGCTGATACCCTTTCTTCCAGTTGATCGCATCGGCTACTGAGGCTTGTGCATTTGTCATGTAGTTCTCGTGCCGTGGTTTTCAGCTCCATCAGGTCCTTTAAGGACTTCTCTGCATTGGTTATTCTAGTTAGCCATTTGTCTAATTTTTTTCAAGGTTTTTAACTTCTTTGCCATGGGTTCGGACTTCTTCCTTTAGCTCAGAGTAGTTTGATCTTCTGAAGCCTTCTTCTCTCAACTCGTCAAAGTCGTTCTCTGTCCACCTTTGTTCTGTTGCTGGTGAGGAGCTGCGTTCCTTTGCAGGAGGAGAGGCACTCTGATTTTTAGAGTTTCCGGTTTTTCCGCTCTGTTTTTTCCCCATCTTTGTGGTTTTATCTACCTTTGGTCTTTGACGATGGTGATGTACAGATGGGTTTTTGGTATGGATGTCTTTTCTGTTTGTTAGTTTTCTTTCTAACAGGACCCTCAGCTGCAGGTCTGTTGGAGTTTGCCGGAGGTCCACTCCAGACCCTGTTTGCCTGGGTATCAGCAGCGGTGGCTGCAGAACAGCGGATTTTGGTGAGCCTCAAGTGCTGCTGCCTGATTTTTCTTCTGGAATTTTTGTCTCAGAGGAGTACCCGGCCATGTGAGGTGTCAGTCCGCCCCTACTGGGGGGTGCCTCCCAGTTAGGCTACTCGGGGGTCAAGGACCCACTTGAGGAGGCAGTCTGCCCGTTCTCAGATCTCAAGCTGCATGCTGGGAGAACCACTACTCTCTTCAAAGCTGTCTGACAGGGACATTTAAGTCTGCAGAGGTTACTGCTGCCTTTTGTTTGTCTGTGCCCTGCCCCCAGAGGTGGAGCCTACAGAGGCAGGCAGCCCTCCTTGAGCTGCGGTGGGCTCCACTGAGTTTGAGCTTCCGGGCGGCTTTGTTTACCACTCAAGCCTTGGCAAAGGTGGGCACCCCTCCCCCAGCCTTGCTGCTTCCTTGCAGTTTGATCTCAGACTGCTGTGCTAGCAATGAGCGAGGGTCCGTGGGCATAGGACCCTCTGAGCCAGGTGCGGTATATAATCTCCTGGTTTGCCGTTTGTTAAGCCCATTGGAAAAGCACGGTATTAGGGTGGGAGTGACCTGATTTTCCAGGTGCCGTCTGTCACCCCTTTCTTTGACTAGGAAAGGGAATTCCCTGACCCCTTGTGCTTCCCAGGTGAGGCGATGCCTCACCCTGCTTTGGCTCATGCACGGTGTGCTGCACCCACTGTCCTGCACCCCACTGTCCGGCACTCCCCAGTGAGATGAACCCAGTACCTCAGTTGGAAATGCAGAAATCACCCATCTGCTGCATCATTTATGCTGGGAGCTGTTCCTATTTGGCCATCTTGGCTCCGCCCTTCCCCATTCTTATGTCATCCCTTTTTAAAAATAAATTATTTTGAAATAATTTTAGACCCATAAGAACTTTCAAATAGCATGGAGAATTCCCTTATACCCTTTACTCAACTTTTCCAATGATCATATCTTATGTAACTTTAATACATTATCAAAGTGACATTGATACAATCCACATAGATAATTTATTGATGAGCTTTATTCTTTTGTGGTGATGACTTTCATTCTAGCTTTATTAACTATCAACTAAATGAATAAATATGACTCATTATCAAATAAAAGTATTGTTTTTTAAATGTTTTTGTCCCCTCTTCTTTTTACCTTCTAAAATTAACTTTTTATGCATACTCTTCTCATCTCTTCAACTAGCATATCAGTTCTCTGAGTGCAAGGAACTTGCTCGTGCATCTCTTTCACAGTAGATAACATCTTCGTTCAATATCAGGATGAGCTATTCTGTATTTCATGAAGAAACTGCAATGTTGATGACTATCCCATTAAGTTGCTAAGAATGGTAACTACCGTAAGAAGCTGGTGTCATGTTGGCTGTTTCTGGCTATGGTAAAATGTCATTGAGGAGGAATGTCTTTGATACAAAATGGAAATTGTTAGGAAGGGCATCTGATCAGACTATATAATGCAGTGTGGGGAGCTGCTTGGCTTTTTGAATTGCTACCACCATATTTGATGCCTCTAAGAACCTCATCCTTTGTCCCAGGTAGCCCTCTCCAGTGCCTTTTAGGATTAATTCCCTGAGATAATGGATGGGTGCCTGCCACTAAATTTACAGGTTTATAACTCAGTTCTTTATGATTGTCAATATCGAATGGAAACTCCTAGAAGGTCAATAAGTAGGGTAAGCCTAGTCTGACATTGCCAATTGATCCATGGGCTTGTTGCCCAGAGTGAGCAGGAATTTAGGGAGGAATATGAATGAAGGCATAGTCAAGGATATTCTCTTCTCCATGCATAGGAGGGGGACATTATAAAAGAGAGGTTCGTAACAAAATGTTAATGGTAAAATGGTAAAAACTGTTAATGGTAAAATGATAAAAATTACAAAATGGTAAAATTGAGTGTTGCAATGTGGCAAGGACATGGAGCTAAAAGTCGGGAAACTTAGGCTTTTATTCAGCTTTACCATTGATTCCTATGATTATAGGAAAATCACATAACCTCTGTGGGTGAGGTATGCAAAATATAAAATGGGGTAGTGGGGCAATATGTGTGTTAAAATCAACACAGTGTTTTGTAAAATGGATCTGAATATTGCTTACATCAGAACTTACATAGTATGTTAAAATGCTGATTCCTGGGCCTCACCCCTTACCTACTCAATCAGAATCTACAGGCATAGGAGCTGAGACTCTTCATTTTAAACAAGGACCTCAGGTGATTTCTATGTACACTAAAGTGTAGGAATATCTAGATTTGGTCACACATAAAACTTCTAGATTTAGAATGCTATAATTCTAATAAACATTTACTAAATGCTACAGATATTACTTAGAAGGCAGAATTTGATCTTTGTGTTATTGGTAATCAGTCTGGCCCACACATTTTTTCTTTTCAAATAACATCTTTGGGCTTTTAGGAAGCACAGAAATATTGGGAGTCCACCCAAACAGGTCCAACAGGATGGTGTTTTTATGAATTATCCATGGTCTAGGGTCTTTTCCTAATTATTGTACCAACAGAAATTTGATCAAATCTTAGTTTTACCTTAGAATTTAAATGAAAAATCAGATTAAATAGTGTATGCCACAAAAAAGATGGTTTTCTAGAGACTGGATTTCTCATGTGCCCCAAATAAATTTCTCTCCTTTGAACAATCAGGATGGCCAATGACCACTCCTGTCCTTCTGAAACCTGTGTCTCCAAGCACACACTGTCAAGGGCCTTTCTTCTGATGTGTTAGATACCACCTGTTGAGTAATAATCAAGCTACTTTTTCTACTTTTGGCCAGAGAACAAGTCTGTCTCTTGCCAACACTTATTAATTTTTTAGTCAAACTGTAAAGGTCTTTCCATAGTACCAGAAGTCTCCAATAACAGTACTCACAGGATATAATTCCAAAAATAAACTCTTACAAGGGTTGGGGCCCTATAGATGCCAATGTGGGAGACATCCAAGGATATTTATTTTTAAAACTAACTTTTCATTTTGAAATGATTTAATAAAAAATTTTGGAAAAATAGTATAGCTCCCACATATTCTTTGTCCAGCTTTCCCAAATGATAATATCTTATACAGCCATAGTCTACTGTCAAAATCAAGAAACTGACATTAGCACAACATTATCAACTTAACTACAGATGCTATTTCATCTGTCATTTCCACAAAGGATATTAATAAAGAATTAACAGAGGCATCTTAAAAGCTAGGACACACTTTGCAGTCACTTTCTATTACAGTTACAGGCAACAGTATAGACAGCACCATATATTGGATAGAGGAGGGGTTTTGGAGCTAAATACGTAAGAATTCAATTCCAGACTGCACTGGGTACTGGTTGGGTGATCTTGGACAAACTACTTAGTTTATTTGAACTTTAGTTTCCTTATCTGAAACATGCGGATGATAAGGCTTGTTGTAGTGGGTTGATGTGAGGATTACATGAGAATGATCAAATGATGAGGATTAAGTGAAAAGCAAGGGTCTGATACTAATATGACTTCAATAAATTGCAATAAATTGTCCTTAAGTGCACAAATTTCTAGTTATGTTACTATAACCCCAAGAAATATGGAAGCACAGAATGTTAGAACTGGAAGAAGAATTAGGTATTTCATAGTTAATCTTCTTCCTTCAGGAAGTTGAGGATTATCAAGATTACGAAATGAGCAAATTTACACAGCCAGCTAGTGGCAACCCAGGACCTGAACTCGGGTCTTCTACATCTGCTATTGTACTATTACCTGTAGGTCTTTGTATATGGGAAAACTTTGCCTCAACCCTCTTAGATTAAAAAGTGCATGGCAGCTGCAGACTGGCAAATTCAAGTTGGGGAAGTGCCGTGCAGATAAGAAGGATGGGTGGCAGAGTGAAATAAAATGTCTTCCTTGATACTGTATCTCAGCACTTACCCGATATTAAACTTTTGTTCTATCTGCAGGGATTGCAAATTTTTATCCTGTACACTGTTAGAACAAAAATCTTCCAGAGTGAAGCTTCCAAAGTGTTGATGTCGCTATCGTCTATTGGGAGAAGGAAGTCATTGCCTTCAGTGACGCGGCCGAGGCTGCGTATAAAGATGTATAATTTCCTCAGGTCATTGCCAACCTTACATGAACGCTTTAGGCTACTGGAAACCTCTCTGAGTAGTGAGGAAATCACACTCTCTGAAAGTGACAAAGCAAAGGAAAGCATCTAGACAGTAAAACTTACCTGTTGCGGTCTTTTTAATCACCTCGTTTGAGTTTTATCTGTTTCTCTCCTTTATTTCCCAGTCCTGTCAGAAAGTCTTCCTCAATGTATTTTGCTCAGGATTAAGAATTAGATAAAACCTGTTTATTATTATTCGGGATAATGGACTTGGTAGTTTTTCTATTTTTCAATAGATTTGTACTTGAATAAGGTGAAGAATTTCACACAACATACGAGTACCATTGTTCCCTATATCGTTAAATCTTTGTGACAGACTTTGACAAAAATGTAGAACCTATAACAAATTCTTTTACAAGTTACTAAAAAGGACACAAAGAGAAAAATTTACATTCCAGAACAAAATGACTCCTGATGAACAGTGTGTGGGGATTTGCTTGTATGTATTAAACTTTTGACCTCTGAATATTTTACAGTTGTATGTGCTTGTGCTTTTATTTCCAATGAAGAATTTGGCACCAATTCAACCTTTGAAAAGCGATATTTTTTTCTGTTTAAGAAAAAGAGTATGTTTTGTGACCAGGAGAATTGGCTCTGTAAGAAATGGGCAGCAAGACGGGTTAGTTTGTTACTAAATGGATATTTCCTTCCAGTTCTTAATATATCTGCTCTTTCACTGAAGTGGCACTGAGACCCCCAAAATGAGAAGTTAGTCATAATCATCGTTTATGGCTTTTAAAAGATTTAACTGCTCATGGAAAGTCAAACACTTGAATTACGAATGGCTTCCTCATTAAAACAAAATGGCCTCTGTTTAGGTGGTGAGCATTCCCACTGGACTTGGGATATATTGTCTTTAAATTGCTGTTTTCTGTTTTGCCATAAACGAGACAGCTGCTGTCAGTGCACAGAATTCAGAGATTAAGCAATGTCATGTGGGCTTGGCACTCCCTAAAGAATGTGTGTTTTCTAGAGAAATAGTTGTAAAAGGCTTTTGGGTTCCTGGGCAAGCCAGCAAGAGCCTATATTTACAGGAGAACAGAAAAAAGTAAAGGGAAGAGAATAAAGAATAAAAGCAGCTCTCAAAAGCCAGTGTTCTTAGTGGCATCATAGGGCTGCATCTAAACAGTAGCTGGGCACAGGGAAAATGATAAGATGTGGTTGACTCAAAATTTGTATTCAGATGAAAATTAACCTTAGGTAAGGGCCAATTTAAATGTTAAAAAAAAAAAAAAAATCAAAGAGCCATATTTAGCCTGAGGGTAAGTGTACCTGTTTCCCTTTGTAATTATAGTTGTTTTCTTTGCACTTTTTTCAGCACTTTTGGGGCATAGTAACTAAAATTCCATAAAATGTTGCTGAAATATCTGTACTATAAATGTGCAAGCTCCACATGCAATTGTGGTGACTAATTCAGGTGGACATGGATATTCCTCTGTCTACCCTGAAATGAATCCTACCACTAGGAAATAATTCCTTTGATTTAAATCATTGTCTCATGCACCGGTCAGCAATTTTCAGTTTAATGATAGAAACCCAACTCAAATTAGGTTAAAGGTGAAGGTAATTTAATGGATCGGTTAATGTAAAGTCCAAAGACCGAGTTGGTAGGATTACTATATGTTTTAGTTTGCCTGGGCAAGTCCCAATTTGTGCCTGTTTTTCTGAGTTAAGCATTACCAGCAGCCCCTTTTACCTTCAAGTGTCGTGGTTTGAGTTATGAAATATATGATAATCCTAACTTTAGGTCTATTTAGAACAAGTGATATGGGAGGGGGCAGGGAAGTGCTGGGTAGAGAAGGGCAGGGTCCCTGGTGAGGGCTCCACCCTCAGGCCTGTTCCCATGGACCTAAGTGAGAACAGGCACTCCTGTTTTCATGCCCAAATGTTTTATTTTCCAAGGCCACTCTGGCCGACCACGACCCCCATCCTGTGCCCACATAAACCCAAGACCTTAGCGACACACACATAAAGGGCTGAACATTGAGAAGAGCAGAGGAAAAGAGCAGTGGAGAATGGTGGGGTGGTGTGGCAGAGAAGGAGGGAAGAGGCTTCTGAATGTTGGCCAAGGACAGCCAGACTCCAGGGGAAGATCACCTTCCCACTCCATTCCCCTCTTCCAGCTCCCCATCCACCTCACTGAGAGCCACCTCCACCACTCAGTAAAACCTTGCACTCATCTTTCAAGCCCACGTGTGATTCAATTTTGCTGGTACACTGGGCAAGAACTCAGGATACAGAAAGCTAACACACTGGCCCTCTGCCCTGGCGATAAGGCAGAGGAGCTTATTGAACTGGTTAACACAAGCTGTCTGCAGATGGCAAGGCTGAAAGAGCACACTGTAACACACAACCACTTGGGCTCTGGGAGTGGCAGACACCCACCCATAGACGGTGCCGTGGGGTTGGGGCCCAAAGGCTTTCCCCACAACCTCTTCACCTGCCTGTCTACATGTTCCGCCCAGGAGGCAGGGAGCCCAGTGAGCCACACCCCTGTCACATGCCCTGTGATGGGGATAAGGGAACTCTATCCTTTGACAGGGAGTGCTAAGAATGTGTCAGATATTCTTTTTCTCTCTGTTTACTGGCTCTGTGTGCTTCTGTGTTTGATGTCATTCTAAAATTGGGTTTAGGTGGCTGGAAATTGGCTATTGGCATCCCTAATCTTATAGCCTAATGATCTAACACGAAGAGACGTTTTTTCTCTTAGTATCCACAAGTAAAATCTCATGGAATGACTCTAATTCTAGTTATCATTCCAGCAGGAAAAGAGAAAGCACATTAAGTATTTAAAATAAAATTTTAAAGCAGACAGTTGGTTTTGTGGCGTTTAACAAGCTCAGAGACAAATTGGAGAATGAGGCAGGAAACGTAGAGATTAGCAAAATGAGAAAGTAGAAACCTCTTTTAAGCCAGAGACATAAAGTAAGAAGAATTTCCATAGCCAGGGCCTTCGGCTGAAACTGGGGCGGGCCAATGGTGGGAGCTGGAGCCAAAAAGAGGCAGCCTGCTCTACCCAGAAAGAAGAACTGAAGAAGAATCCTGGCTTCCCCTTTCCTCCTGTCCTGCAGCCTCCCATCAACATCTTCCATTGGCTGCAGTCTGCTGAGCCCGGGCCAAGTCCCCCGTATTACACAATACAATAGGTGCAAGGAGAGGAGATAACTGAGGGCAAACAGGCCCAGGACTGGCATATCTTGCTTGGGTCGTGTACCCACAGGCATTGTGTTCTGGGAATATTGCTCCAGCTTGGGTCACATACCCACTGTGAAGTGGAGGGATGGAAGATGACTTGGTTGATAGGATATCATGGACTGGAGAAAGGACAATGACATCAGGGAAGGGATGTTGGCATCAAAACATTAAAGAACTTCCACTACACTCCCTGACAAAGTACAAGTACCCGCTGGGAAAGAACTACTTTAAAACTCATCAGTCATCTCCCCTGTCTGAGCAGGGTTTGAATAGGGTCGGTAGGGAGATCAAGAAATTAGGGAGACCAAGAAATTATTTGGTGCCTGGAGGTTGAGGAGCAAAAAGAGGAATTAGAAGAGCAGAGGGGTGACTTACTTTAAAAAAAGGATATTGCAGGAAAGGGAGACTCAAGGCAGTGCAGAACTCGTTTTTGTGATATTGTATATGGGCAGCTGTGCCTTTCTGTGTTTTCTGGTTTATTTCGTGTGATAATAGTGCCCAGTAGCCTTTATTTTTGGTTGTGGTGGCATGTGCAGTTTCTTTGGGGAGCAAACCATCCTGACCTTTGGATTTCCTTTTCTGGGTCTTAATTGACAATTCAGAGTTCACCGTTAAATTGTCAGAGTTTGGATTGCTTTTTCTCTTATCTTTCCCATTTTAAAGTTTATCTTACCTCTCTCTTTTTTTTTCCTGTCACCAACAAAGGGAGATCATTCTCAAGCTCATTGCTATCAGCTTATCATTGCCTCATTCAGAAGAGCTTGGCATTTTTTGTAAGTGTTTGGGAAACCTGAGACAGAAGCGTCAACTGGATTTTACCAGTCTGTCAAACACTGGAGCTCTCTGGCTCTGTGGAAACCCCTTAATGTAACCTTTTAGTTCCTATGGCTCCTCAGATGAGGTCCAAGACTGTTCCACACTGGGGGTTGCAGGGAGGGGGGCTACTGAGAGAGGAAACTGCTGTAACAATTTCAGCTTTAAAAAATATTCACATACAACTCAATAGCAAAAAAAACCCCAAAACCAAAACCAAACAAAACAAAAAACCTGATTAAAAAATGAGCAAAGGACCTGAGTAGACATTTTCCCAAAGAACACATGTAAGTTGCCAACAGTTATATGAAATGATGTTCAACATCACTAACCATCAGGGAAATGCAAATGAAAGCCACAATGAGATACCACTTCATACTTGTTAAAATGGCTATGATCAATAATGTTAAAAGATAACAAGCGTTAGCTAGGATGTGGAGAAAAGGGAATCCTTTTACATTGTTGGTGGGAATTGAAATTGGTACACCCACTATAGAAAGCCTAGTATGAATGCTCCTCAAAAAATTACAAAGAGAACTACCGTATGACCCACAATCCCTTTGCTGGGTATATATCCAAAGGAAATGAAATCAGTACTTCAGGGAGATATTTCTGTTCCAACGTTTATTATGGCATTATTCATGATAGCTAAGATATGCAAACAATGTTTAAGTGTCCATTGAAGGATGAATGGATGAAAAAATTATGATACAGGCACACACACACACACACACTCACACATACACACAATGGAGTACTATTCAGTCTTAAAAAAGGAGGTACTGCTATTTGTAATAACATGATTAACCTGAAGGATATTATGATAAGTGAAATAACCCAGACACAGAAAGAAATGTACTGTATGATCTCACTTATATGTAGAATCTAAAAAGAAGTGACACTCGTAGTAACAGAGAGTAGAATGGACTGGGACTGGGAAGTTGGGGGAAAGGGGAGATGTTGGTCAAATGGTACAACATTCAGTTATAGGATAAATAAGTTCTGGAGATATAATGTACAGCATGGTGACTACAGTTGATAACAGTGTATTATACACTTGAAATTTGCTGGGAGTAGAAAAAGCAATATTCACAAAGTGTATCTTTTACAAAAGCAAAATCCATAATTCCCTAACTTTCACTATTGTGTATTTTTCCATAATCTCTATGCTCTTTGTCTGAACACATAAGAATTTTACATAACTAATGACAATACATGATTTGATTTTCACTTGGTAATAACCTAGTTATGCAGTCTTTTTTTTTTTTTTTTTTTTTGAGACAGAGTCTTGCTCTTTCACCCAGGCCAGAGTGCAGTGGCGCGATCTCGGCTCACTGCAAGCTCCGCCTCCCGGGTTCGCGCCATTCTCCTGCCTCAGCCTCCCGAGTAGCTGGGACTACGGGCGCCCGCCACCGCGCCCGGCTAATTTTTTGTATTTTTAGTAGAGACGGGGTTTCACCGTGTTAGCCAGGATGGTCTCGATCTCCTGACCTCGTGATCCGCCCGCCTCGGCCTCCCAAAGTGCTGGGATTACAGGCGTGAGCCACCGCACCCGGCCGCAGTCTTCTTAATGATTGCATAATATGATATAATTTACTAAGTTGTTTCCCTATTGTTGTATATTTAGATCATTTTAATATTTAACATTGTAGTGACACTGTGATGAATAAACTAGTACATGTATTTTTTCCTTTCTTTTTCATTATTTCCTTAAAACAAATTATCTTGACTCAGATAAATGTGCCAAATTCTCTTGACCAGATAAATGTAAGACCCTAGTGTATATTGGTATATTGTTTAGAAAACATTGCAAGAATGTATAATGTCATCAACATATGGAGGACCATAAACTTTTTTAATATAGTTGTTTATTGCGGTATTTTCTTATTTATAATTTTGGCCCATTTTCAATTGAGCTATTGTAATTTTTTTTCTCAGAAATGTGTGTTTCTTATCTATCATAGATCATAGCCTTTTAAGTATTACATTTGGTGAAAATATTTCTTCCAGTTTATTGTTTTCTTCTCCTTTTAGAATAATGAAATGATTACTCTGGATTTGATTGGAAATGTCCAAAAGATTAATAGAGCATTTAGGATTTTCCGAGTTTATATGCCCTTACCCAGGCAGAATAATTTTTCATGTTAGATTAGGAAATATGTTAAGAACTATGCAGAAACTTCTAAAATGTAGAACAGTGGCATAAATATGCCACGTGAGATCAAATGACTCATGTATGACACATGACATCTCTAACCCTTCTTTACATCAGATAGCAGTTGAGTGGGGTTCCATGACAAAGTTATTTTTTCCTTTCAAATGTTTTCTGTCTCTTTGTGTCCACCTGCCTTTTCTTAAAAAGAAAACACTAAATCTTGGAGAAGTTTTATTAGCAATTGTTAATTAGAAAAAATTTTAAAAACCACAAGGAGTTTCAAAGTAATGTTACATGTGTGTCATCTACATTACTTCATTTACTTATGTACCTGTTATAATGTGTACTTGAAAAAAAGATATAAAAGCTGCTGAAAAACTGATTAAGAAGTCAGGAGTAAGGGAAAATAAGAATAGAAACAAAAAGTATGAAGCCAGGGATGAGAGTGATACCCAAGAATCATAATCTTGTAATTTTGCTAGGAATCAGCCACAAATTAGACTGTAAGCTTTTTAACACTCAACATAAATATAGAAATATTACACAAGTCTATCTCTTAACAATTAAACCACAATTTCTTGGCGAAAATACAATTATTTTGACAGTACATGAAATTGGCATTAAGTTTTTTTGAAAACGTCCATTTGAATATATTACCAAATCAGAGGGCAAACCATGTTGAATGAACAGAGACCAAAATGAGATTGTTATATTTCATTTGTGAATTCAGTATATTCGCATACATGCCTGCAAGTCTGCTAAGTGCATACACTGAAAAGTTATGTATAATCAGTGTTACTCTGAAGTTGCACAATACTATGTACACATAAAGACACACTTAATGCACCACAGGAAACTTTAGTATCAAAAGTGGATCAGTGAGGAGTTTTTTTTTTTGTTGTTGTTGTTTCTTTGTTTGAGATGGAGTCTTGCTCTGTCGCCCAGGCTGGAGTGCAGTGGCACAATCTTGGCTCACTGCAACCTCCGCCTCCCGGGTTCAAGCGATTCTTCTGGCTCAGCCTCCCCAGAAGCTGGGACTACAGGCACGTGCCACCATGCCTGGATAATTTTTGTATTTTTAGTAGAGACGGGGTTTCACCATATTGGCCAGAATGGTTTCGAACTCCTGACCTGGTGATCCGCCCACCTTGGCCTCCCAAAGTGCTGGGATTACAGGCTTGAGCCACTGCGCTGGGCCTTTTTTTTTGTTTTTGTCTTTTGTCTTATATTTGTGTTCCTTAATTTTGACTGGTGAAATTAGTTTTCATTTTGCTTGTTTGCTTTGGTAGAGGGTTTGCTTTTTTTCATTTTTAAATTAATTTTATTGATGTATGATTTACATACAATAAAATACACTCATTTTAAGTGCACAGTTAGATGAGTTTTAACAAATTCATACACCTGTAAAACCACTGTGCCAGACAAGAATAAACATGTTTCCATGACTGCATAACATTCCTTCATGCTTCTTCCCCTATTCTAAGCCCCAGGCAACCACTGATCTGCTTTCTATCATCAGATCCATCAGATACACACAGTTCTGTCTCTTCCAGAATATCACACGAATTATACAGTGTGTTCTCTTCTGAGTCTAGGTTCTCTCACTCAGGATGTTTTTGAGATTCATCTATATTGTTGTGTGTATCAGTGGTTAGTTGTTTTTTTTTTTTTATTGCTAGGTAGTATTTAATTGTTTGGATATACCACAATTTGTTTATGCATTCACCAGTTCATGGGCATTTTGTTGTTTCCAAGTTTTGACTATTGTGAATTAAAGCGCTATTAACATTGTTATACAAGTCTTTGTGTGGATATGTTTATTCTCTCTCTCTCTTGAAATACCTGGCCATGTGCAGTGGTTCATGCCTGTAATTCCAGCAATTTAGGAGGGCAGGATTGCTTGAGCTCAGGAGTTTGAGACTAGCCTGGGCAACATGGTGAAACCCCATTTCTGAATCTAAAAAAAAATTAAATAAGAAATATGTAGTGAAATTGCTGAGTCATAGAGTAAGTGTATATTTACCTTAAGAAACCACCAGTTTTCTAAAATGTTTGTACCATTTTATGCTCCCAACAGCAATATATGAAAGTTTTGAAGTCCAATTTGTGAATTATTTCAGAAACTGAAAATAGGTTATTTATATTTTTTGTAGGCCACTGATCATGTTTCTAAAAAAATTTCATATATGTTAAACCTTTAACAAACAGAAGAAAAAGGAACGCAGAGTGGTATGCCCTAACGCTGCTATCTTTTACAAAGTATTTCTCATAGAACTATAGTTCAATTCTTATCTGTATTTTTCTTGCAACCTTGCAAGTTGGTGCTTTTGTACATGTGGAAGTGTGACCTTTATAATTTGCTGAACTTTAATATAAGCTGCTATGAAGCCACGATATAACAACTGAGACTTTATGGACCTTTGTGATAAAAAAAAGAAAATGATATTTCTAGCCCAGTATTCAGTAGGCAGCAGCAGGGTAAAGAAGAATTCTGGACTGGGAGTTGTGGTCTCAGCTATAAGTTATGTGACTTGTGGCAAGACATTTACCCCATTTACCCAGGCATCACAACCTGAGGCTCTGTCTCTATAAAGGAACTGGCAAGACTAGGTGAAGTCTAAATTTCCTACTATCTCTAAAATTTTGTGAATCTAACTGCAGGCTGAAATTGTTCTTAAATTAACTTAAAATATTTTCCCATCTAAGTAACACATGAGTATGTTTTCCTTAAAAAAAACCAAAAAACCCAACAACAAAGAACAACAAATTAGAATGTTCCAGATAGAGCTAAAGTCCCCTTTGACCATTACCACCAAATCCAAGCCCCTCTTGTCTTTTTCCTCTTCTCCCCAGATTTAACTACTGTAATGAGCTTTGTGTGTAAACTTTTAGATTTTAA
Source organism: Symphalangus syndactylus (assembly GCF_028878055.3). NCBI lineage: Eukaryota > Metazoa > Chordata > Mammalia > Primates > Hylobatidae > Symphalangus > Symphalangus syndactylus. Next base: position 24,563,923 of record NC_072443.2, read on the forward strand.
GAAATATGTCCATACATCATACACTCATAGCAACTCATAGTCTTGTGTACTTTCTTTTACATAAATGGTATAAGCAACTGTGTCAGTGGTCCCTAAGACAACTCCCAGTTTTGATGAATCACTAGAAGCACTCATTAGATTCAGCAAAGACTCACATTCATAGCTATTATTTATTACGAAGGGATATAAAGCAAAACCAGCAAAGGAAAACGTTGCATGGGGAGAAGTGCAGAGGAAACCAGAGCAAGCTTCCAGGAGTTCTCTTCCAGTGGAGTCACACTGGATGCACTTAATTTCTCTGGAAACAAACTGTGACAACATGTGAAATGTTGTCTGCCAGGAAATCTCATGAAAGATTCATTAATCAGGGTTTTTTATTGGGGCCTGGTCACATAGGCACCCACTGCCTGGCATGTACCAAAATTCTAGACTTCAAGAAAGCAGCTATTCTGCATAAATCACATTGTACAAACAGTTTAGACACAGTTCACCATTCTTATCAAATAATGGGATGAGAACACTCCTAAAATCCAATTTGTCAGACACCAGCCAAGGGCCAATCTTGCAAGTGGGCCTTTCTGAGGACAGCAGATTCAGGCTGCTGTGTTAACTATTTTCTGCACACTAATGTAACTTTCTGAAACTTGCTTTTTGCACTCATCAAAATGTTTTTGATATCTAACTATATGCATGTGTACATTTCTTTTAATTGCTCTATAGTCTTTCACTTGAAAACAAAACATTAATGGGTGTGCTCTTATGTGCAAATATTTCTCTGGTACACTGTAAATAAAATTGTTGTGTCATAAGGCATTTTAGATGCTGATACAAACTAATGTCCCCACAACAAAGCGCGAATGCCTATTTTGCTGCATACTTTTTTTTTCAAAGTGTTATGTAACTATTTTATTTTTCTCAGATGAAAATATGAAAAATGGTATTTCATTGTAGTTTTACTTTGCATCTTTTATTATAAGTCTCTCTTTATTGAAATGCCTTTTTGAGAATGCTGTTTAATTATGCATCTATATGGAGGGACTAAAAGCAGGATCCTTGGCATAAATGTTAGATTAGAGACATGAGTGTCTCCAAGTACCCAGAGTTTGTCCCTGATATGCATGATTCCTAGACTCTGGCAACTAGGTTTCTTTTACTTTTCTTTTTCTTCTTTTTTTTTTTTTGAGACAGAGTCTCACTCTGTCACCCAGGCTGGAGTGCAATGGCGTGAGATCATGGCTCACTGAAAGCCTTGACCTTCTTGGCCTCAAGGGATCCTCCTGCCTCAGCCTCTCAAGTAGCTGAGAATACAGGTACATGCCACTATGCCTGGCTAATTTTTTTGATTTTTATTTTTAGTAGAGACAAGGTCTCACTATATTGCCCTGGCTGGTTTCAAACTCTGGGGTCAAGTGATCATCCTGCCTTGGCCTCCCAAAGTGCTGGGATTATAGGCATGAGGAGCCACCACACTGGGCTTCAGTTTCTTTCTTTCTTCTTTTTTTTTTTTTTTGGAGATGGAGTCTCGCTCTGTCACCCAGGCTGGAGTGCAGTGGCACGAACTTGGCTCACTGCAACCTCCACCTCCCAGGTTCAAGCAATTCTCCTGCCTCAGTCTCCCCAGTAGCTGGAATTACAGGCGAATGCCACCATGCCCAGCTAATTGGGCCTAGGTTTCTTAAATGAGCCTAACAAAGCTACTCTTGATCAAATGAAAAGTTATATCTTCTTGCACATCTTGTGGCATTTGTATGAGTCTACTAGGGCTACCATAACAAAACACCACAGACTGGGTGGCTTAAACATCAGAAATTTATTTTCTTATAGTTCTGGAGGCTGGAAATAAAATTTGGTAAGTTTGGTTTCTTCTGAGGGCTCTCTCCTCGGCTTGCAGAAGGCTGCCTTCTTGCTGTATCTTCACACGACCTTGCCTCTGTGTGCACCCATCTCTGGTTTCTCTCTGTGTGTCCTAATCTCCTCTTCTTATAAGGACATCAGTCATACTGGATTAGGGGCTCACCCCAATGACCTCATTTTAACTTAATCACCTCTTTAAGAATCCATCTCCAAATACAATCACCTTTTGAGGTGGTTCAATATATGAATTCTGGGGGGAGGATGCAATTCAGCTCACAATTGCATTTCTCTTTCAACTTGAAATCTGACAGGTAATTTAGCAGAGAGGTAACTTAGCACTGTCTCCAGGGGATGTAAATGAAGAAAAGTGAATGATTTCAAATTACTAAGAGACAAATCCTACATGGTTAGGGAGCTAGGAACTTACCCATTGACAGCTGATCCTTTTGTTTTTTCTGGGAGCTTTCCCTGTAAAGTGGCGGGAAACTTAGTTTTCATTATTTTATTCAATAACTATGTATTGAACGTCTAGATCAGCCTCCAGGGATACAAAATCTAGGAAGAACTGCCTTTGAGAGTAGTTTCTCGAAAGAGAGGTTGGACATACAGCACTATGGTAAGACAAAAACATTTTAGGGATTTCATGGATGTGAAGCTGGTAGGACAGGTTGAAGTATTTTGCTTAGCTAGTGCTAAGAATCACTCACTCAAAGGTACAAAGTAAGAAAATCGTTCCTTTCTCCATTATCTCTGCATAGGGTGGCAGCTCCCTATGTTCACACAAGCAAATCTTTACATTTAGCCAGTGGAGGTGAGGCTGAGCTGACTCGCTGGCTCCTGTTTGGTCCTCATGATTCCCCTTCTGTTTGGAGTTCTCTTTTTTAGCTAGCTGCTGCCACAACAGAGCTGATTCTTGGCAAGGGACATAACTTCTCAATGGAAATTCTCATCCAAGGAGGAATGTACACCCTTTCCTTTGTTCTTCTGAGGGTATATAAGATGACTCAAATTTTCAAAATGATTTATACTGAGTACTAAAGAAGAATATGATGAAACATAGATTTTATCTAACTTGCTAACAGGGCTCATAGTCTTTGTCTCATTTCTTGTCCAGTCTGAGAATCCCGTTTTCATTCTTAGGATTTTCCCCCTTTCCATGTGAGTTTTAGCTACACAGACTTTCAGGGAGAAAGAGCAGGTGGTAGGTAAGTTGGTTGGTTGACTCCTTCTCTTAAAACCACAGTGTAAGTCTTAACCCTTCTTCAGATGAAACATGGAAAATAACCTGTGTAGTGCAGAATCTCTTATCTTTCCTTGCTACAGTCTGGGTCAAAGATATTTCCTTGCACTCCTTCTCCTTCCTTCACATATCCTCAACTTTAATATACTACCATTAAGCAGTATTTTCTTTCTTTTTTTTCCTAGCAGTTCCTTGGAAGAAATGAGTAGTATTTTCTAGTTCAAGACTATGCCCAGTGTTCATTTAAAACCAAATTCATCTAGATGCAGAAAAGAAGGCCAGTATGTATCTACAGACATAGTAGAAGAGACCCATGTTCTTGGTAAGTGAGGTAACTGGTTCAATTCAGGTTATGGCTCTGTCACTAGTTATCACCTGTATTTATTGGGAGCCTAAGTACACAGATGTGCATCAGCTTCGACTTGAGACGTCACCAGAACCCCACCTCTCAAGTTCCACAGAAGTGGCTGGGAATAGGCTTTACCATTAAACAAGACGTTACCGATGGCTTGGGGATGAAGCATGAGGGAAATTACATAAAGAGCCTCAAGTTGCTTTCAGAGTCCATGAGCTACATGAGTTCCAGCCTTTCCACAAGGCCAACTTATGGGTGCCTCTCTTCCTAGCGTACAGATGACCACAGTGTAACAGGGACCAGCTTATGTCTCCTCAGTAGCAGGACTCTTGAGTGCCCCCTCACTGGGGATCCTCAGAAGATACTTTTTTCACCTTATAATAGGCCAAGGTTCACCTCCTTATCTCCTGCCTCAGGATCTGACCTCTTTTTAGTTTAAATATACTACTATAACAGTAGTATAATTCACTTCCTTCAGGGAATATTTTACCTTTGCCATATGGTTGTGGTTTTACCTCATCCCAAACCATCTTAATGAGATCATAATACTATTATCTAACAGCAGTGCATCTCCCCAAATCTGTATTATTCAGTTTTAAAAAATAAACAATGAATAACATTTTTGGAGAGCAATCAGGAACTGTTTTTCATTTCTTCTGCAGTACTCCATTCCCTTATCCCTGCAAACAATTGCTCAAAGGTCAATACAACTGTTGGAAAATACAAATCAGAAGTGAACAGTGTAAACTTACATTATTTCACTCTCAAACAGAAGTTTCAGAGACTTACAACTGAAAAAGATCACACTACTTATGGTTGTAAAAGTACATAGCTTCTCACCCTGAAACGCCAGAAGTTACTCCAGGTCCTTTAGGAGTATCTGGTGTTAAAGCAAACTAAATATGGCCTGAGAAGGACTCCATACTTCTATATTTTAATCCTTGTGGATGAACTGTAACCTAGCTTAACAGACAAGATTGAAAACCTAACTTAGGAGTATGCGTCTCTTACAATAACCGAGTCTTGGCCAATTCTAGCCGCCACACTTCAATCACTCATGGACTGCTAAGTGTTCAAATAAGGCCAACGCCAACCTGTAACCAATCCAGCTGTTTCTGTACTTCACTGCCAATTTCTGTACCTCATTTCCCTTTGTCTATAAATCTTCCACCACGTGGCTCTGCTGGAGTCTCTGAATCTGCTGTGATTCTGGCCGCTGCCCAATTCGTGAAATCGTTCATTGCTCAATTAAACTCCTTTAAATTTAATTCAGCTTATGTTTTTCTTTTATAACTGGTAAACAACTGGAGACCAGGTAGGGTCTAAATGCTTCATTTATCGGCTTAGTCTCCACCTTAGAAGTGACAAACATTCTCCGTTTGGCCAAACTTGAGGCTCCCGGGCCTTCTCCTAGGACCATCTGTGCATTTTCTTGTAAAACTCAGTTTCGTCAAAGAAACTTGTTAAGTCAGTGTAGTGAGAATCCATCACCCTTGACTGGGTTCCTCATCCTCCACTACCTCCAGGTGATGTCTGTTATCTTGGCCTATCTTCGTCTAGAATCCTGTTGTGTTGGTTTAGCCAGAATCTCCCTTGCCCCTGATATTTCCTCTTAGTAATTTTCCATCCACTGACCGACTTCCACCCCTTGGCTATAAATTCCCACTTACTCACACTGTATTTCTATTTGAACAGTGTGAGTAAGGGAGAAGGGAAGAGTACGTAGGACACACTCAAATGCCTTATCTCTAAAAATCACTCAGGATAGCCTTAATTTCCCAGCTTTTGTCCTTTACACAGTTACAGATTTGTCCTTGCTCATAAACGCTGTAGGTCTTCCCTGCTGAATTGGAAACTCCTTGCTCACAAAATGATTCACCCCCATTCCTAAAACAGGGCTTGGCAAAGCGTAGGCTCCCAATAATGAATGAATGGATTTGCAGAAGAAAAGGTTTTTTCTTTTTCAGCTGTTACTACAATGGTCAACAACAACGACAAAAACCACTTAAAGTTGGACAGACGTCTACTGCAACCGGCTCTCAAGAAGTCCAGAACAGCGCACTACACCCCGCCCATTGGCGAGAAACGGAAATACACGCTTTCGAGAAAACCGGAAGTGCCTGGTCACGCCCCGCGCATGCGTGCATCGGGGCAGCTCACGCTTCCTAAACCCGGTGGTCCAGTGAGAAAGCAGGGACTTTTCGGCCGAGGCAGCCGGGACCCAGCCAGCTCTGCGCCTCGCGCCGTCGCGCATGCGTCCTGGGTATGTCCACTCGCAGTAAGGAGGGGCGAAAGGACATTTTTTTTTCTTGCTCCCGCCTCTGTTCTTCCCCCACCTGCCACGTACAGAGCCCGAGTTCTCGCTAGGCTTGTTGGGTCAGCGCGATTGGCCGGGGCTCACGCGAGCCTGCGAGCGAGGTGCGGCGGTCGCGGAGGGCAACCTAGCGGGCCGTGACCACCGCCTCCCCGCGGCGCCCCAGTCCAGTGGCCTCGCGTCCGCCCATTCAGCGGAGACTTGCGGAGAGGCGGCGGCCGCGGCCTCCGCAAGCTGGTATGGCCACTGGAGACGGGGGTTGCTGCCGCTGTCTCCGAGGAGGCCGGGAGACTAGGAGGCGCTGGGAGGGCCTCGCTCGAACCGCCCAGCGGCTGGGGTCGGAGGCACTGTGGGAAGGGGCTGGAGGGAGGAGGGGGCGCGGGGGAGGACGAGGCCGGGGGGAGGACGAGGCCGGGGGGAGGATGAGTGGGGCCTTGCATGGGGGGAGGGGAAGGGAGGTCGCGGAGGGGGAGGGGAGAAAGGCAACCCCTGGCCGCGCTGGCCAGGAGGCGCGCCTCGGGGCTCCGGGAGGCGAGTGCGCCAGCTAATGCCTTGGTGCAGCCTGCCTCCAAGCGTTTGTATTGAGAGGAGAGGGGCTTTGGGAGGTCTGGGGCGGCCGGCGCCCGATCCCCGAAGGAGCTCGGAAGGGTGTGGAGTGGCGCCTACGGGAATAAGTTAATTGGGGTCACTGAATCGGAGCCTCGTTTCTTGGCTAAGTCAGCGCTTAATCAAGCGCCAGCTGGAGGCCCAGCCTGGTTTTATAGTGATGATTCTAGATAACTTTAAGAGTTTGCTTTGCTGGACACTATAGTAAGTACTTTGGATGCACTGTCTCATTTAATCATCACGAGGATCCTTCCAAATTCAGATATTGTTGTTTTCATTTCGAATGTGATGAAAGTGAGCCTTCGAGGACTTAAGATCACATGGCTAGTAGTGAGAATCTTTACTGTCTTGCTATACTGCCTCTGAGGCAGGGTTTGAGGCCTCTTGGCATTCTTTAGAATAATTATAGGTTGACTTGGCTTAGTATTTCTTGAAGGAAACTGCTCCCCTCAGGAGGTGCCTAAGCCACAGCCTCTGAAATTGAGCAGGGTCTTAGCCTTAGAGGTAGTAGAACCAGAAGTTTGGCCCCTGAACCTAGAACCTGGTTCAGGAGGCAGTCTTTTTATATGACCTTGGGCATGTCAGATTATTCCCAGTGCTGAGAAAAGTGTTCCTGGTGGAGGGTTATACTATACAAGTTAGAAGCCGAGTCATTTCTGGACTTCAGAGGGGGCGGAGCAAGGACAAGATGGGAGAAGAGCTTGTCGTAGGCCTCCTACTGGCAGTTCTAGGAACTAGTTAATACCACTCTCTACTTTGGAAGAGAAAATGAGTACCAGAATTCTGTATATGAAGTAGTGTTGGGATGGGATTTCCCCTTGAAGGGAAACTTGTTGCACACTTACTTTTGAGATACTTTTGTGTTTACTCTGGGGAGATGACTGCAAGAGCAAACGACAGCTTTAGGAAAGAAGCACTGGTTCCTGGCCACAAGATGTTTACAGTCAATGGGAAACACAAAAAGTGAATTTGCAGGCAAACGTGGCAGATAGAAAGTATACGTGACTCAATTTTTTTTTTTTTTTTTTTTTTTTTTTTTTTTTTGAGACGGAGTCTCGCTCTGTTGCCCAGGCAGGAGTGTAGTGGCGTGATCCCCTGGCTCACTGCAACCTCCGCCTCCTGGGTTCAAGCGATTCTCCTGCTTCAGCCTCCTGAGTAGCTGGGATTACAGGCGTGTGCCATGACACCTGGCTAATTATTGTGTTTTTAGTAGGGACAGGGTTTCACCCTGTTGATCGGTCTAGTCTTGGACTCCTGACCTCGTGATCTGCCCGCCTCGGCCTCCCAAAGTGCTGGGATTACAGGTGTGAGCCACCGCGCCTGGCCCTCAAATTTTAAATCCATTGAAATTGGGCAACAAACCCGTACCCCAGTCAGAAGGACATACCACCGATTATATTCAAAGCTGGAATTTTTTTCTTAATTAGGAGTGTGTCTGATGGAAGTCACTTCTAGCTACATAAAGAAGGTACAGTGTGAGGGGTGTGAGGGTCGGATGTAAAAACTGATCTATATTACAGTTTTCTTCTCCCATAATTTAAAAAATTTAAAGTCTTTAAATTCTATGTGTCAGGCACTTTTCTGGGTGCTGCTGGGAATAGATAGTACCAGCTCACCGAAGCTAAGCACTGGTTCGTTTTACATTATTGCTGGTTTACACTTCTTGTAGGAAGGAGAAGGTAACAAATACATTGATTTATTGAATGGTCTTTATTACTCTTAGGCTGCCAGAGCAAACAAGATGGAATATTTACCATCTTGGTGAAGTAATTATACTTTAGAGCTTGGCACATAGTAGGTATTTAATAAGTAGTTCCTGAATGCAGAAAGCATTGCAGAAGGCATTGCAGAAGGCATTGATTGTAGAAGGCGAAGAGTTGGTTGTATGGAGATTTCTGTTAATCACTGTCTTCATGAGAAGTCCATTGTGAGAACTGGCAGATAGAAAGCTAACTGTATTCTTATTTTGCGTTAAGATAAGTATGGCATCCCTAGAGTGAAATGCAGTTCACTCTATTCTGCATTGACCTTAGAGTGTTATATTTAGTTTTAATGACCCATTTCATTGAAGATTTATTAATAAAATATAATCTGTTGAGAGCATGGTGAGGGGTCTAGAGATATTAATTTAAGGACTAGTTAGATGGAAGGACCTAGGGTATTTATATGAAGAATAGTAGAGCATTAATATATAATATTCATATAATAGGATTCATGAAAACTTTTTTCAAGTACTTGAAGGGTTGATATGTTGGGGGAGTAGGTGAGTGCTTTCACATACTCCAAAATAATAAAGAATAATTGCAGAGAAGTGTGGCATTAATGAAATAACAGATTGAAGAGGCGGAAGCAGAAAGCTGCTAGTAGTAAGGCGGGAAGCTGAAACTAGAATGTGGCCAGTAGTAGTTTGTAGGACACCTTGAAAAGTCTCAAGAGATCGTTTTCTTGGTGCAGGAGGAGGAAGGAGTTGATGCTTAGAAAATGTTCAGCGATTATAGATAACATTCAGGAACATCTTGGCCTTGAGAAGAAGAGATATTAATCCATTATTTGATAAGTATATCCTCCCTTCTTATCTAGCAACTATTTAACTTGCTAGAGACCTTTAACGTTATTTTGAATTTAAAATTATACAGTCATGGCTAGACTTGGTGGCTAACGCCTGTATTCCCAGCACTTTGGGAGGCCAAGGTGGGTGGATCACTTGAGGTCAAGAGTTCGAGAGCAGCCTGACCAACATGGTGAAACCCCATCTCTACTGAAAAATACAAAAATTAGCTGGGCATAGTGGTACATGCCTGTAGTTCCAGCCACTCAGGAGGCTGAGGTACGAGAATCCCTTGAACCCGGGAGGCGGAGGCTGCAGTGAGCTGATAGCGTGCACTGCACTCCAATCTGGGTGACAGAGTGAGACTCCAGCTCAAAAAAAAAAAAAACAAAAAAAACAGTCATTACAGGATAGTCATACTGAATAAAATTAAAGATTAAAACCTAAGGGAAAATTCTGTAACCAATTAGTGTTTAGTGGCTAGTTGTTTGATACTGTCTTATTTAATAAAGTATACAGTCCAATCGTACACACCCACCCAGGTGGGAGAGTTATGGAGTATGCAGCACAGTGGACAGTCTTTAAAAAGTTCTGGTGGGTGTTACTAATTTGTCCTTTCTCCTTCAGTTCCCTCACATAGAGAGGAAATTAAAGACACACTCATGAGTTCTTTCTTAGAAAAACTTGAGGCTCTATTTGAGTATTCACACGTAACTCTCTCTTCAGAGTTAGCATTTAGGGTTTATAGGATAATAGAGTTTTGAAGCCAGTAGTTATTTTTCCTTTTATTTAACAGCTGTTGAATGACCGTTGTCTGCTAGGCACTGTTGTAGGCTCTGGGAATATGGAAAACATAATTGTTTACTTCCTACCATCAAGTGGAAAAGACAATAAAAAGTTATGAATTTTTAATGTCTGGTAGTGTTAAGTGCTTTGAAGAAAAATAAAGCAGGATAAGAAGATAATGACGGGAGCCATTTTAAATTAGATGGTTAGGAAAGACCTCTCTCAGTTAACACTTGATAAGGAATCTGAATCATATGAGGGGTATCAGAAGGGGTCAAGACAAAGGGAAAACTTGAAGTATGGGTATAGCAGGGGTGAGTGAAGAAGAGAGGTAGGAAATGAAGTTAAATACTTGGCCAGGGACTGGAGGCCAGATGAGTTTATAGGTCTTGCTTTTTGAGGTGAGAATGCATTGGAAGGTTTTGAACACAAAGATACTAGGTTTTATTTAACAGTGTTAACGCTGGTGTTCTGAGACTGGATTAAAAGTGGGCAAAGGTAAAAAGCAGGCAGACTGGTTAGGAGTCTTTTCCAGTCATTTAGGCAAGCGATGATGGTGGCGTGAATCAAGTTGATAGCAGTGAAGGTGCTGAAGTGGTTGGACCGCAGAGTTATTTTAAAGGCAGTGGCAACCATATTTTGTTGGCAGTTTGGATGTAAGTTTTGAGAAAAAGAGATCAACCAAGATTTTTTTGTCTTATACAACTCAAAGGAAGGAAGATAAGCCTCTAGGAGAGGCAGCTTTTAGGTGGAAGATCAGGAATTTATTTTTAAATCTATTAAGAAAAATCTAAATGGTAATGTCAGATGAACAGTTAAATATGAGAAAAAATAATAGATGTAAAATAAAAGCTTATTTTATTATTCCTACAGTAAAATAATGTTGCCTCCAGACCATTTTAACATAAATATGGTAACATGGGGATAATGAATCTTTTGTAGGCTAGAGTTTCTTAGCATCTAATAGTAGCTTTGCTCTCAACTTTTAAGGTATGTTTTGTTGTTTAATTATCAAAATCACTTTTATCAGTCTTTCTCTAGAGTTGTATATATAGAACATCCTGGAGTCCACCATGAACGGACAGTTGGATCTAAGTGGGAAGCTAATCATCAAAGCTCAACTTGGGGAGGATATTCGGCGAATTCCTATTCATAATGAAGATATTACTTATGATGAATTAGTGCTAATGATGCAACGAGTTTTCAGAGGAAAACTTCTGAGTAATGATGAAGTAACAATAAAGTATAAAGATGAAGGTAAGAGTGTTTTTAAAGCTATTTTTTAAAGTCCTTTTTTTCTTTAAAAAAAAAAAAGAGACAGAGCCTCTGTTGCCCAGGCTGGAGTACAGTGGTGTGATCATAGCTCAGTGTCACCTGAAACTCCTGGGCTCAAGCAGTCCTGCCTCGGCCTCCCAAAGTGCTGGGATTACAGGCATGAACTGCCGTGCCTGATCTTAAAGTCTTAAGTATTGTATGTGTTATTTTGCCCATTTTTATTGGACTCTTTCCCATCCTCTCTTCATGGTAGTTGAGACCTCACTTTCTTGTATTGAATGTGATGTTCCTATAGTTACTATAATTCTCTTATCAGTTAAAATTAGCTAAGTGCGGCCGGGCGCAGTGGCTCATGCCTGTAATCCCAGCACTTTGGGAGACCAAGGTAGGCGGATCATTTGAGGTCAGGAGTTCAAGATCAGCCTGGCCAACATGGCGAAACCCTGTCTCTACTAAAAATACCAAAAATTAGCCGGGTGTGGTGGTGTGCACCTGTAATCCCAACTACTCGGGAGGATGAGGCAGAGAATTACTTGAACCCGGGAGGTGGAGCTTACATTGAGCCACGATCGCACCACTGCACTCCAGCCTGGGTGACACAGCAAGACTCTGTCTCAAAAAAAAAAACAAAAAACAAAAAACTAAGTGGTTTATTAGAAGGGAATTTTAAGTGTTAGAACATTTTCACATACATTTTTACAAGCATTGTTTTCTCCTTTTGTCCATATAATTCTGGTTTCTTTTAGCTTAAAAAAATTTTTTTTCTATTCTTATTTCCCAGAATGAAAGGTTTTAGTATGTATTGAATGAAAAGGGATTTCATGGTCAACTAAGGGAAAGCTGTTTTAAACAAATACAAAAGTGTTTCTTTATTTTAGGAGTTTTCAGATTATGTAATATGCTTATATACATTTTCAGAAGTTAGTAGTATGCAGTGTTCTCAGACTCATTTGTTGACAGAATTCTCTTTATGGAAATAGGTTTTGAATGAAAAATGTTTCAGCAAACACACTGAGTAGAATTATAGTAGTAGACTGTATTTCCTACTCTTTAACCTGTCTTCGTTAACATCTCTTTAGGTGGTTACCAGTGTTTCCACTGGTTTACCACCAATTTTCTCTTTAGGTGGTTACCAGTGTTTTTTACTGTTGAACTTACTTGCAGTGTATTTAATCTTGACCTCACTATTTAGCACTGCTACCCATACCATCCTTGTTTTTAAATACTTTTACCTCTTAACATCTCTGACACTGCTTAACCTAGTTTCTTATCACTAACAGTTTTTTCTCTGTCTGTGTTAGGGTTGGCTTAAAGTAATGCCAGCAGATATAATAGAAATCTTAAAATCTGAGTGGTTTAATAGTTGAAAAATCTTTCAGGGATCCAGGTTCAAAGAAGCTGTTACCTTCAACACATGGCTTATAAGCTCACCATAGGCATTGACATTGGCAGGCAGATGAGTGAAGACACAGTATGAAGAATCATATGGGAGATTTTACTCACTAGGCCTGATGGTGTTGTATGTCATTTCTGCCCTTATGTCATTGGTCAGTACCCAGTTACATGGCTCTGCTAAGATGCAAATGGGTTGGGAAGTATAGTCCCTGGCTGAGAAGCCACTTAGCACAACTTATACTGTGGAAGAGAAGTGTAAATCACTGGTGATCAGTTAAATTGACCATCTAGCTAAAGGTATAATTCTCCTTTGTTTTTGTGATGTGTAGTCTAAGAGTACCCAGAACAAATTTTTGAGAGTTGTCCATGTTAAGAAACAATAAAGGATAGTACTTTTTTTTCCTGTTTTCTTATGTTTATCATACATTGATTTGCACCTCTGTGACTTTGAAATGTGTGCCTTAATTTGATCAGTGAATTTTTTTTTTGAGACAGGGTCTCACTCTCATCCAGGCTAGAGTGCAGTGGCATGATTATAGCTCACCATAACCTTGAACTCCTGTCCCCAAGCAATACTGCCAACCCGGCCTCCCAAAGGCATAAGCCACCATGCCCAGCCTACAATTCAGATTTTTTAACTTTTTTTTTCTTTTTTTAGCAAAGTCTCAAGAGTGCTTTTTTAAAAAAATTTTGTTTTAATTGATAAATAATAATTGTACATATTTATGGGGTACATAGTAATGTTTCATTACATATAATGGGATTAGATCAGGGTAATTTGCATACCCATCACCTCAAATATTTATTTCTTTGGGTTAGAAGCATTCAATATTCTCCTTCTAGCTATTTGAAATTATATAATATGTTATTGTTAACTGTAGTCATCCTATAGTGCTGTAGAACACTGGAACTTCTATCTAGTTGTAATTTTGTGTCTTTTAATAAATCTCTCCCTATCCCTCTTTTCCCCTACCCTTCGCAGCCTCTACTGTCATAAGTTCTGCTTTTTACTTGTATGAGATCAACTTTTTGTAGCTTCCACATATGAGAGAGAGCATGTGTTATCTTTTTAACTTAATGTCTTCCAGTTCCATCCATGTTGCTATGAATGACAGGACTTCATTCTTTTTATGGCTGAATTGTATTCCATTGTGTATATATACCATATTTTCTTTATCAGTTAATCTGTTGTTAGACACTTAGATTGATTCCATATCTTGACTATTGTGAATAGTGCTGCAGTAAAATGTGAGTGCAGATTTCTCTTCAATATACTGGTTTCCTTTCCTTTAGTTAAATACCCAGTAATGGCATTGCTGAATCGTGTGTTAGTTCGATTTATAGTTTTTTGAGGAACCTTCATACTGTTCTCCATAGTGGCTGTACTGTTTACATTCCTACCAATAATATATAAGAGTTCCCTTTTCTCTTCATTCTTGCCAGCATTTGTTATTTGTCTTTTTGATAATAACCATCCTAACTGGGGTGAACCTTGTTGTGATCTTCATTTTCCTGATATGTGTGCATTTCCCTGATAATTTGTGATGTTGAGCATTTTTTCATATATTTATTGACCATTTCTATGTCTTTTTTTGAGAAATGTCTGTTCAGATCATTTGCCGATTTTAAAATTGGATTGATTGTTTTTTAGCTGTTGAGATGTTTGAGTTCCTTGTATATTCTGAATATTCATCCTCTGTCAGATGAGTAGGTGTATTTCCTCCCATTCTGTAAGTTCTCTTTTCACTCTGTTGATTGTTTTCTTTGCTGTGCAGAAAAGCTTTCCAGTTTGAGATAATCATATTTGTTTAATTTTGCTTTTATTGACTGCACTTTTGAGGTCTTATTCATGAAATCTTTTCCCGACCTATTAAAGAGGTTATCCTTTTCCTAATGAGTGGTCTTGTCAAAAGTCAGTTGGCCATAGATAACATGGATTAATTTCCAGGTTCTCTATTCTGTTTTATTGTTCTATGTGTTCTGTTGATCTGTGTGTTCTCTTGGTCAATGGGTCTGTTTTTGTGTCAGTTCTGTTGGTCTGTGGGTCCGTTTTTATGCCAGTCCATGCTTATTACAGCTTTGTAGTATATTTTGAGGTCAGTAAGTGTGATACCTTCAGCTTTGTTCTTTGCTCAGTATTGCTTTGACTGTCTGGGGTTGTATGTAGTTCTGTACAAGTTTTATCGTTTGTTTTTAAATTTTTATGAAGAATTTTATTGGTAGTTTGATAGGAATTGAATTGAATCTGTAAATTGCTTTGAGTAGTTTGTCATTTTAACAATATTTGTTCTTATATAAGCATGGGATGTCATTACATATGTATGCTCTTTGGTTTCTTTCATCAGTTTTTTTTTTTTTTTTGGTAGAGGTTTTTCATCTTCTTGGTTAAACTTCTTCCTAGATATTTAAAAAAAATTTTGTAGCTATGGTTAATGGGATTGCATTTTTGATTTTTTTTTTTTGTATGTGTATAGAAACACTACTTATTTTTGTGTACTTATTTTGTTTCTGGCAACTTTATTGAATTCATTTATTGGTTCTAAGGGTTTTGGTAGAGTTTTTAGGTTTTTGTTTATATAAGATTATGTCATCTGCAAACAGGGACAGTTTGACTGCTTCCTTTCCAATTTGGATACCCTTTATTTTTTTCTCGTGCATAATTGCTCTGGCTAGTACTTCCTTAACTGTCTTTTTTTTATTTTTTATTTTTATTTATTTTTTATTTTTGTCTTGAGACAGGGTCTTGCTCTGTCTCCCAAGCTGGAGTGCAGTGGTGTGATCATGGCTCATTGAAGCCTTGAACTCCTGGGCTCAAGCGGTCCTTGCAACTCAGCCTCCCATGTAGCTGGAACTGCAGGCGTGTGCCACTGCACTCAGCTTCTTCTTCTTAATGTTTATCAAAATGGGGGTCTCACTGTGTCGTCCAGGCTGGTCCTGAACTCCTGGGCTCGAGCGATCCTCCTGCCTTGGCCTGCCAAAGTGCTGAGATTACAGGCATGAGCCAGTGTGCCTGGCCTTTAACTGCCTTTTTTTCTACTTAAAGATGCTTTGCATTTATCTCAAACTGACCTTATTGATTGGCTTTCTCTTAACTACTGTTTAGGGCAAAGGTCAGCAAACATTTTCTTTAACAGATCAGAGATAATAAATATTGTAGCTTTGTGGGTCACATAAGGCCTCTGTCTCATCTTTTTTTTACAATGTAAAAACCATTTTTCATTCACAGACCTATAACAACACAGGGATTTTGTCCCTTGGTCACAGTTCATGGACTCTTAGCTTGAGGTGTCCTCGTTGTAGTTTGTCTTCCACATTTAGTTACAACTTTGTATTTCATGTTTTTTTTTTGTTTTTTTTTTGAGACAAAGTCTTGCTTTGTCGTTCAGGCTGGAGTACAGTGGTGTGATCTTGGCTTACTGCAGCCTCCACCTCCCAGGTTCAAGCGATTCTCCTGCCTCGGCCTCACAAGTAGGTGGAATTATAGGCACACGCCACCACACTCGGCTGATTTTTGTATTTTTAGTAGAGATGGAGTTTCTCCATGTTGGCCAGGCTGGTCTCGAACTCCTGACCTCAGGTGATCTGCCCACCTCAGCCTCCCAAACTGCTGGGATTACAGGTGTGAGCCACCGCACTTGGCCAAAAAGTTTTTGATTGTTTTGATTTGTGTCCCTTAGATTCTGTTAGACAGTAGAGTGGAGGGATGGCTTAGGTAAAGTTCCTGCCATCAGAGATACTCTGTTTCTGTTGTAGGAGTCAGAAAAGAAAAAAAGAACAGGAAGTTTTCTTCTTTTACATACCTACTTTATTTTCTTTAAAAAATGTGTTCATGAAAGTTCAACAGTAAACAGGTATGTTATGGGAAGTGGGTCTGGCTATAAGGAGCTAAAAACAGTTATAAAATTCTCAGTTTTGTCATCTCTGTCCAAAATAAATCCACCTAATTAGTGTTAAAGTAGGTGCAGCAGAGCATCCCAGCAGTAGTCTTGTGGCCTCCCCAGGACAGAACTCCTCCCCACCCAACTGTTTGTGAAGACACCCTGCAGAGGTCCCTGATGAACTCCTTGTCTCTGGCTGCTTTTCTGTTCTTGCTTTCTTTAGAGAATGTATTTTTCCCTTAGCCGTTTGAAAGCTTTTGACACACACAGTTGGTATGCCAATTATGGCATTCTTTATCCCTGAGATCTGGAGGATTTCATGGTCGTAAATATGCACTGTTTTGAATATATAAATATTTTTCTGGGGAGAGTTGATTGTTTTCATCTTAATATCAAAATGGTCAGTGACCTGAAAGAATTTACTGTCTATCCATTCATTAAAGCAGTTTTGCAACAGTAGTGTTTTACTCTACCTGTGATTAAGATTTGAACTTTGGGAAACTTTTTTACTTCTTGGTAAAAGATGTAAATTTTTTGGAATGAAAAGATTTCAGTCTAAACCAACAATTTATGGTATTGCTCTCTAAGAATCTCTTCTTAGTGACTAATAAATATTAAGGCACTTAATGGATTCACTTTAGCAATATTTTTTCATGTGGATATGTGTAAATACCTTGCCATAAGAGTAATAAGCAAAATTGATTTAGTGTGTTTTTGAACAAATGCATTTTTGCTAGACAAACTTTTAAAGTTTAAGGTTTCTATGGGAGAGTCCAACTATGTTCTACAATCTACATTTTGGATTTTTAATTTTTACTAGTTTACTGCTTATACAAATCTGAAAATTTAAAAAATTTAAAAAAACCCTTTTTTTTTTAAATTCCAGATGGAGATCTTATAACAATTTTTGATAGTTCTGACCTTTCCTTTGCAATTCAGTGTAGTAGGATACTGAAACTGACATTATTTGGTGAGTAGTAAACTTTCTAATAAATTTACTATTTTATTCATTGTGTTTTAAAGATGTTTGGCTTTTTTCCTTTTAAGACTCAGGTAAGCAATAACTTATTCAACTATTATTACATTTATTTGTGTTCAGGTAGTTGTTTTAGATTACTTGAAGCTTATGGCTGTGTATGTTTTAAGAAAATGATGGAAGTTTAATTCAGTAAGAACAGAGTGTTAAGTATGTTATTTTTTTGAAATCAGGTATAACTTAGGTATCCCTGGTACAGTATTATAGTTTTAATTTAGCTGTATTAGAATTTTTGAATTGTAATTATCTTCCTTCACATTACAGTATGTTGTTACTTATTCTCAGGGTGTAACATATAAGTCTGATACTTGAAACCAGTAGTCGCCAACCTTTTTGCACTGGAAACTGGTTACATGTAAGACAGTTCTTCTGTGGAAGGGGGCAGGAGAAGGTTTCGGGATGAAACTTCCACTTTGCATATGGAATTCACTATGGGGTTCACACTCCTATGTGAATCTAATGCCACTGCTGAACTGACAGGAGGCGGAGCCCACCACTTAACCTCCTACTGTGCTGCGCAGCCCGGTTTGGTTCCTAACAGGCCACAGAGCAGCACTGGGTTGGGGACCCTTGCTTTAGGCAGTATTTTCCAAGGGGTACTTAGAGATTAAAAATAGTTCTGATAAAAACCAATAGAAGACTAATCTTTTAGATTTTTTCTTTTAGATCTTAATAGATATGCAAGGCAGAACTCTTAAGGGACAAGATAGAAAAGATTACAGAGTTAAATGGTAGTGTGATTATGTGAAAAATAAAATGTGTACACTTTTTCCGGTTTTGTTGTTTTGTTTAGCATTTATTTTATTTTTTTTAAATTTTGTTGCATGAACCTTAGAGTTCAGTATGAAATATGATCATGGTCTGTTGATTTAATTTGTATCTATTTCATCTCCATCTAGGAAGGATGAATATGAATAATCAGAATTTAAATGTTAATAACAAAAACTGTTAAAAATTATTTAAAATAAAGGTATCTTTTTACAGTATTGAATGTAAAATACTTAACTATTGACTAGGCATAAAGCAGATTAGATAATCTGAAGACCCTTACTTTAAACAGGATCTGCTAGATAAACTTCCAAATGTATTTTTTGAATTCTGTAACTCAGCTTGCCCAGGAAAGTAAGGGAAATATCCAGGGAACAAAAAAATAGATGGAACTAAAGGCCTGATGTACCAAAAGCTGAAACTTGGGGTGTTCTTGGTGGTGATAGTAGAGATTTTAGCGTGCATAATTTAAGGAATTGCCATCTGGCGTCTACATGGTGTAGGCCCTTGGTCCTAGTCCCTCAGTAGGCCATGCTTTCAAAAAGAATATTTTAGAAAAGTCTACCTTGATATAGGGAAAGTCAAGGAAGCTTAACTCATACCTTGGGCCGTCAGGGGCTTGGGAAGTCTCCCTTGAGGATTCATAATTGTGGTCCTTAGGTGAGTTGGGTTTAAATTTAAACTATCCGTGTAGTTTGGTAACTCCCAAGCCCAGATGTTACCATTTTAGAAAAATCTCAGAAGAAAGGCCAAAATCTCTCTTGAGGGGTATATTCTCAATCCAGGTCACATAGGTTTCTCACAGACAAAACCATAAGACATATGAAGCTGTCATGTAAGCAAGAACCACTGGACACAACTAATAGCAGGATTAGATTTTCAACAACTTCAGTTAAGATATGTGATAGTCTACAAAATTAAAAGTTATTTAAGACATAGAAGAAGGAATAAGAATATAAAAGCAGCCGGCTGTGGTGGCTCACGCCTGTAATCCCAGCACTTTGGGAGGCCAAGGTGGGTGGATTGCCTGAGTGCAGGAGTTCGCAACCAGCCTCAGCAACACGGTGAAACCCCGTCTCTGCTGAAATACAAAAAAATTAGCCAGCTGTAGTGTTGTGCGCCTGTAGTCCCAGCTACTTGAGAGGCTGAGGCAGGAGAATTGCTTGAACCTGGGAGGTGGAGGTTGCAGTGAGTCGAGATCGTGCCACTGCACTCCAGCCTGGGTGACAGAGCGAGACTCCATCTCAGAAAAAAAAAAAAAGGAGAACGTAAGAGCAAGGTGCTATTGTGTTACACAAAAGAATAAACAGATTTTATAAAGAATTTAAAAGTAACTTGGAGATGAGAAATATAATCATTGAAATTAAATACTAAGTGGATAGGTTGAACACATTAGTTATCGCTAAAAAGAGAATTAGTGAACTGAAAAGGAAATCCAAAGAAATTACAGAGTAAAGCACAAAAACACAGGCAAAGAGAAGTTGAAAATGAGAACATCCAGAATATTTCTATTCAGAGTTTCAAGAAGGAGAGAATGGGAGAGTGGAAATACATTGAGGTAATGACTAAAGAAATTTTCAGAATTATATAAAAGATATTGACCCTCAGATTCAGAAGGCACAGGGAGCCTTGAGCAGGGATAAGTAAAAGTAAATCCCCACTGGACATATTGTCATGAAACTGGAAAATGTCTTAAGACAGAGAGAGATTACCTTAAAAGTAGCCAGAGGGAATAAGACTGATCACATAGGAAACAATTAGACTGTTGGTAGACTTCTTCATAGTAATAATAGAGGCTAAAAGACAGTAGTATTAGAGTTGTAAACAGTAAAGAAAAATAACTAGAAAAGTAGCATCCTATACTCCACTAAATTTCACGAATGAGGAGAAGTAAAAATAAAGACTGAGAATTTACCACTCATGGACCCTTGTTAAAATAATTTTTAACAATGGTCTTTATCAAGAAGGAAATTTAGTCCAGAAGGTGGTGAAAGATGCAAGAAGCAATGTGAACAGATAAACTGTTACCTGGTCCCGGGCCCTCAGTAGGCTATGCTTTCAAAAACTATTTTAGAAAAGCTTTTCCATTGATACAGAAAAAGTCAAGGAAGCTTAACTCTTAAATTTTGGGCTGTCAGGGGATTGGGAAGCACCAATGAAATTTATGAAATTTATGTGTACTTTTTAATGAGCATTGATTGTTACAAAAAATTAATAGTCTTAGGGAATAAAAACAATTTGGGACAAAAATACTGGGCAATAATATGTAAGAAAGGAAGGGGTGATAGGAATAAAAATATTCTAAGGACTTATTTGGGAGGAAGATTGTAATTACCTGCAGATTTTTTTAATTGCATACTACATATGCGGAAGTATGCATGGTGTGCATGTAAGAGTTATAATTGAAAAATTAGACATTGTCAGGAAAGGAGAAAAAAAGAATACAAGGGTACCTGTTGAGTTCAGTAGAAAGTGGTGGCGGAATAAAAGAAGTATAAAGCTCAACAGATAGAACAGAATACTAATCACGGTACACAGAAATTGACTACATATATCGGTTAAAATAATCTCTTAATGGAGTTTAAAAAAAAGTACAGTTCCATGCTACTTTCAAGAGACATAAAAGATTATTATGCAAAGGTTGAAAGTAAAGGGCTAGAAAAAGAGACTAGACAAATGCAAAGAAAGCTGGTTATTAACAGAATAGACTTATATAAAAACTTGAGTAGTAATAGTCACTTTATGATGATAAAAAGAATAATTCACTCGGACTATATAACAATCTGAACACTTATGCATGTTAGCTTTAGATGTTTTCCCCTAAGAAAATTTGACAGAACAAAGATAAATCAATAAATTTACAATTATGGGAGAGCTGATAAATC
The DNA here is from genome assembly GCF_028878055.3 of Symphalangus syndactylus. Lineage (NCBI taxonomy): Eukaryota > Metazoa > Chordata > Mammalia > Primates > Hylobatidae > Symphalangus > Symphalangus syndactylus. Next base: position 24,584,863 of record NC_072443.2, read on the forward strand.
AAGCAGACTCAAACAGCGTTGGTCTTGTACATCTAGCAGTTAGGGAGAAATACAGTTTTTTTTTTTTTTTTTTTGAGTTCTCATAGTGCATTATAGAAGTTGACTATAAATCAAGTCTTCCAGAAAATCCCCAAATATAACAGATAATTAGATATCTTAAAGGTCATATTCTCTGGCTTCTTTAGAGACCATTGGGCAGAATATGTAACCCAAATTTCCCTACTTTTGGAGACAAAATATGCTTTTAAATAAGTCAAAGAAGAAATAATAATGGGAATTACAAATAAGTAGATAATGACTTCTATGTAACCAAGTTTTTAGAGAATGCTAAAGCTGTACTTAGAGTAGTACTTACAGCCTTAAATACTTTGTATTAGTAAACTGGATTGGAAATTTTTGAGCTAGGTATTCAAACAGTTACAGAAGGACAAAGCTCAAATAACTTGGAAGGAAATAATAAGAGCAGACGTGAACTAGAAATCGGAATTGTTAGGATCAACAATTTTGAAAAGATGCAGTCGGCAAATCTTTATGAGGATTAGTTAAGGAGAAACAGGCACAAATAAGCAATGTTAGAAATGAAAAGTTTATAGTAGAAACTTAAAAAATTTATATATACCATGAATTCCTTTATTTAAATTTGAAAACTCAGGTGACATGGACAATTTCCTAGGTAAATTTAATGTACTGTTTCAAGAAATAGAAAATTTGATTGCCCCAATTAACATTAAAGAAATTGGACCAACTATTATACCAAATACCTAAGGAACAGATGATTCTAAATTATACAAACTATTCAAGAGCGTAGGCAAAGAGGGAATATACACTAATTCATTTTGTGGGGTTAATATAACATTAACATGAAAACCAGCCAAAGTAAATGCAAACCAGTGTCACTTATAAACATAGATATAAAATATTAAGTAATATTTACAAATCAAACTCATCAGTGAATATTTAAACACACCATTGTCAAAATTGCTCACCCAAGGAGTCTAAGATTGCTTTAAATTAGAAAATCACATGCTACTTTCCATAGAACAGATTAAAGGAGAAAAACTGAATCATCTCTAGATAAAGAAAAGCCATTCATATCTCAATCATGTTGAAAAGTCATAGCAAACTATGAATAAAAGGGAATTCTTTTTTGTGAGACAGAGTCTCTCACTGTTTCCCAGGCTGGAGTGCAGTGGTGTGATCTCAGCTCACTGCAAGCTCCACCTCCTGGGCTCACCCCATTCTCCTATCTCAGCTTCCCGAATAGCTGGGACTACAGGCACCTGCCACCACGCCTGACTAATTTTTTTTTGTATTTTTAGTAGAGACGGGGTTTCACCATGTTAGCCAGGATGGGCTCGATCTCCTGACCTCGTGATCTGCCTGCCTTGGCCTCCCAAAGTGCAGAGATTACAGGCGTAAGCCTGGCCAAAAGGGAATTCTTTTACCTCATATGGGGGCATTTATTACGTAGAACAACTGCTGTATGCCTAATATAAAAGGCTTATAAATGTAACTAAAATACCAATTATAATTATATGCAACAAAAGATACTTGGGATAAATCTAACATGGCAAGATTGTTTTGGATGAAACATAAAATTATTTAAAATCAAGTAGGGGAATGGGTTTTGAGGAAAGGTACTCTGGGAGATTTAATTATGTCTATGCTGTTTCATTTCTTGGTGATTAGGAGCAAAGATGAAAAAAATATTAAGGTTTGGCCAGGTGCAGTGGCTCACACCTGTAATCCCAGCACTTTGGGAGGCCAAGGTGGGCAGATCACGAGGTCAGGAGTTCGAGACCAGCCTGGCCAACATGGCGAAACTCCGTATCTACCAAAAATACAAAAAAAAAAAAAAAAAATTAGCTGGCTGTAGTGGTGCACGCCTGTAATCCCAGCTACTTGGGAGGCTGAGGCAGGAGAATTGCTGAACCTAGGAGGCAGAGGTTGCAGTGAGCCAAGATCAGGCCACTGCATTACGGTCTGGGTGACAGAGCAAGACTCTGTCTCAAAAAAAATATAAATATATATTAAGCTTTAACAAAGATGGGTGTTTAGTAAGTTTATCTTGTTGTGTGCTTGAAATGGTTCATTAAAGTCTTATGATTATATTCACACTAATGAAGATACATTATTATGTGTGCTATGGTTCTCCAGAGGGATGGAACCAATAAGATACATGGGAGTTTTTTTAGGGAGAATTGCAGAGTGATTACAAGGCAAAGTCCCATGATAGGCCATCTGCAAGCTGGGGAAAGAGAGAAGCTGATGCTGATAGTGGCTCAGTGGCTTAATCCAAGTCCAAAAGCCTGCAAACCAGGGAAGCTGGTAGTGCAGCCTTTGTCTGTTGCCAAAGGCCTGAGAGTCCCCTGGGAAGCTGCTGGTACAAGCCCTAAAGTCCAAAGGCCAAAAAACCTGGAGTCTCTTGTCCTGGAGTCTGATGTCCAAGGGCAGGAGGAGTGGAAGCAAGCATCTGGCATAGGAAGGAGAGCGAGCGAAAGACCCAGCAAGCAAACTTATCCTACCTTCTTCCGCCTGTTTTGTCATAGCTGCACTGGCAGCTGATCGGGTGGTGCCCAGCAACACTGAAGATGGGTCTTCCTCTCCTGGTTCACTGACTCAAATGTCAGTCTCCTCTGGCAACACCCTCACAGACACACCCAGAAAGAGTACCAGTCATCTAGGCATTCCTCAGTCTAATCAAGCTGACACCTAATATTAACTTAATTAATTTAAACTTAGCTAATTTAAACTTTTAATTGAGTATAATTTGGAGTTTAGTGCTCTTAAATCCACTAAGTAGATAATAACAGATTATAGGCCATACTAGGAATGTAACTGCAGGGTTCTTAAAAGTTCTGGTAAGATGTATCAGTGTGCTCCAAAGACCACCAGGAACACACCTGTAGTTGAATGAAGTTGGGTTTACTGACTTACTGCAGCAAGGGAGAATGAATACCACGGAGAACAACAGGATGTCTTACAAGTATGTTAGAAAAGGATTTTTTTGTTGGGCTTGGGTTTGTGTTAGCTGATTTTGGATGAGGTTCAAGGAGGTAGAGCTTTGCTCTGCATTGGATGCTCTCAGGAAGTAGAGATGATTCTGTGTTTGGGTGTCTTATCATATCTTGTCTAGAAGGTGAGAGGAATGAGTCTTACTAAATCTTATCTGGAAGGTGAGAGGAATGAATCGAGGCTAAAGCTGCAGTTGGTAAATTAGTAGCAGTCACTCATATTAGCCAAGATAAAAGGTTTGGTCATTTTTCTGGTGTGATCAGTGTTCTTGTTTTTGTCTGAGTTTTGGCATGGTTATGGGCTGTTGATCTATCACAGATGATAGTCTTGTGTGATGTTGGTGTTCTTTGAAATATTTGTGTTCAACGGGAGAACACCACAGCCTACCTGTGAGTGCCAGGCCAGCTTCCAGCAACACTAAGGCCTGTCTTACTGCACCAGACCGGTTTCTGGCTGCTGGGAGCTGTTTTTCTCATTAAATATTGGAGAAAAAACAGTAATACCAAGTGAAAACCAATAATTAATTGACGTAGGCAGGAGATTGTATTGAACTTCATAGCTATGCAGGGAGTATATGAATTACTGGGGAGTTTTCTTCTAAAAGCTTATAATTGATGGTTTGATTTTGAAACATGTTTAACAAAGAATCACCCTGAACTTTTATTTTCACATAGATGTCCTTTTCTAATTAGGTGCTTCGGGAGTTTGTATGTATGTATACTGGCAATGCGCAAAGCATTTTAGTTTAATTTTTGAACTCCTGTCTTGGGGTTTGCAATCAGAGCCTTGTGTCACTTTTGTTTCTCTTCTTTTTAAAAATAACCTGAGTGGGCTGGGCGCGGTGGCTCACGCTTGTAATCCCAGCACTTTGGGAGGCCGAGGCGGGCGGATCACGAGGTCAGGAGATCGAGACCACGGTGAAACCCCGTCTCTACTAAAAATACAAAAAATTAGCCGGGCGTGGTGGCGGGCGCCTGTAGTCCCAGCTACTCGGAGAGGCTGAGGCAGGAGAATGGCGTGAACCCGGGAGGCGGAGCTTGCAGTGAGCCGAGATTGCACCACTGCACTCCAGCCTGGGCGACAAAGCAAGACTCCGTCTCAAAAAAAAAAATAAAAAAAAAAAAAAAAATAACCTGAGTGGTGACAGTGTTTGTTGCTGAATGAAGGATTTCATTTTTTTCAGTCAACTGAAAATCATTTGGACAAAATGAATAATAAGTGAAGTAATGTTGCTTTCATTAAAAAATCACAACCAGAGATTACCGAGTAATCTCTGGCATTTTGTGGCTTATATACTGTTTCTGGAAGTAACTGCTTTGAAGGACAGTCATGATGTAGATAAGTTCTGCATATATTTTTAAATTTATATTTATTTTTTAAAATTTTTTGAGACAAGGTCTCCCTCTGTCATCCAGGCTGGAGTGCAGTGGAGTGATCTCGGCCAACTGGACTTCCCCTTCTGGGATCAAGCAATCCTCCCACCCCAGCCTCCTGAGTAGCTGGGACTACAGGCATGTGCTGCCACACTTGGCTAATTTTTAAAGGTTTTTGTAGAGATGAAGTCTCACTGTATTGCTCAGGTTGGTCTTGAACTCCTGGGCTCAAACAGTTCTCCCACCTTGGCCTCCCAAAGTGGTGGGATTACAGGTGTGAGCCACCATGCCTGGCCCTGCATATATTTTTTTAACGATTTCTTTTAAGATCAGCTATTTTAGTTAGCTGTTTTTTTTTCAAGACAGTTATGCAAGAGGGATAACAGACCTATCAGTCATGTTATATCTTTAAACATGTATAGAGTAAGGTATTTTTGTATTATTTTAAGAATACCGTGAAATAAAACGAGCTTTTTAAGTTATATAATTTTTATTTAATAATTTCTATTAAATTTAATATATTATTTTAAGAACAGCATGAAATAAAATGAGCTTTTGAAGTTATGATTTTTATTAAATTTAATCATTTCTATTAAAAAGTAGAGCTCGGATTTTCCTACTAAACCTTTTTACTAGTAAGGTCATAGGCTATAGGTCTGGCATCAAGAAAGACTGATGAATGCTGCTTTTTTTCCAAAATAAGTTATTAGCCATAGAGAATTTTTTTTTTTGTTAAAGTTACTCCATTATCTCGATATCTTGTGTTTGTTTTTTTAAGGGAATTGTATTTATTTTTCCTTGTTGCATATTATTAGTATACTTATTCATGAACTTCTAATTTTAAGCAAATAAATGTTTTTATTTCAGTTAATGGCCAACCAAGACCCCTTGAATCAAGTCAGGTGAAATACCTCCGTCGAGAACTGATAGAACTTCGAAATAAAGTGAATCGTCTATTGGATAGCTTGGAACCACCTGGAGAACCAGGACCTTCCACCAATATTCCTGAAAATGGTAAACCCTGAATCCATTGTATTCTGTTTATTGTTCTTAGTCTTTTTGGAGGTTTTAAAAAACTCTTTTTAAGTAGGAGAAGGATGGCACCCCCAATGTCACTCTTATTTCTTCCTCTGCCTCTCTACTAGTATTTATGTCTGTATTCCTAAACTTTGCTGTTCATCAAGATTAGTAGGAGGTTTCGTTATACCAATTCCTGGATCTCATCATAGACCTACTGGAGTGTAGCACCTGGAAATCCCATTTTTAAAGTGTTTTCTGGGTGATTCTTTCGCAACTAGTCTTAGACTTTTGGATTTATTACACAGGTCAGTTTTCAAATCCTTTTGACACATGAACCCTTTTTAGTATAATAGATAAGTAATGAACCTTGGGAATTGAAAATCATTTCATGAATATTATATAGTGCTGGAAGTATTTTCAACTAAAAATCACTTAGATTAGTAATATTCATTAAAAATGGTATGTTACAAAGTTGAAACACAGTTTTTAATAATAATATTTAAAGAAAAACTGATTTTTTTCCCCATTTTATAGATGACATGTACTGTTTGTGTTAAGATAAAGCAAAATGTATCAACATTTGGAACTGACAATTTTGGGACCAAATGTATTTTAAAATGTGGACTGAACTTTAAGTATGTGTTATGACTTGAAAGTGGAGTTAAAAAACTGCTTTCTTCTTTTAAGATTCTTAGATGTTGCATTTAAAGAAAACTCTTATTATCGTTTTTTTTTTTTTTACAAATTCTTTGTTTGCTTATAATTTTCTTATGTTTAAAACTGTCCATATTGTGAAATAGTAATTTAAAAAAAATCTAGTCTGGATGACTGCATATAAAGGGCTTAACATGAGATAATTTTTGTGGATAAATGGCATGTATTCTATTTTTGGCCACTAAATAATTTGGGAGTTTTTGTTTTCTGTTTTTATTTTAGTTACAGTTTAAATAAAGATGTATTTTCCATCATTTCTCTCTTCCTGTCTTCTAATAGTCATATGGAATTATGTCAATGATAGATGTTTAATATATATTTGGTGATTGATTATTTCTAGTTCCACTTCTATTTCAGAACATAGTGGAGATTTGCTGAATACTATAATGAGATCTTCTTGGTCGCTTTATGATGAAACCTTTTATGTTTCAGGTCAAAGAAGGTTGCCTATTCTGAGCCCTACCTCTCTAAACAAAGATTTCCAATTTTAGATCAAGAATCAATGAAAAAGTTAGACAATTTTTCCAGAAGAATTCATAGATGCTGACACAACATTTGCATATAATTTCAGGGGATTTAACCATCTGCAGAATATTAAGAAATGTAGATGAGAATTTAACCAGTATAGCCAGTACTGTTCAGAAATTAGCTACAGTGGCCCACATTCTACTCTAAGGAATGGATTTGTGAGTTTTTTGCTTTAGGTGAAACTTTTTCCTCACCTGTTTCTTGCTACTATTTATACTTTATTTTTTGTTTCTGTATATTTTATACGTATTCTTGTTAGCTTTTTACCTATGTTAATGTAAAAGATGTTAAAATTGGTTTCTTCTCTGCATCTTGGAAATCATGCCATTATGTTGTTTTCTTGTATGGCCATCTTCTAGTTATTGTGTCCTGTCTGACATATCTGATGATAAGATGATATAAGAATAATACAATCTACATTTTATTTTTAGAGATAGTTATAATTTTTTTAAAAAATAAACAAAAACAAAAAAACCTACATCAGAAACTGAAATCTAGTCCACAAAATGAAATTGCCAATCAGCTATCAGTGCTATTTAGAACCTGTGGCTTACCCTCACCAAGAAATGTGGCCACCTGTGGTCTTCAGCTCTCTGTTACAGCGGTTCTTGGATGCTTGTTTTCCTTTAAGAGGCAAATGATGTGTAAACTACCTTAGATAGAAGACTGACCTGTTGGAGTATCTCCAGCAGCTAATGGAGCAAGTGGTAGGACATATAGTGTGTTTCCTGATGGTTTTAGTTTGTGATAAGTGAAAAGAGGCATAGGTAGTGAGATGTGAGGGGAAACAATTTGTAAGACTGACGTGGTATGCTCTTGGGATTAGAGGAGGGAAGTTGGTATGGAAGATAGATAACTGGTAGACATGTTTTAAAGGAATACTTCTAGTAGTTTTCTTTTTCCAAACATTTAGAAAATATTAGGGTAGCGTGGAATGGTATGTTAGGAATGAATGAGCTGCCAGCCAGTGTGTGCTGTGGGTACTTATATTCCGTTTAGCACTTACAGTTTTTTCAGAAGATACATTTTGTCTTGATTACAGGGGTGATCTAAGAACTGATGTTCATTTACTTGCTTGGTAACAAAAGTGATAATCATTGTCCCTTAATTGAGTAAATGGTTAGCAACAGTCTTTTTGTTTACTTGTTCGTGTTTTTTGTTTGTTTCTTTTGATGTCTTTTGTATCTTGGACTTGGATTCCTATTTGTAAAATGTAGGTTATTCTTGAACTCTTTTTCTTTCACAAGACAGTAGTATAAAGGCCTGTGGAATATCTTAGTATCCTTAGAAGAAAAGCATGATTTTAAATTTAACATACTCATAATATTTGACATTTTGTTTTTCTATTGTTGTTTTAAACATTTTATTATAGAAAAGTTTAAGTATATAAGAAAGTAGACATTATAACGAATCCCAGAAACCCACATCCAATTTCAACAGTTACCAACTTATAGTATCATATAATTACACTATACACACTTCCACCCCTCCTGTTACCCAGACTGGAGTGCAGTGGTACGATCTCAGCTCACTACAAACTTTGCCTCCCGGGTTCAAGTGATTCTCATGACTCAGCCTCCTGAGTAGCTGGGATTACAGGCATGCCTCACTGTGCCTGGCTAATTTTTGTATTTTTGGTAGAGATGGGGTTTTGCCAGGCTGGTCTTGAGCTCCTGTGATCTACCCACTTTGGCCTCTCAAAGTGCTGGGATTACAGGCATGAGCTATTGCACCCGGCTCCCCTCCTGTATTATTTTGATGCAGATTCCATATACATCATTTCATCTGTAAGCATTTTAATAAGTAATACATATTAAAATAGAAGGTAGCAAATTCAAAAATGTTTTTAGTGTGCTATTGGAAGATTATGAATTAATTATGGTTGGCTTGATTTCCATGTAATTTAATAGTGGACCAGTAGACAGTAGAAATAAAATGTAAAATTTGAGATTATAACCTTAGAAGTTTCTTTTTATAAAATAAAGCCTTAGTTCCTATAATTGTTATTTCCAGAGTGCCCAGTGGGTATCTGATACTAGGATATAGGTTATTGGGCTCCAAAAAGTCCCAAAAAAGTAAAATGTTTCTCTTTATCAAGGAGCTTGTATTTTTTTCATCTAATATTTCTTACGAAAGGAGGTAAATAATTTTTTTGGAAAAGCTGTTCATCTTCTGTTTCTTTTTGACCTCCCTGTTACTAGAAGTAAAAATACAAAAAAGTATAAAGGAATTAAAATGATCTATAAGCCTATATTCCGACATACTTAACATTCCAGACTATCATTATACACCTACATTATTTCCCTATCTTGTACGTTTAGGCCTTACTGAGTATAGATAAAAAGGAAACAAGTTTTTGTTTATTATTCTATTTTTACAGATACTGTGGATGGTAGGGAAGAAAAGCCTGCTTCTGATTCTTCTGGAAAACAGTCTACTCAGGTTATGGCAGCAAGTATGTCTGCTTTTGATCCTTTAAAAAATCAAGATGAAATCAATAAAAATGTTATGTCAGCGTTTGGCTTAACCGATGATCAGGTTTCAGGTAAGTTAGTTTCCAACTCCTTTACACCCTTCGTTTCCTTCCTCTTTCCTTTCTTCCCTTCTTTCTTTAATTGAAGAATAACTTGGATATGGTGAAGTACACAAATCTTAAGGGTTCTGTTTAACAAATTTTTACATACGTGTACACTTATGTAAAAGACTAACTAGATTAAGTTGTGGATGATTTCCAGCACCTCAGAAAGCTTTCTTATGTCCTCTCCCCAAGAGTAGCACTCTCCCTGTTAAAGAATAACCACTGTTGGGTTCAAGTAAATTTTTGAAAGTAAAATTTAGAAAGTTTTAAAAAATCTGAACTACTTTATAATTTGATTAGTTGCAGTATTCGAATTATATTTGATTTGTCTTTTCTCATCTTAGAGAAATTGACAATTAAATGTAGATTTTCTGGTTAAATTGCTTGAGTATACAGTGGGCTTTTATATAAATAAGTTTTTAACCTTAAAGCAGTACCTATATTGTTTTATTCTTTTTAACTTTTGGTTATAATTTCTTCATTATTTTTTCCCGCTTTTCTCTTTTCGGATTCTAATAACACGTACATTGGAGAGCTTGATACTGTCTCATGGGTCATTAAGGTTCATTTTTCTTCAGTCTTCTCTCTGTTCTTCAGGTTGGGTGATTTCTACTGAACTCTTCAGGGTCGCTGTGATTTCTAATATGCTGTGGAACCTTTCTAGTGAATTGTTTAATTGTGTTTTCAGCCCTAGAATTTCCATTGGGTTTTTATAGTTTCTATTTTTCTCTTGAGATTCTTTATTTTACATTCTTTAAGACTATATTTTCCTTTAATTGTTTGAATGTATTTATGTTTGAGTCTTTAAAAATATTTAGAATAGCTGCTTTAAAATGTTTATCTGCAACATCTAACACTTGGACCCATTTGGAGTCAGTTTTTATTGACTGGGTTCCTCTCCCCCACACACACTCCCCTCAACTCCAGTAGGGTCACGTTTTTCTGTTTCTTTGCCTGTCTGATAGTGTTTGGTTGAAAACTAGACATTCTGGTTAATATGTTGTAGTGACTTGGGACTCTTTATATTCTTTTGAGGATTTTCTGTTATTGTTGATCTAGCAGGGAGTTGATTTGTATGGACTTAACATAAATAACAAACAGAAAAGCGCTCTCTAAAAGAAAAAGGTATTTGGGGATAGAGCATTGCATTGAAAATATGCATGCCATAGTAAACTATGCATATTCAGTGAGGTAAAGGCAGACAAAGGTTTTTAAAGGAAAAAATGAGGAGAATATATAATTGTTTTGAAATAATTATTGTTGGCTACAAAGATCATTAGCAAGAGTGCCAGTCTGAGGTCGGACAGGCAGTTTCTGGGCAGATGTCCTCACAGTCACAGAAGTTTTTTTTTTTTTTTTTTTTTTGCAAAGTTGTGATGGCCTTTGTGTAGGCTTGTGGTTTTTGAACTCTTTTGTGATAGTTTTTGCAAAAATCTTCTCTTCATGGCCTTAGAGTTTTTAATATTTTTTTAACATTAATGACTTCATTTTGGTTTTGATAACTTTCACATACTCAAAACTGCTCCTCCTTTCTCCCTATGGTGTATAGCAGCTGATATGTATGCTCAGTCCTTTCAGCTTGCTCTAGGTGCTGCATTTTCTCTGAGCCTTCTTGAGATATCCTCCTCTGCTCTCCCAGCCCTACAGTCAGCTGGGGATTTGGGCAGAGTATATATACCTAGATTTTGGGTCTTACCCTTTCAGTAGCACCCTCACTTCTGGGATTTTCCTCCTAAATCTTCAGCTGCTTGTCCAGCCATAAGGTTGTTAACACTGTGGTTTTCTGCCATTGGAGCTGCAGAGGGCAGCGCTTTTAATTCTTATCCATTCTAATTTTATTGGGATAAACTCCTCTGGTTTCTGATTGACTTTCAGTTATTTCACATAGTTTCTTTTGTTCATGTTTTTAGTTGTTAACCTGGGGGAGAGTTTATCTGACGGATTTACTTTGCATTTATCAGTAGTTGGAAATGTATACAGTCTATTCATTTTATATTTCTTAGAGACTTTCATGGAATTACAAAAGAGAATTGTGTGAAAATTTGATGAGGTCAGACTTTTAAATTTTGATTTAAATGTAGTATATTCCAGACTAGAATAATATTAATATGATTTACATTATTTGAAGACCATTTTTCTCACAGCTTTGTATGTTGAATTATAGTAGGAAAAACTGTATGCATAGCTAGGATACTTTTGTAGTTCTTCAGGTGTGATGTGGTAAAAATATGGCTTATTACAATAATGAATGTGGCAATGGGAAGGAGGGATAAAATATTACAAACATGGAATGAACATTAACTGTAATAAATTACATATAAGGGAGGAAGGAGGAGCCAAAGTAACAAATATATATATTTAGGCTAATAACACAGTGTCTTTTGTAGGAAGAATATGTGTATTTATCTACATAGATATAAATTTAAGTAAAATGGTGGTAGATAGAAACCATCATCCATTTTATTTTGGCAATCATCAGTCTCTCTTGCATTACCACTATTATATCCTAGTTTAGGTTCTTATTAATACTTGGACTGTCAGCTGTCAACTGTGCCTAATACTGTGGGTAAGTTCTAGGGCTACATCAGAGCAGAAGATAGAGGTTTGCCCTTAGAGAAATTAGTCTGCTGATAATAGCAAGTACTTATATGGAACTTTCTGAGTAGTAGTCACTTTCATAAGCTTTTGCTGTATAATTCCTTTTGTAAGCCCATGCTGTAAGATCTTGTTAACTCATAATCCTCACAATAACCTTATCAAGTAGGAATTAGTATATCCTTTGTACAGATGAGGAAACTGAGGCACAGAAAGAGATTATGTAACATGTCCAGAGTTACACAGCTAGTGAGTGACAGCACTAGGATTTGAACCTGGGTAGTCTAGCTCCAAAACCTATGCTTTTAACCACTCTTCTGCATTGCCAAAGCAGAAAGAATTTAAAGCAATAAGACATATTTACATTGTCCTCAGAATATCTTTTTTGACTGTCACAGCATTGGAACTGTAGTATATTCTCTCCATTCATTTCTGTGTTCATTATTTTGGAAGAATTATAGTGGCTCCATATGTAAGTTAGAGTGCTAGGCCTTGTTAGGCAGACAAAAAGAATCAACGGTCAGGAGCCCGGCCAAAAGAGTGCAGAGCCTTTAAGAGGGAAAGTGAGAGCTGTTCAGAAATGCAAAGTAGAAGTCAGTATGGGTTAACAAAAGTAAACTTAGATAGAAGTTCACTAGTGGAAAAATATTCATGAGTCAAGAAGGCTTACTAGAAGTGTGGAATTATAATTGGATTTTAAATAATGTTATATTTAAACATGTGAATGTTATATTTAAATATATGGAATATACTGGGAGAGAACAGAGATAAATGAAATAGAGGTCAAAAAAATATTAGCTATATTATGGGAGTAGGGAGAAGGTTAGTTTAGCTGAAAGGGAGGCATGTGAGAAGAGAAATTGTGAGAAATAATGTTTGGACCCTTAATGCCAAACTAGGAGGTTGAACTTAATTTATGGGCAGTGAAGACCCCTTGAAGAATGAAGTGACAATTTTGGTTCATGTGCAGAATACATTGCTTGGAGTAGGGGGATATTGGCATTGCAGACATGAGTTTTGATTTTTGCAGGGAGAGATTAAGACTCAGGAATATAGTACTCTACAGTTTATAAGGAAGGATTTCCAATTGTAGCTTTGGATTAAGAGACTGGAGCAAAGGAAAAAAATAAAGTACATACATTTAATGTAAAAAGCCGTATTTGTGGTTATATACTTATTCTATAGTACTTTTAGTATCTTTTAACCAAACTTATTCCTTGAGCTTGCTGGGGGAAGGCCTTGTGTTGGATACTAAACTGACTTTTTTTTGACTATCCAGGGCCACCCAGTGCTCCTGCAGAAGATCGTTCAGGAACACCCGACAGCATTGCTTCCTCCTCCTCAGCAGCTCACCCACCAGGCATTCAGCCACAGCAGCCACCATATACAGGAGCTCAGACCCAAGCAGGTCAGATTGAAGGTAAAATAGAGATTAGAACACATGTTTGGGAAAGTACATGCGTAGAAGTGTTTATTGCAGCATTGTTGTAAACACTTCATGTATTTAGTCATGCCTTAAACACAGGAAAAATTTTGATTTACTGATGTGATTTGATGTTAAAAAACCAAATAGAACAATGTGTCAGGTATGTTTCCAATTATTGGAATGAAAAAAATACCTTTAAAAAGTGTTTCTGTGAATATAGATACAGAGTGAAAGACCAGTCATTAGTCAGTGGTGACCCTTGGGGAGGATAGTGAAGTTCAGACTGGTGATTTCACACTTTATTTTGTGTTATAGATGCTGTTTTATCTCCCTCGTTTCTTCAGCGTCTGTGCATGATTTTTGTAATTTAAAAAGATTTCTAAATAGAGGTAAAGTTGTAGTGGGTTTTTTTGGTAAGATTAATAGCCTTTTATAATTTTGTAAATTTAGCAATATGTCTTTAATGGAAAAAACAAGCAGTGTATTTTAAGTCAGACTTTTTCTTCTGAAATAGTCTGTCCTTGGATATGCAGTTTAGTCACTCTGGGTTTTGATATTCTTTCACTGTAAAATGTGAAAACTGGACTAAACCCAGTGGTTTCAAAAGAATGTCTTTAGTTCTGAATAAAATATAAAGCTCTGTATTTAAAATAGAGGATTGACGGGCAACAGACTTCAGACAGCAGGCACTAAGGTGCCTCATTGAGAACCTTGGAGTTCTGCAGAATGTGACTAAGTACTTAACTAATCTCTAGGGTGCCTTCCAGATAATGAAGTGTGATTTTTGTGTTGCCTACGCATGTTGAGACCTTTAAAGCCACATTCCACTTCAAAACAAACACCAGGTGGTGCTCTAACTATTTGTTTAATGGGTCAGATAGTGGTATAATGTATTTCCAGCCCCAGAAGCAAGTGATTAAGGTTATCAATCACATTAAAACAAAAACAAAACATAGGCTAAAATGAACTGACCACTTTTGGAATAGAATCCTATCATCCTGTGGTTTCAGAGTTACCTGGCTAGGTGTGGTGGATCATGCCTATAATCCCAGCACTTTGGGAGGCCAAGCCAGGAGGATCACTTGAGCCCAGGAGTTTGAGACTAGGCTGGGTAACATAGTGAGACCCTGTCCCTACAAAATAAAAAAAGATTTAAAAAAATTAGCTGGGTGCTATGGCATGTGCCTATAGTTCCAGCTACTTGGGAAGCTGAAGTGGGAGGATTGTTTGCATTTTTGAATTGAAGCGGTCTAGGCTGCAGTGAGTTGTATCACTCCACTGCACTCCAGCGTGGGCAACAGAACGAGACCCTGTCTCAAAAACAAACAAAGTCAAAAAAAAAAAAAAAAAAATCCACAGAGTTGTCTGTTGGATGAACACCAGTCATTATGGACTAGCGGGTGACATTTTGCTGATCAATCAGTGGTTTGCGAAGAATTTCTTATTGCTTAAGCCTTTTCTCAACCAACTTTAGTTAATTCCTCCTCTGCACCAAAATGCTACTGCCAAAACTAGAACAAACTAGAACTAAAGCAGATGTCAGCTGAAATGGACAAAAGCAGAGTATAGGTATGATGAGAGTTTAATGCCTACATCAAGTGAACTAAAGATTTGTTTTTAAATAAATCCCATTTTAAGCAGTGTATACTATGATACAATGACAGTTGGAAGGATCATTGTACCAAATAATGTTTGCTGTTTATGTATAAATAAATGGGAATTAAGGTACTACTAGCAATATGTAAACATTCTATGAAGTGTTTAATTGAGCATTTTCAAATAAGTAAAATTCTAAAAATGTGAAAGGACATACAGTGAAAATTCTCTCTCCCACCTCTGTCCACAGCAACCAAATTCCTTTTCCCAGAGATAGCAGATTAACACTGTTTATATGCATTTAATTTTTAGAGTAGTATTGTATGCCTTGCTACAATTAACTGTTAGCTTACATTAAAATATACAGTATGAAAATTGTACAGTTAATATGTGACATCATTTAGACTATTAATAACTGATCTAATTCTAGATCAGTGCTGTCCAAAAGAATTACGATAGAAGCCACATGTTATTTTTCTATTTAGCAGCATTAGAAAAATGTTTAAGAAAAGGTAAAATTAATTTTGTTTAGCCTAATATATCCAACGTGTACTCACTATTAAAAAGTTAACTTTTTTGGTACTGTGTATTGAAGTCTGATTTGGAACACTTCAAACAACAAACAACATATCACAATTCAAACAAGCCACATTTCAGGTGCTCAATAGCCACATGTGGCTAGTGATTATTTTAAGAGCACAGCTTTAGATAAATATATTCATTATTTATAGATTCCCAGCATGAATTATAGGCTACTTTTACTTTTTGATGTATAATGAGTCTTTGACATTGTCAGTTATTTAGATCAACTACTGGTTATAATTTGAGCAGAATTACCAACAAAAAATGTATTACTTATAATTTGTTAACATAGCAATTCTTACAATGTGTTAATAGTCCAAACTAAAATTAAGAATTCTGAGTTGTTACTTAACTCCCATAAAAGGGACTTTGGAACTGTGAATTTTATTCCAAATAAATGTAGTCTTAATATGTTGTTCAGTTAAAAGGATCAACAAGATATTGAGCATCATTAAAAAAACCAAAAGGGATAATGTTACTCTTCTTCATATAAAGCCAGTGCCTGTTACAGGAAGACTATGTGATGTTGCCACAAATGTAACTGGTAAGGAGAAGAATGCTAAAAATCATCAGAGATCGGGAGACATTGCTGTTTGACAACCTAAAAAAATGAAAAAGCATATAGTTAAAATCTGTAAAATCATATGCCAATATAATGAAAAGCCGGGTAGACTTTATTATGTAAATATTGAAACATACATAGAATAATCAACTCTTCATGTAGTCGTGTGGCTTCAACACTTACCAATATTTTGGCATTCCTTTTTCATCATTTTTTCCCCACTGCACCCCTTTTAATTTGCTGGAGTAGTTTAAATCAAATTATGAACAGCTTATTATACTCAGCTATTTCAGTATGTGTGTCTAACTGATAATCTTCTTTTTAATATAACCACCATGCTGTTATTTAACAGTGATTTTTTTTTTATTTTTGGTTGAGACAGGGTGTCACTCTGTTGCCCAGGTTGGAGTGCACTGGCTTGATTACAGCTCACCTGCAACCTCAGCAGTGATTCTTAATGTCAACATGTGTTAGTCTATATTTGAATTTCCCTAATTGTTTCAAGATTAGTTTGTTAAAATTGACTTGTTCAAATTAGGGGCCTAACAAGGTTCACACTTTGCATTGTTAATGTGTCTTGAGTCGTTTTTTCTAATAGCTATCATCCCTTACATGTTTCTAAAATCAAAACTATGTATATTATCTATTACTGTGTAACTATTATCCCAAAACATAGATGCTTAGACAACAAAAGTTAATTATCTCATACAGTTTTAGACAGATATCCCAGAATGGTTTAGCTGGGTGATTTTGGCTCAGCATCTCTCATGAGGTTGCAGTTAAAAACGGCTGCTGGGGTTATAGTCATCTGAAGCTTAACCAGAGCTGGAGGATTCAGTTCTTTACCATTTGGACTTCTCCATGGGGCTGCTTGGGTGACCTCATGACGTGACAGCTTCACCAGAATGAGTAATCAGAAGAGAGCGAGGTAGAAGATACCTGTCTTTTATAGCCTGTCTTCAGAAGTGTCACTGTCATTTCTGCAATATTCTCTTGGTATACAGGTCAGCCCTATTCAGTATGTGAGGGACTACACAAGGGAGCAGATACTCATGTGCTTGTTGCTTATTCTTTGGTCATTTTTGTATTGTGGAGTTAAATCTTTCTAATTTCTAAGAATATAAACGATACCAACCCATTGTCATAAATGCTATACATGTGCAGAAGCCATTGAGGGTCATGATAGAGGTTGGCTATTCTGTGTAATAAATAATTTCCAGAAGTCTTACCATTACTCTTAGCTTCATCCTGTTCTCTTTTTCCCCTTAATTTTTTTTATTACTTTTTACTTTATTCTGTCATTGATTCTTTTTGAAAATATGCATAAAACATAGCTTATATATAGTCATGCACTGTATAACAACCTTTCACTCAACAGTGGACTGCATATATGATGGTGGTCTCATAAGATTATAATGGAGCTGAAAAATTTCTATTGCCTAGTGATGTGTAGCCATCATGATGTAGTGCAAGGCATTACTTATGTGTTTGTGGTGATTCTGGTGTAAACAGGCTTACTGCCAGTCATATAAAAGTGTAGCTCACATAATTATGGGTAGTACCTAATACTCGATAATGATAATAGGTGACTCTCTTACTCATTTGTGTATTTACTATATTTTTAAATCATTAGAGTGTACTCCTACTTATTTAAAAAAAAAACAAAGCTGTAGAACCAGGCTCAGATATGTCCTTCAGAAGGTATTCCGGAAGAAGGCATTTTTACCATAGGAGATGACAGCTCCATGGATGTTCTTGACCCTGAAAACCTTCCAGTGGGACAGGATATGGAGGTGGAAAATAGTGATATCAATGATCCTGATGCTGTATAGGCCTAGGCTAATGTGTATGTCTGTGTCATAATTTTTTTCTAAATGTTTAAAAAAGTAAAAGAAAATTTAAAATTAAAAGAATAGAAAAATGCTTATAGAATAAGGATATAAAGAATAAATATTTTTGTATAGCAGCACAATGTATTTTAAGCTAAAGTATTAAAAAAGTTAAAAAGTTAAGAAGTTTATAAAGTAAAAACATTACAGTAAGCCAATGTTAATTTATTGAAGAAATGGAATTTTAAAAAATAAATGTAGTATAGCCTAAGTGTATAGCATTTGTAAATCTTTAGTAGTGCACAGTAATGTCCTTGGCATTCACATTGACTCAACACAAGTACCTCACTCGGAGCAGCTTTTAATCCTACAAGCTCCAGTCGTGGTAAGTGCCCTAGACAGGCATACCATTTTTAAATCTTTTTTGCCATATTTTCACTGTACCTTTTTTATGTTTTGATGTGTTTAGATACACAAATAATTACCATGTGTTAGAATTGCCTAAGTATTCAGTACAGGAACATGCTCTACAGGTTTGTAGTCTGCTCTGTACCATATAGCCTAGCTATGTAGTAGGCTATATATATCTAGGTTTGTGTAAGTATACTATATGATGTTTGTACAGTGACACAATTCTCAGAACCTACTCTTGTCATTAAGCAATGCATGACCATATTTTTTATTACTCAAAACATTGCTCACTATAAACAATGTCTGCATGTTGCTTTCTTCATATATCCTATAGATCTCTCAAATATGTGAAGAAGTTCATCCTTTTTCTTTTTTTAAACAATTAAACAGACGTCTTAATTAATTTTCAGAATACTGTGACAGTCCCATTTGGACTTGAATGAGGTGGGTTTAAAGTAAGTACCGTAAATCCTCACTTAACATTGTTGATAGGTTCTTGGAAACTGTAACTTTAAGTGAGACGATGTATGAGGAAATCAGTTCATAGGCTAATTGAGATGAGTAAGTTGAGTTCCTACAGCATATT
Organism: Symphalangus syndactylus; assembly: GCF_028878055.3. Classification (NCBI taxonomy): domain Eukaryota; kingdom Metazoa; phylum Chordata; class Mammalia; order Primates; family Hylobatidae; genus Symphalangus; species Symphalangus syndactylus. The sequence continues at coordinate 24,603,678 of NC_072443.2, forward strand.
TCTGATCACAAAAATACCCCCAGACTTCTAGATAAAGACTAAAAACAAATGTGAGTTATAGATACATTGAAGAAAGATTAATAAAAACAAATAAGATAATGATTTATGCAGTTATTCCAGTTCAGGGTTGTGGGTGGCTGAAATCTATTCCATCAGCTCAATAGCAAAGTGGGGACCAACCCTGACAGGATGCTATTCCATTGCAGGGTGCACTTGCAACCACACACACACCCATAGTCGCTCAGACTGAGATCATTTAGGCATGCTAAGTAACCTAACATATACATCTTTGGGATGTGGGAGGAAATTGAAGCGCCCAGAGAAAACCCACACAGACTTGGGGAGAACGTGCAAACTCCACACAGAACAGTAACCCCAACTGGGAATAATTTTTTTTTTCCTTCTCAGTGTTTTAATGAAACAATGTCGAACAAAAGATGTTATTTGAGGATCTGCTGTAAAAGGAATATTGCGTAGAGATATAATAAACCTCTGAAATTTTTAACTCTAGGGATGTTTTTCAAAATCAATTTATAGCAGTTTATGAAAACATGCAAAAAAAAAAAAAAGCTTTATGAAGAGTTGTACCCTATAAATTTTTATTGAGAGGAATAACTACGGTTTTGACCAGGAGTTCCTTACTCATTGATGACCACAGTCTACTGCTACATGGAGCCTTAATCTCAGCCTTTTTTGATGATGCCCAAGTTAATATTTATATTATTTCGTTCATGGGATAATATATGCAAAATGACTTTATAAACTAAAGCTTTGGAGTTATGCCTGAGTTCCAGTGATGGTTCCTAGCTCTTGATGGTTCTAATCTTAGCTATTGACTGCAGGTAAGTTGCTTAATTTTTCTGTATCTGAGATAGGGAGTAGTAATTTGGTTGAATTTTTTAAAATGTGTTTATTGCCTGTTTGCTTATTTTTTTACTGTGGAGTTAAGCCTTCTAATTTTCAAGAAGTAAGAGTTCATTGTTATGTGCTATACATATTTATTCCCCTTGATTATATTTCTATACCTACTTACCTTTTTATTTTAGATTCTGGTCACTTCTATTCCGAAAGTTATGAAGTACAATCCAGGATTAAGGTGACATCTAAATTTGGTTAATTTCTGTGCTACCTTTTATGCTATTAGTCTAAATCATTAAGAAAGCATTTAAGAAACTTTTGTGAGCGTTTCTGTTTTTTTTTCTTGTCATATTTGGGAATAGGATCAATAGCTTAAAATAGCTGAGCTGATTTTTATTTTTATTCTGTTTTTATTATAAAGAAACATTTGCTAGGAAATAAGCTGGATATAAACATAGTTGTATCTCCTTTAGTGCTACCCAGTGGGCAGCACTTAGACACGTTTAGGGCTGAGCAGCTAGTATAATAGAGTGGGCTCCGTCTCATTTTCTAAGCCTGTGAGTCCTAGCTGCCTACTGCAGCTTGATTTGAGTGGCAGTTGATATAATGTCTTTTTTTTTCTCACTTCTGCAGTAAGTATCTGGTTTGCTCATAGTCTTTTGATTAATAGGTAGTTTGAATATTTTTCAAAGAATCAGCCAACATGTGATTATTTTAAAGATTTAAATACCAGATAGATATTAAAATGCAAGATTATTGCTGCTAGATAATACATCTAGTTAAATCAACCATTGTGAAACAATTGAGAAGTAGGGATAATAAAGACAAACCAATAAATCTTTGCTTGAAAAATCACAGGTATGGGAACAGATTGTGAGGACAGAAAAATAAAAAGTAAAAAGAAAAATCATAGGTAATAAGTGTCTAAAAGGTTTCTTCATAGGAACAGTGATTGTTGACCCCAAATAGGACACCCATGTTCAGAACACATCACCATTGTTAAAAAGGTCTGCCATTATTAAATAGTGCAGTGAAGAACCCTTTAGGCTTTATTAGAGTCCACATTATTGGCGAAAGATGTTGGATTTTCATAGAAAATCAAACTTGACAAATTCCAAAAGTGTCTTTCAGCTCTGGAACAAAAGATGTCATGTAGTTCCTTGCTACCAAAGAGTTTGTTCATATGGTAATAGAGGCCCAAACCTTTAGAGGGCAAATACAGTGCTTTAGGAAGGGACTTAGATGATATAAATGGTATTTGTCCCTTTTCTCATTTTTATTTACTGATTTTCAACTCACTTGGCTTTTTAATGAACATTAGCGTTACTTATCTGTTGGCAGCTGGGTTGGAAAACATTTGTTTTTCTAGACTTTATGAAATGGTAGCCACTGGTGTTGCACTTAATGTTTATTGCCAGTGAGTTCTCTGCAGTTAATCCACAGCAGAGGAATCACACTTCTAAAATGGTTCATTCTCTTCTTCATAGACATTTAAAGTTAAACAAATACTTTCTTGTATATTGTTACTCTGTTTGGATGGGGAGAGAATGTATATGTAGCTTAAAAATATTTCTCTTTGCCACATTAGACATGCCTTTTTCTCTTGTGTGTGTGTGTGTGTTTTTTTTTTTTTCAGGTCAGATGTACCAACAGTACCAGCAACAGGCCGGCTATGGTGCGCAGCAGCCGCAGGCTCCACCTCAGCAGCCTCAACAGTATGGTATTCAGTATTCAGGTGAGCAGGTGTTGAAAGGGAGTTGGCTCATGGTTTTTGTTTCTATACTCATTAAACTTTAAGCTCTTCTTAATTCCTTGATTTGTAGTACATTGATGTAATAGGTATTAAGTTTTTATTAGGGGAAACGTTTGTTTTATTTTTAAATATTTTATGTTAATATTATAAATCAACATTTCAGTTTTCTGGTGGGCAGATAAAACTTACAGTAGATGATTCTGCAGTAACTTGTCGTATAAAAAGTTTTTAATACAAAGCTGTCTTACTAACGTGATCAGTTTGTCTTAGGCGACTTAGTGCAAGTTTTCCCCCTTCCCTCCACCTCTCCATTTATATGTAACACGTAATTCCAGTGTACTCTTAGTACCTGTAGAAATATGAACAGTTTACTCGTACATGGAAAGGTGATCTTATTGAAAAGCTAAATTAAGCTACTTAGATTTTAAAATCTCTTCCAGGTATGTAGGAATACCAGAAACAGGCCATAAAAATAAAATTGTATAAAATGTAATTCAGGCAACTAAGAACACTGTTTAGTTGTTTTAAATAAGCATCCTGAGTATTTTGTTTCTATTTTACCATCTGTCCACTGAAGATTATATGTATTTAAGTATGATAAATATTATTAATGTAACTTTGGCTATAATTCCAGGATTTTTTACAGTTATGTCAGAGAGTTTGTGTCCAACTCCTGTTTTACAGCCAGACTGAAGTATCAGAATTTCAACTGTAATTAGAAATAATTTATGCAAGTTGAATCTAGCCTAAATTCTATTTTATAGAGTTTTGTGGTATCAGCTAGAGCAGGAGTCAGTAAAGTATAGCCTACAGGCCAAATCTGGACTGTTGCCTGTTTTTTTGAATAAAGTTTTATTGGAACCTTTTTCTACTTTTATATTCTCTACTGCTACTTGGGCACTAGAATGGCAGAGTTGAGTAGTTGCAACAGAAGACCATGTGGCCCACAAAGCCTAAAATATTTACTATCTGGCTCTTTACAGAAAAGTTTGCTGACTCCTGACCTAGACCATAACATTCTGTCATTAATTAACATTTGAAATATTTTAACACAATTTTATTTAGATTGTATTTGCTGTAGAGTGACAACTTGTAGCTACTTGTTTTTAATTGTATAAAATACATAGAACTTAAGTTTGGATTATATCAGGAGAAAGGTTATTTTTAGGATGCAGTTCTTTTAAAAAAAAATCAGTGTTACAAACTGTTATTTATAGAAAGAATAGCAGAGCTGAAGAGATTTAGTCGTCATTTAGTCTCGGGATTTCGGTTCTCACTATGCTTTAGAATCACCTGGGGGAGGCTATGTGTGGGGGCCCCATTCCCAGAGATTTTGAATTTCATTTGATTGGGTGTGGGACTCAGGCTTTTGCATTTTATAAATGAGGCAACTAGTTTTCAAAGAGATTGTGACTTGTCAAAGCACATAGAACCATTCAGTAGAGGGAGCTGGATCAGTTCAGTATTTCCCTGTATCATTCTGCATTCTACAACCTAGACTGGAGTTGGCAGACTTATTCCATAAAAGGCTAGATGTCCTATGTATTAAAAAAAAAAAAAGAAACTCACATAATTTCCGTATTTCCTTTTTTTTTTTTTTGCTATTTCTGATGTTCTTCACCTAAAGTTACTTATTATTTTGGAGAGACGGAAGGGAGACTATATATATATATACACACACACGATAGAAGCATTGCCACATTATGTTCAAGAGACTGGTGGGCTGCTAATGAAATCTTCAGCCCGTAGGGTTATTCCCTCCTCTAAGCAATAATTAAGGATGAGATTACTTCCAGGCCCAGTTAAAAAAAAAAATTCAGATTTCAGGTGCCAGGATGAAAAGGCATTTTTCTTTTTTCTCACAGTCTTAAAATGAATAGGCATTTTCAGTATAAAGCTGAATCCGTCTGTTTCTCCAAAACCTTATAGTGAAAATTTAAGTTTTATATAGAGGACAGGAGAAATTGTGTGACGTTCAGAATTTTTTATGAGTTGGTTTCAGGTCAGTATTTAGATGCTACCGTGGGTTAATGCATTAAAGATACTTGATTTACTTATTAAGAACTAAGCTTGCTCTTAATAAATTTAGTCAGGGTCTTCACTCTGAGTAAAATTTAGTTTTTTCAAATTATTATCTTTGTATTTCTGATCCTACTAGTCTATTAACTTGAATTTGATTGAGAGATATGGAAATAGTCAACTAAATACTCTGCTTGGAGACTAAGAGGTGGTGGTGGTAACATTGGACCATCTTTGACACTGTTGGTTTGCCAGTTTCCCTCTGACCTTTTCCAGTTTTGTTCATGGACTATGTCATAAAGGTTTCTTTCATGAGTAAATTTTGAACCCAGGTTCAAGGTGAGTTCAGAATATACTCAAATTCATTCAATCCTTTTTTTTTTTAATGCAGGGTTGTACATATTTTAATAATTTTCTTATGTATCTGGTATTTAATGCTGACAGGATTCCAGTCAATGGAGAGGTTTCATTGCAAGTAGCTGCAGGTGTGTTTCATGGTAGAGATAAAAGTTTTCAGTGAAGCAGACTTTCGTTGTAAAAAAAATTACATCCTAGTAAATAATGAATATAGATGTTGCTTTTTATGGGGCAATATGGTATGCTTTTTATGTGTTATGCTGTACTGCTAAGTAAAAATTTTGAGTTGTAAAGGCAAAAAACATCAGATACCAAATCTAAAAGGAATGAAAGATTTTAAAGATTGTGAAAATGGTACTTTGTATTTATTCGCAAAATTTAAAGCACCTAATTAGTACAAGATGTATTTATAGTATTATTTCATATAAAAATGTTCATTCTCCGCAACGTGTTTTTATTTGATACTGTTAAGTAGGTCTCCCCTGAAAACCTGGTTAATGACTTATTTAGCTTTCCCATTTTTGGTCTTCCTAGAAAGTATAATAATTCTTTCATTTATCATTTGAGCATCTGTTCTAGGAATTATGCTGTGGCAGGAATTTGCTCTCAGGGATTATGTCTCAGAGGGTTTAAAAAATTGTAGAGAATGCCTCTTTGATAACTACTTGGTCTTGAAATATTATGTGATGGAGTCTACCACTCTGCTTGTTACGTACATATTTATTAAATTTCTCACCATTTTTGGTCCACCTAACAGTAAGACTAATTCTTTGGAAAAGTAGTTTTACTAAAAGATAAGATACATGTTATTTATTTTGCCTTTTCAGCAAGCTATAGTCAGCAGACTGGACCCCAACAACCTCAGCAGTTCCAGGGATATGGCCAGCAACCAACTTCCCAGGCACCAGCTCCTGCCTTTTCTGGTCAGCCTCAACAACTGCCTGCTCAGCCGCCACAGCAGTACCAGGCGAGCAATTATCCTGCACAAACTTACACTGCCCAAACTTCTCAGCCTACTAATTATACTGTGGCTCCTGCCTCTCAACCTGGAATGGCTCCAAGCCAACCTGGGGCCTATCAACCAAGACCAGGTTTTACTTCACTTCCTGGAAGTACCATGACCCCTCCTCCAAGTGGGCCTAATCCTTATGCGCGTAACCGTCCTCCCTTTGGTCAGGGCTATACCCAACCCGGACCTGGTTATCGATAAGGAGGCTCCTCTACACCAATTAATGTAGCTGCTAGCTATTGGCCTCCCAAAAGACTCCAGTACTATTTTAATTTGTATTGAAGTTCAGAAATTTAAAAAGAGCATTTTTTATGATATCATTGTTGCTGTTAATTGAAAGTATAATTTGCTGGAACACAAAGACCAAAATGAAAGTTTTTTCCTCCCTGCTTAAAAATGTAGCAGCTTCTTAGTTACTTTGGAACACTACTCTTACATGTATAAAGTGATTGACTTTCTAGCTTCCCTTGTCTGGAGGATATTAAAATGCTAGTAAAATGCTAGGGTGAGGTTTAGCCATCTTACTTGGCTTTTTACTATTAACATGATGTACTAAAGTAGAGCCCTTTGAGAATACAAGATAGATATTATGTATAAAATGTAACACTGATAGGTTAATAAAGATGATTGAATCCATTAGTGGTCTTGAAATTTTAATTTAGTCATTAACATTATATGAAAAAAGGAACAATTTTTCAGAAGTCCTTATTGGTGTTTGGTCTTTAAATGAAGTATAAACAAACATTTTAACTAACTTACAGATTTCCATTCAGAGAAAACAGTACAATTTGGTTTTTGTCCTTCCTTTGAAAAAAATGCATTTGGTAATCGTTGGTTTAAAATGAACTTTATTACTTCATAGGATGAAAGGTTAATTTAGGACATAAACAAACAATAGATATAATGGGGGTTGGTAGAGCCTGGATAACTTTGTGATTTTCCTTCTAGATAAAAGGTATAGTTAACATACTGATGAACCATTCAGAAATAACAAAAACTCAGTCTTAAAAAAAACTACATCTCTTTATTGCAGAATTTATACTTGTTTGAAAAATACAAAATGTAGCATTGATAAGATTGAAGCATGTTGAAAGGTAAGTAAGTACAGGGAAAGGTCCTTTCAGAATGACTGCAACAGTGCAGCAAAGATTCCCATTCCCCGCCTAAAGGACAATACCTTTTTAATAGAAATGAGTCCGATTCTTATTACAGATTGAATTAAACAGTTACAAAGCCATTCTCTGATACATTCATTCATAGAGGTCTTAATGTATAAATACATAGTAAATATCCTATAAAATGGTAGGCGATCTCATCGTGCATTATCTTTTTTGTGCTCAGACTTCACATTCAGTCTCTACATACAGCTTGATTAGAATCATAAAAACAATATGAAGACGACTGCATAAAGGGATAGTTTGACAAAGCATATTCAGATACTGTAACATTTATGGTGGGTAAAAATGTATCTTTTGAAACAATGTATTAGACTCCATTTTTAGCTGAAATGAAATTTACTGATTCAATCTTTTAAAGAATTTGTGCATGTTTAAAGGAAATGTATATTAGCATGAATGTGTAACTATTAAACTCCTCCACAAAGCTATTTAGCTGTTGCTAAAAAAATTGAAGTTTAAATATAAATGTGAAAATTCGGACCTTTTTTCCCCAGATATATATGCTGAAGATAATTTGATCCAATAAGTTAAACTAAGTAGAGATTTATGGAATTAACTCGTCAATAGGAAGAGTACACATCAATAAAAGTAAATAGTTTTAAAGAGTATATACCTTTTTTGATGTTAATTTTGTTATAAAAGTATCTCAAAACATCATTACAACAGTGTGATAAATAATATACAAACGATCTCTTAAAATACCATGAATAGGGAGCCAGCTTCCCCAAAAATGTTATTCTGTTAACATCAATATCTTGCTTTCTTAAAATGACTTTGTAAAACCTGATAAATACTCTCAGCAATCTTTTCTAATAATAAACATCTAGTATTGCTATTAATTAGATTGTAGACTTTTATACATAGTAAACAAAATAAATGAATGTGACATAGTATTTTCAATGATTTTTGTTTGCCATGATGAAACAGAAGGTAACTTTGTGTAGCATCTACCATTTTCCAGGAATTGTAGTCCCACATTCATACCACTGAACATAATTGATTTGGGTGTGACCACCTATTTCTCCAAATTGGACAGGTTCCTGGCGAACTGCTCTGAAATAACCTGAGGGAGAAAATAGTTTCATTTTAATAGCTGCTGTATTATATTTCTGCCCTCATAGCTCATAGATTGAAGGATGTCGTTGAATAGCTGAAGGCCAATCTTAGTGAAGCGAGATAATTTAGAAAACTGAGAGCAAGAAGCTCTGGTCTTTTTTCCTGAGGTGTAGTCATGGTTGGCTAAAATGGGCACCTGAAAAACTGTTGACATTTGCCGTGTCAAGCTAGGAGGGGATGGTTGGTAGTGACAGTTTCACTGCCCATTAATGTGATCACAAAACTTAGTAGGTCATCTTTCAGTATTGTTGGTATTTTTAAGTGCCCGTGAACAAAATGTGTTACTGAAAAATTGAATCAAATAGTTTATTTAGAGACCTCCAGGTGATTCCGGACTAATAGGAACAATTAATTTACCCCCTTCTGCACTGTTTAGACAAGGATTAATTTTCGGTCTTATTCAGTCCTCATTACACAGCTTGGTGCCAATGGGTCTTTAGCAATTTACAGAGGTTATTCATTTCCCACAGAATTATTCTATTTTAATTATATTTATACAGTTACTTGCAAGGTAAGTGCTATTTTTTCCATTTATGGTAGCAGTAGTTAAAACTTTTTTTTTTCTTAAGTAAATAAAGATAATGCAAGTACACTCAGTATGACAAAACCCATAACATTAATAAATGAGTGATTTAAGTTTGGGAAACTGCTTTTTTATAGCTGTTTTTGCAAGTTTAGATTTTCTTGAAGCAGAATGCATTTATATTATGTCTGTAATTTCCCTTGGCTCCAAGTTTCTAAGCTGAGAAACTTACATTGAAGTCTTCATTTTTTCCTAGATATGTGATATGTGGAGCAGTAGTACTATAGAATTCTTTTTAAATTGATTGCTTTCCTCAGCTTGATTTCTTTCTGGGTTAACCTGTAAAACTCTGTTGCTTACTAGGAGGATCAGAAAACATACCTTCTTTGATTGGTAACTGGTCAGAAGTGAGTTGCTGCCCAGTGCGTCCATCTAAAAATGAATCCACAAACTGGCAGTGATCTTCTCCATGGCCCCTCTGATCACCTATGTTATAAAATTTTCCTGAAGAACCAGAAATTAAAAGGATAAAGTTTACTTTCTTATTTTGAAATGTGACAATTTTGAAGTCATCACTACTGTTTTTGTACCTTCTCCCCTCATTCTCTGTTACCCTAGTTCAAACCAACAATGTCTCTTGCCTACCTGTATTCTTCCTCCCCTCCCTTTATCAGGGATTAGTGATCTTTTAAAAATGCATGTCAGATAATGTTTGTTCTCTCCATAAATTTCTCCAGCAGTCTCCCATTATACTCAGAATCAAATCCAAAGTTCTTACCTGATTTCAGAGCTCCACATGATTTCACACCTGCCTGCCCCTCCACTTACTGAGTCTGGGCCATACTGGTGGAACTGGCAGGTGTATTCTGCCTTAGGCCTTTGACCTTCTCTTTCCTCTAGACCTTTGTGTGGTTAGTTCCTTCTCAATTTTCTCCTTAGCTAGTGCTAACTTTTTAGAGAGGCCTTCACCTTTTTGAAAATGTTCTTTAAAGTACCTCTATGAAATGTTTACTTATTTACGTGTTGTCTATCTCTTCTTACTAAGGAAAGGAAGGAGAGGTAAGCTATAGGAAAGTAAGAAATATCTTTTATGCTGCTTTGTGTTCAGCACTTAGAAGAGTTGAATGACTGAAAAAATATCTACTTTTTAATGTTAGGGCCAGGCCTATTCATTAAAAATTTTTACTCTATAAATATAGAAAATTATAACCTATTGGGCATGGAACAGGGGGTTATAGCTCTTCTAGCATCTTGAAGATGTTATATTCGTTCTATGGTTATTGTTAGATTTAGTCACTTTATTGTCAATAGGCTTTTTATCCCTGGATGGTTGTAAGAAAATGGAGTTTGACCATGGTTAGTGAATGTACATTCCAGTTTGCCATGATGGCACTGTTTTATAATTGCATTTTTATTATTTACCTTCTAATAGCATGTCTTAAATTCTTGCTTTCTAGGAATGATAACCGTTTCCGTAACATTTTGCTCAGAGGAAAACTTGTGTTTACAGCACCCATTAGTGCCTGAACCTCTTAAGAAAAGGCCAAGTTGTACAATGCTGCAAAACATTCCCATAAGTTAAGGGCTGAAAACAGAGCTGGTAGCTCTGCTTACCTGTGAGGGAGTCGCTCAAGTAAATCTTGTATCTGAGAGAGTTGCACAGCTGCACTCCTACAAATTTTTTATACCATGTCCTTTTAACATATTGTTTGCCCTTACACTCTGAGTAAGAGTCTGAATTAAAGGGTCTTTCAGTCCAGATGGCATCTCTTCCTGCTACATAAGGAAAACAGTTTGAGTTTAGTATCTGACTCTTGGGTCAGATACTTTAAGAAATCAGTTTACAAAATTTGTCATCTTGCTGATCCCTTTTTTTTCCCCCATGCTAAATACTGGAGCCAAAAATATTAGAAGGATTTAAACAAGTAAACCCCGGAATAAGTTTCTGTCAATAGATAAATCTGAGAGCAGTATGTTAAGGTGTTTAGGTGTTGAATAGCCTCTGCAGAGCTAGATGTAGACAGTGTCATTTAGGAGCAAATTTAGGTTTCTTTTTTGTAGCATGTTATAAAATTTAGACAACTGCTGTAGTATGACGTGTTATTAAAAGTGGCAATGAGGGTGTTATATCTTTTTTTTTTTTTTGAGACAGGATCTCACTCCGTTGCCCAAGCTGGATCATGGCTCACTGTACCATTAACCCCCTGGGCGCAAGCGAACATCCCACCTCAGCCTCCCAAGTAGCTAGGACCACAGGTGTGCATCATCATGCCTAGCTGATTTTTTATTTTTAAATTTTTTGTAGAGAGGGAGTCTCATTGTGTTGCCAGGCTGGTCTCCAGCAATCCTCCCACCTCAGCCTCTCAAGAGTGCTGGGATTACACTGGCTATTTTATTAAACAGTAATAAGCCTGGTGCATGAGTGAAAGCAAATTTCAAAATGTCCAACTTGTTCCCAGAACATCATGGGTCCTCAGTGTTGTACAATGTGTAGGTAAACATTCACACCTGTTTGGTATTATAAGAAGACTAAGTGGAAAAACGCAAAATCATGATTCATTGAATAAATTTAGAAAAGCATGTAGTTGTGTCTCATTGAGACAGGTACTTACCAGAAACTGGCTCACTCACTCTTGGGTCCGCTGAGGAGAAATAAATACAAAAGTCAGACCTTACTAGGTAAAACCCCAACATTCCAGTGGCATGGTGAAGATGATGGGTGCTTACACTTGTTAAGAAGTCTTATTTGCAAAATGGTACTCTTTTGCTAAGGATTGAATTTGAAAGTTTGCTTTGTTTTGGAAATTGTTCTTGATTGAATAATCTCCTGCCTGGTAGGTATTCAGCTGTATCTGTTACATGTAATTTGAGTAGTTACGAACATTTGTCGCTGTTCCAGCTTTCACTTGAATTTCAAAAGCTGCTGCTTTTAGTTTGATAGAAAAACTTCATGGTAAAAATCACCAAGATGCCATGAACTACCGTTGGTATAAAAATTATGCAAATATTAATGCTGTATGTGCAGATGTATCTCATTAAGGAACTGGAGCTTGTAAGGTCTAATTGGGAAGTTTCACAGCTGTTATTAAACTATCATGGGTTCCCTTTGTGGATGTACGCACTGGTATTTTCATTCTAGGCATACAGGGGAGGATTCATTCACTAGCTTTTTGGAAGAGTATAGATTCATTATGCTTTTTAAATTAAACTGATGTGTCTTTAAGTGAGGAAAAATATGAATGGTGTTTCTCTAAACCTTCATCAATTTGCTTTTTCCCACAAATGGGTTTTTAGAAATTCAAGAAACAGTACATGTAGTGGGTTTCAAACAAGCTTCCTATGCAAAACATTGCTCCACTGTGGCCCTTTTACATCCTTTTTGGGAATTACTGTTGATGTAATTACCTGATTCAGTACTGAATGCCACTGTGTTGCTGACCGGGCCTTCACCAAGCGGGTTTTTGGGTTTCACCTGGAATTCATAACTGTTAAGGGGAAAATAAAAAAATACTTAGACATTCTTGAGGGCTAGGAGGCAACATTCCCCTATTATACAGACATCCACTATACTGACATCCCTTTGAAATTATGACAGTGAATGGTAACATATGTTCCAGAAGTAGGTTGAGGAAAGAAAAATGATTTCTTAGTTTTACTATCTGAACAGCTTGTCTAATGTTTGAGTAAGCATTAAGTTGATAAAAAAGATGGTTGTCTTTAAAAATCTCCAAATTAGTACAAATGACTTGGCAGGTTAATAGACATATAAGAAAGTGGTATATGGTAGAAAAAGGCTAATTCCAGTAACAAGGAGCCTGTTTCTTTAAGATGTTTCAGCTACTTCCTGAGGCCAAGAAGTGGCAAGATTCCATTTTATTTTCTGTTACCCCAACTCTGAGTATAACCCTGGACTTAGGCCATCTTCCTCCCTGTGGGGTTTGAACTACTTATGTCAGAATCACATCATAGGGTGGCAGTGGTGAAAGTGTGTTAAACTGCAAATTTCTTGTCCTACTCTAGGTATTGAAGCAATTTTTGAGGAGATTCAGGTAAGAATTTATAACTTCCATAGGTAAGTCGTGTGCCCACTGATGTTTGAGAACTACTAGACTAAGCTATAGTTAGTCTATTTAACTGTAGACTAAGCTATGGGAATAGATACACATAAATGTTTCTTTGCAAGGGCTTCCTAGTTGTATCACCTGGAACTTGGGTCTTCTGTGGATCACAGGATGCTATGATGTCTCCAGAAACGAGGCATGGTAATGCTGCCTTATGAAGAGCAGGAACACAAACATAGACATTTCTCTCCTTCCATGCCCCAAATTCATATCGGCCAGTCCCTTAACCTTTTGTAAAACAAAACCCCCAAACAACCCTAGGTCCCTTAGAATTATAAGTTCCTTTGATTGTATCCTTAAGAATTATTCATCAAATTATTGTGCAGTATTAGCAATTTTTATTCATAAAATGTGTAAGCAAAGCAAATCCTTTAAAGAAATGTAAACAGTAAAGCAATTTGCCATTTGCCTGAAATTAAGATTTCCTTTCAGCAGCAAGTGGACTTGGCAGTGAAAGAACATTGAATTCAAAAGTCAACCTGAGTCAGCTGATAATATTTTGAGAGTTTCAGATTTGCTCAAGGCTTTTGGGAGATAAATTTCATCTTTGAGAAGTTTATAATTAAATAAGAATGCAGAACGCACAAAAGATAGATATTTTATAAACAAGTGAAAAACAAGGTTGACCGCTGTCAGTTTGGTACGGATGGTACTAAGTGAGCAGGAAAAAAATTTGAGTCAGTTTCTTGATCACTGAGGTATTGCATTAACACTCCTAGTATCTAAGACAACAGATTCTAGTGCTACAACAATGGCAACCATTTTCTGAATGCTTACTATGTATCAGATGCATTAGTCATTCTACATATATAAAGCAATACAACACATGCAAACCCTGATGAGATAAATCTTATCCTAATTTTCAGCTGAGAGCAATGAGGCTCAAAACACTTGTACTGTTACTGTTTGTGCTTTTCAAAACTTTAAAACTGGCCGGGTGCGGTGGCTCACGCCTGTAATCCCAGCACTTTGGGAGGCTGAGGCAGGCGGATCACATGAGGTCCTGAGTTTGAGACCAGCCAGACCAACATGGAGAAACCCCGTCTCTACTAAAAATACAAAAATTAGCCGGGCATGGTGGCACATGCCTTTGTCATTGTCATTTGCAATGAGAGATTGTTGATACAAAAACACCTTTGTCATCTACAGAAATCACACACATAGGGGGTATTTTCACATGAAATATTTTCCAGAGATTAAATTTTTGCTAAGAGGCCTAAAAACAAAACAAAACAAAAAAGCCCATGGAACTATAGTGAACTGAAAATGGAAAAAAAGAAATCATAGCCATCTGGACTTTGATTCAAATGGGCAGTGCATTCCACATTTGTTCCAGGCCATTGCCAAAAGCCCTGTGCTTTGGCCAAGTCTGATTGCTGGAATTGTCTCCATGTCTTTTTATTTCACAGTTATGTACACTTAAGCTCCATTTTTAGCATGCCACAAATACAAGCTACTTTTTTGGGGTTTTTTTTTTTTTTGGCCAATATTTTGTGATATTCGACAAGTTTCAAAGAAATTATTTTGCACTAAATTTAATTAACATGGGAACTGAAAGGCACGTTTTTGTTTTGGTCTGATTAAACCCTATATAACAAAATTTATTTGTGTTGGTAAAATTTTTTCTGAAGAAGCACATTTTGTCACAGATGAATGACATCATAGGTCTAAGAGAAATGTCTCATAATATTGATTGTACATAGAAAATAAAATTTAAAGTTTCAGGGAACAGTTATTTGAAGTAAGAAACTTCAAATAGAAGTTTTGGAAGATAAAGTTGAGGACATTTTACAAATACTAGAACAAAAAGTCAAAGAGTTGAAAAAATGAGAGAAAAGAAAGTTGGAGAATTATTCCGGAGAATATAGTACCCAACTAGTAGGAATTCTAGAAGAGAGAAAGGAAAGGAGATAGAATATTATTCTAGAAATTGTGTAATAAATTTCCCAGTACTGAAAGACAGGAGTTTCCAGATTGAAAAGACCTACTCTGCCCAGCAAAATGAATAAAAGAAAAAGGACTAGAACACATGAGTTACAAAATCTCAGAGTACTGGGGTGATAAAGACAAGTCCTCAAAACTGAGAAGAAAATAGGTCCCATTCAAGGGATCCAGAATCAGGATGACATTTGACTTTTTAACAGTAACACTGGAAGTTAGAAAACAATAGAACAATTCCTTCAAAAGTCTTCATTATATCCTAATATGTCCAGCTAAAGAATAGTATCAAAGTAAAGCAAATTTTAAAACATGTAAGGACTCAAAAATAATGCCTTTTACAACTTTTCCTCAAGATTTATTTAGTGCTACAAAGTAATGGAGTAAACAAGGAAGAAGTCTTGTGATGCAGGAATTAGGGGATTCAAAACAGAGAGGCAAAAGATGTATAGGAATTCCAAAAGAGATGTTGCCATTAAAAACATACAACAAATAGAACAAAGAAATGACTGGAGTATTTGAGCATCTTGTGAAAAGGTCAGTCTAGACATATGGATTTAATTGACAGAAGAAATGGACAAAATGATAAAAAAAATTTGCATCTGGGGAACCAAATTTAGCAATAGGGAAGAGATGCTTTTATGGTAATTTAATTTTAAAAGAGTGTACATACATTTCTGATGAAAAAGAACTGTTAAGACCTACCACATCAAAATGAATATCTAAATGGAATGCAGTCCAGATGACAAATGCAGTCAAACCTTTTGGCCCCATCTAGGACAAGTCAGGTAAACAAAGCCTCACAGAATGCCATGCCTGGTTCTACCTGGGTAGGTGTAAATCCCCAAAGAAAAAACAATCTTCCCTGCACATCCCCATCAGGAGGCAGCATGATCCAGGGGGCATTAAAAACATGGGTTCTAGAACCAGAAAGATTCACAGCTCACTGATGTGTGACTTTAAGGTAACTTAACCTCTCTGAGCTTCAGTTTACTCATACCTAAAAATGAGGATAATGCTATTTGTGAGGATACTATTCATTATAGTAATTATAACTTCATGGGGGGTATAAAAGCATCTGTGAGGATTAAATGAGAATGCATGTAAAAGCAAAGTGCCTGACACATAGTAGTTGTAAGTATTCACTAGGATCATATTTGTATCTCTAGATGATTTTTTAAAAGAGTTTCTATTACTGGGGAATTTGACAAACACTGCCATAGAAATCTCAAGGCAGAACTCTTCTATGGCCACACACTTGCTTTTTGCTTGTGAAGTTTATAATAAGGGCATAGCTCAGGGGTTATTGGAAAGATTGAAAATTTAACAGGTAAACCTTTCTGCCTGCCATCAACATCATAGATCCATAGGCTAAGAAAAAATTGTTATATTAATATTTCATTGAGTCTAGAAAGCACTAAAGCATTATCTCAGAAGAGTGGCATAATAGAGGGTATTGTTTGACACCAACAGTTTGAGAGCAGCTGTAAAAATCAGCATGAGAACAAAAAACATACATCAGTTCATTGAAAAGTGAAAAACTAGGATTTCAAAAAGTGTGACCTGTGGCTCATGAGCAAAACTGTTAAGAGACAAGAACCTCCAACCTGCAGGATTCTAGCCTGAGACTGATTTCTTCTTTAGTGGAAGAGGGAATATCCTCAAGCGTAACCTTCAGATCTGGGTGGAGCAGATGCTTGCCGTTCCCTACCCACTTTTGATCCTTTCTATAACCTTTTCCTTCTATTTCTTGCCTACAATTTAGAACTGAAAGTTTTCATTATTTGATAAACTTTTTAGTTACATACTCCTTACTGATTTAAAAAGTTGGTTTTCATTCTAACAAGTCTTACAAACCTCAAGCAAATTGCTTTTTATATAGAAAGTCCACCCTATAGCTGTTGGTTTGAGTTGTTTAGCCGATTTTTACCCCTAGTGTAGTCGTGAAATATTTGATCCCCATTCAGGTGAGGGTTCAGAGGGAGATAAATGGACAAGTAGAATAAGAAAAAAAGAGGAAGGGCTGCTCAACATGGGAAAGGAGACATCTAATCAGTTTGGGTAAGCTTGACTCCAAGGACACTGAAGGACTATGGTAAGTATTTCTGGATACCTGCCACATGTAAAGTTATTACGCTGATCTGGGAACACAGATAAGGAGAAAGAGGGGAGAGCCAAGGGGGCACTCAGAAGACAAAATAAGGCTAAATCAGGGTATCAGCAGTCATGGGGTCACAAACTAGCTGGCTCTCATGCCATAAGGGGCATTTGTGTTCCCCCACTTCTGTGGGGACACAAATTCCAGAGTTGGGCTGTACTCTAATTCTGTGGTACTGTTATCACTTTCTTCCACTCCCTTCCTAAATGCCAAGTGATAGCAAAGAAAAATAAAAACTATGTGGTTATGTGAGAGGGAATAATTGTTCTCTTTATAGACTAGTGGAGTTATGTACTTTTAGGTAGCTGTCCTTCTGCCCCATGAAAAGTTGTCAAACTGAGCAATCAAGTCAATTTCTTCTTCAACAAGGAAGGAATTGGTCTGCTGCTGCCCACACCTACCACAAACTAAATAAAATGCCTGATGCTTTCGTAGCTTATTTTACTCCTTTCTACAAAGCCCATAAGAAGAGATGTTGAAAAGTTAATACAGAATATGCAGAGACCAGAATTTCACAGAAACACTATGAAAAGGGTATAATGGCTATTCCACATGCCTGCATCATTCAGCCAGATTGACAGTGTATAAGAAGTTGCTGTGTCTATTCCAGCTAACCAGTGCCAACATTTTATTAAATCAACATAAACAACCGTCCCAAACTATCATTGCTGCCAGCTTTAGGATACTTTGGTAGGTTTCAGTCTTAGAGGAAGATTTGTTCTTCAAAATCCTCCCAAGCCAGAGAGGTCAATAAAAGTACTTGAGCAGATTAAGTGAATTTGATTTATCTCAATTACTAGACAGTACATTTTCCATAGGAAATTGTTAGACCACATGTAAGTCTGGCACACACAATGAATTCTTTAATTTTTCAGTAAAGTAAGGAGAGAGGTGAGTTCATTGGAAGAGAAGAGTAGGATTAAAGGGCTTTTTCAGTGTGCAGTGTGTGTGTTCATCCATTTGCCCAGCCAGTTCATTAGGAAGAACTCCGTCCATCAGTGGATTATCAAAATGTGTGCTAAAAACAATTCATCTGAAAACAAATTGCAGACTGCAGACAGAGATTTAAAGACAAAAGAAAGTTTACTGGGACAATTCTACTTGTTATGGGATTGACCTAGGTTTTAGTTTTCAGTTCCAGTTCTCTGGCCGACTCCATGTGTGGCTTTGAATATCACAGAATTATATCATTTCAGAGCTGGAGGAGACTTAAGAGAGCGATAATCCACACTCACTGTCCCAATAAGCAGTGATGTAAGACTTATTAAGACATACTTTATCAGCTGCTCTATTCGCAGAACTAAAGCTAATCATAGTGGCCTTTGCAAAGTGGTTTGCTCTAGATAGGAGAGGCTCTTAATATTTTTCTTTTAGTTTAACAAGAGGCATACATTGCCTAAGGAGACACACAGAGGATTGGTGTTCTTGGGTAACTGTATGGCAGGAGAGGGTTTTTTTTTTTTTAATTTTCATTTTAGGGGTACATGTGCAGGTTTGTTATATAGGTAAACTCGTGTCACAGGAGTTCATTGTACAGATTATTTTGTATCTGAGTGCAGATACAAAGCCTAGCACTCAATAGTTGATTTTTCTGCTCCTTTCCCTTCTCCCACCCTTCAGTGGGCCCCAGTATCTGCTGTTCCCCTCTTTATGTCCATCATTTGGCTCCCACTTAGAACATACAGTACTTGGTTTTCTGTTAGAAGAGGACTTCTAGTTTAGAAATAAATGGAAAGTAAGTACTGGGGAGGGTAGATGAGTACTGATTCAGCTGGATACCAATATCTACAATTTATTTTAGGAGTAAGGGGTGAGAGAGGGATCCCTTAAAGAGATGAAATTTGCCTGTGTTAACAGATCTCTTTTGCATCATTTGACTAAAACAATCACATCTCCCCACAAATGACACCCCCTTCCCTGTGCACATATGTAACCACAGTGCACTGCAGCTAGTAGCCAGGCTGGGGAGGCCCCCCGTGCCACCTTTGGAGCTGCACCCAGCACCCTAGAACAGCCATGTGGCTCTCTATTGACAAGAACATCTAATGCCAGGTGTGGAGCTAAACTCTACCATTAGCAAAACAGCTGCTGGATGGTCTTTTACTTTGGACAATTTTTTGAGCTTCTGGCAGGCTAGATAAAAACCTTATGTCATAAAAACAAGCACGAGAAGGTTGGTATACACTGAAAGGAAAGGTAGGGGAATACTCCACTGTCACTCTGTTTCAGGATTAGGGTGTGAGCATTCAGAATTTCTAACAAAAGCACTCTATAGATCTCTAATCCCTGCCTTGTTTCTCCTGGGTTAAGTGTTGTAACACGAAGCTCTACTCTACCCATGTCTGTGTGTAAAGTTTAGCCAGTAATTATCATCTGAATTCAGATCTCACGTTTTTTAGTCAGGACAAGTGATGGAAAATGCTACTAAAATAAATGATTTACACGTATCTCCTAGTGTTGGAACACTGCTGTAATAATTCTTTCAGAAGCTTTGATCCATCTTCCAGTTATTCAAATAGGGAATTCCAGAACCTCATGAAGGAATTTTAACAGCTATAATTCAAAGTTTATCTATTTCAAAAATTCAATTTTACCATACACTTTGATTCCAAATTTCCTCCAAGCATTGAAATATGACTAGAGTTATTGATTTTTTTTTTTTTTTTTTACAGCTAATAACAGCCACCTGGTGGCTGCATCCTGTACATACTTCCTCTTTATTTTACGGTGTCTTTTATTAGTGTTAATCTTGGATCATGGTTGGATAGAAGAAACACAATGGAAAGAAACCTTGCCTTAACAACTTAAGGTAGTATGAAAAAAGCTTTTCATACTATTTGGACACCAGTGATTTTATTATTCTGACTGTAGCCTTGCTATCAATAGTAAGTTTGAGAACTACTTGCGTGTCACCTAAATCATGTGTATGGATTTGATTAGAAAGAAAAATACTGTTGTGTTTTTCCTTTCCTTGTTGGCTTACCCCTTCCATCCTATTCTTTATCAAATTCTAGTCTCAAGTATTCTATGAAGCATTCTCTCTTAAATCACAGAACTTTGGTATCAATCCTACATTTACTTGGTATGCTTTTTTTTATGCTCTCCAATTATTTAACGGGTGTTACTTTTGTTTCCCCAGATACTTTTTGGCTTCAGAAATCTCAAATTAATTGAAATAATTTACCTGATTTTATTTTTCCATAATTCATTATTTTTACTAATGGAGATTTCAATATATTTTAATATTTCAGCCCAAACATTTTTGTTAATTGAATAGACAAATGAATCTCCGACTTACCTGGTAAGAGAGATGTGAAATTCATTCAGAGGCTCATCGGGGGCTAGGATCTATTGAACTCCTTGACCACCATAAAGTTTCACATACTGAGGACTAAACAGTGTTCATGAAAGCACCTTTACATCCGTATGTATTATATTTTTCCCCAAATGGAAAAATGTTCTTTACTTCAGACTACTGATTTACAACTCCTAAGTCATGATCCATTAGTTAGGGACTACCAATATAATCCTGGCCAAATCATTTATATGAAAATTAATGATTTTGACATCCTGATGGATTTCATTGAACCATACCAAATTCTTAAAATAATGTTAAGTAAGCCACATATACTGAATGGCCTCAAATTAGTGCCAGTGGTAAAATTTGGCATGGGATCCTGATTTAGAAGGCCCTAAACTTGATTTAACATTGCTTTTCCCAAAGCTAAATCTAGACAGGGGTTGGGCGTGGTGGCTCACACCTGTAATCTCTCTCAGCACTTTGGGAGGCTGAGGTGGGTTAGTCACCTGAGGTCAGGAGTTCGAGACCAGCCTGGCTAACATGGTGAAACCCCATCTCTACTAAAAATACAAAAAAATTAGCTGGGTGTGGTGGCACGTGCCCATAATCCCAGCTACTTGGGAGGCTCAGGCAGGAGAATCGCTTGAACCTGGCAGGCAGAGGTTGCAGTGAGCCGAGATTGCGCCGTTGCGTTCCAGCCTGGGTGATAAGAGCAAGACCCTGTCTCAAAAAAAAAAAAAAGAAAAAATCTAGACAGGCACTCCTCTGGGCTTTGCTAGTCTTGAGTGTTGAGGTAAGGATAGGTTTTAGGGGTCCTCCTCAGAAGGCCCACTGACGAAAGACAGGAGCAATAAACAGGACATATAATGAGGGTAGGATAAAGAGGGCCATGCTGTCTTTTAGTGTGAAGCAATTTCCAGAAACAGCTAGAATGAGTCCTAAAACAATTACAACCAGAAGCTACATGTGAGCCCCATGACCTGTGATTACAGAATAAAATGCATCTTAGCCCTGGGGCACTTTTCTCTACCTGCTTCACCAGGCAGGTCAGATGCCCAAATGGCACTCTTGCCAAGACATTAACAAAAAGTTATTTTTTGTTAGATTTATTCCAGCAACCGTTACTCAATATAAACAGGCTCAAATATTAAAAGTGATTATTCCAACTAAAAGCCAGAATGAAAACACAAATGAAAAGTAGGAGCAAGTCATCCTCCCAATTACCACCCTTCAGAGTCTCCCCATCTCCTGATCTGGCTTATAAGACCCTCTCCACCCTGACTTCCCACTGTTTCCTCTGCCTCCATCCACTTATCATTACTCATGCCGAGGTAAAAATAGCCTATTTTTCACTGCACACAACCATGCCATTTTGGCCCTCCGTGTACTGACGTATACTATTCTAACACTCTCTTTCCCTATAATCACCTGGCTAGCTCCTTCCCACTCATCCTTCAAGCCTCAGACCAGATGTCACCTTCTTCAGGAAGATTTTCCTAATTTCCAATGACATTGTGTAGTGCCTCCCACCCTGGGATCCCATAGCACCTTGGGCATGCTTCATTCAGAGTTCTCGCTACTTTGTGTAGAATCCTTGGTCATTAACTGCCTCTCCTCTAGCCTTCAGTTCAAGGGCAGCCACCATGTTTATTCGTGTGTGTAGCCATACTTAATAAATATTTGCTGAATGGAAATGCAAATGCAAACCTTTTACAAACAAATTGGGTTTAAAATGATATTGAAATAACTGTATTCAACATTCAGATCATTAGCTAATAGGTGCACTGTGAGAAGATCTGAGGACAGTCCAATTCAGAAAAAAACCACAATGAACATTTAGAAACTGGATGCCTTTCAATGACGGTATTGTACTTTACAAGTCACTTTTTATTAAGTGGAATAAAAAGCAGAAAACGGAAAAGAAAAGCCAAATTTCATAAGCACAAATTCACCTATTAAAAAGTCCAAATTAAGTGACCTTTTCTTTCACTCATTCCTTCAAATATATTATGGCAAAACAGGCTTTCTCCCCCTGTCAATCTAAGGAAATGCTAAGGAAACAGAACAAAGAGCAAATGGGCTTTTACTGACATATGCTTATTTTGGTTAAAAGTCTTTTAAGAAAATTAGCAGTTGTAAACTATATCTTAAAATAGAGAACTTTAAAGAAAAACCCCATGCTTGTGAAAGAAGTATCCTTTTTGCAGTATCGGACTAGTTTATACACAGTGAACTGCCTGTAGTGAATTAGATGGTGCTTCCTTTTCTACAAAAAGATTAGAAGAGTCGCCCTACTGTCAGAGCCAAAATAGGCTCTTTTGAGTGTCACTATCAATAACCAATTCAATTCAATCAATTGATGACAATATGAACATTATGGGAAAAAAAACTTGGAACTTCCTTACTACGTTTCTAGAAATGTCTAAGACCCTGATTTTTCTTTCAGTAATAAAATGAACTAATAAAATGTTGGATATTTTAGATTGAAAAAAGAATCACAAAACTGTACAGCAATATGAACAACCTGGTATCAATATGTAATAAATAGGGATACTTAGAAAAGTTATCAAATAACAATGTTAAAGATATGTAACCCTTGTCAAAACGCTATTTCATTTTATCCATGATAAAAGGTCCCAAAGCAAAGAATTGCTGTGCCTGAGACTAGTCTGTAGTTATTTTAAGTATTAACTCTTAACAACTTTCACCTATATTTTGTCACAAGACTTTCCTTTTCTTGCCCTCTCCTTTCCAGGAATTTTTTGGTGCTTCCGATCTAGTTTACATCATGCACAGTCCAATTGTCACTGGTCCACAGACTTTTCTTTATTTTCGTATTTAATATCAACATTTGGTATCAAATGTTTTTTTAAAGATGTCATACTGTTAATTAACAAGACCATCTTGTCAGCAATTTTAAACCCACCAGTAATTCAAGTATTTGCAAAACATGACTCCAGAGGTATCTAGTGCTATATATAGAAAACCCAAGAGTGAAATGGAAGCTAGAGCCACCCTCAAGACAGAGAAGATGATTATCATTTCTTTCCTTTGTCGTGGTTATAACTTTTGCACTCTCAGAATTTACCTGGAATAGCACTGATGGCTTACCTTGTGTTTGGTTTCAGATTTTCTACTGTGGAAAAGGTCTGATTTGTCATTTGAATGGACTTGTTCTTCCCACTGAATGACCCATTTTCTTTGGATATAACTTCATATTCTGTAACGTGAAAAAAGCCAACATATACTTGTCTTTATTTCTTGGCTGATTTAATTGCTCCTGAAGCTAATAGCATAAAAAAGCCACTTACATAAAGTGAGCAATTGAGATTGAAGTTCTAGAGACATATTGATCTTACACATCGGCAAATTCCATACGGGGATGGTCAGCAGATGAAGGCTCCAGAAGCATTTTGGGATTTGCTCATTGACTATTTCTGCATTTCCTTTACCAGAGGCAAAGGAAGGCCTGGTAAGTGGTGAAGACCCATGCCATGCCTGTGGTTGCTTTGGATACATAGCCTTTGATTTTTTAGGTGAATCAGATAGTCTGTCGCTGCTGCAAAGCCCCATTTGGGGAAAGCACTGTATGAGGAGTGGTGCCTGAGTAGACATGTTCTCTGTTCTACGGGCTTTAGAATATAGCTGGGGAAAAGGCTACTGGCTACATGGTATTGCTGCAGAAAACTTCTTTCAGTTGAGCATCACAGCAGCAAATAGCAGCTAATCAAATAATAAACTCTACTTTTCTATAGTTCATTATTTTGAACTATAGGAGTAGTTGGTTTTTGTACTCACTGCCTACATAAGTTATGCCCCCTTGATTATTTTCCTCGTATTGAAAAACAAAATAATGTCCTTAAAGTCTGCATAGAGGTCTGCCTAAATTTCACTTAAAGGCACATTTCTATAAACTTGCAGGGCTCATCAAATGGGAAAGAAATTTAGAATAAGGGAATGCCATTTACACATTTGTTCATTGATTTCTCTGCTCTCATTTGGGGCTTAGCTTAATGCACATAATGAGATGATATAGAGGACTAAAAAAGAACCAAAAACCCAAACAATAAACCCCACTCAAAATCAGCTCCATTAATATGAAGAAATATGCAAGTACTGGGCATCAGACAAGGTGAAAAGGCTGCCAAAGATCTGGCAAGTTATATTAGGGATTTCTGCTATTAGCACTTAGCCCAGTGGTATGAGATGCATATTGGAAATAAAAAACTAGAATAACCCAGATAGACCCCAAATCACCAATTCATATTTGGGGAGGATTTTCTTTTCCTTTTTTTTTTTTTTTTTTTTTTTTTGAGACAGGGTCTCTGCTCACTGCAACCTCCACCTCCCGGGGTCATGCTATCCTCCCACCTCAGCCTCCTGAGTAGCGCACCACCACACCCAGCTAATTTTTTGTAGAGACAGGGTTTTGCCATGTTGCCCAGGCTGTTATTGAACTCCTGAGCTCAAGTGGTCCACCCACCTCAGCTTCTCTAAAGTGTTGGGATTACAGGCGTGAGCCACTGCGCCCAGCCTTAGGAAGATTTTTCATTGCATATTTAAAAAACCCCAAGAGGAGGATGATTTTTTCTGAACAATTTTGTATGACCATTCTTCCAAAAACTAAAAATTAAACTGGAAGACAGTGGCCATGGTTTCTGGATACTATTGGTGCAGCTATTAAAGTACTGATGACTGTTATCTAGTGCTGTCACTGAGACTTCTTTTTGATCCAAAACTATCTCTCAGCTGGCTCTCCTAACAGACTGGAAAGGGAAAGGAAGGGAGAGAATTCTGAATTAAAATCTGTCCATTTTATATTTTTTCCTCAGCTGTGAAGGGATATTTGTTAGAAAAAGATGGAAGGACTTAAAATGCAAGTAAAATTGATTAAAAAAAAAAAGGAAACCAAACAGTTTAATGGAAACAGACAAATTAAGCCACTTGCCTTGAACTTGGTCTCAGTCTTCCCATCCGTGCAAGGTTAATAATATCTCTTCATAATACTGCTTATAGGGATTAAATTGGGTACAGGTGGAAAGTGCCTTGACTATTTTTCATGGATTTTGTTCAACAGGTGGTACCTATTATTATGCTGCTTTTATTATTTATCATCCTTGAGTTGTGGCTTGAAAATATGACTAGAAACATTTTAAGATTCCAATAGGAAAGGTTCACGTGCTGCCAAATCACCAAAAGAACAATTTATATGACACTCCAGTTGTTTATGCACCAAAGCAACCACCTTCAGAAAGCATCTTTGGCTTGGGACATTCCTCAACTGTATGACATTCTTCTTAATATTAAACCTGCCTTTTAGTAGTTGAAACTTCTATTGCATGTCTTCTCTGATTTCCATTTGGCTCAAGTTTTTTTTTTTTTTTTGAGATGGAGTCTCGCTCTGTCACCCCAGGCTGGAGTGCAGTGGTGCCATCTCGGCTCACTGCAAGCTCTGCCTCCTGGGTTCACTCCATTCTCCTGCCTCAGCCTCCCGAGTAGCTGGGACTACAGGCGCCTGCCACCACGCCTGGCTAATTTTTTGTATTTTTGGTAGAGACAGGGTTTCACCGTGTTAGCCGGGATGATCTTGATCTCCTGACCTCGTAATCCGCCCACCTCGGCCTCCCAGAGGGCTGGGATTACAGGCGTGAGCCACTGCGCCCGGCCTGGCTCAAGTTTTAAAAGCTGATTTAATATTTTTTTTTTTTATGGAAGATCAGAATTCTCAAAATGGATCTAGAAACTTTCTTCCTAATTAAAAAGACATTTAGAATTTCAGAATTCTAGCTTTTGAATATACATTTGTCTTGTGCTTTGTAAATATATATTTCCCATTTTTAATACTTTCAAGTGCTAATACCTTTTCATAAATCCACCATTACAAAAATTGCTCCTACTGATAAACATTAACAATTTCTGGTTTATGCTGCATATTCAAATATCTTATTTTTCTCCTCAGGATAAATTGATAACAATGAGGATTATTATTATTACACCTAAGGAAACTAAGGCTCAAACAGTCTAGTTTTATACACAAGTTGCATATCTAAAATAAAGCTGGTCTGGGATTTAAATCTGTGTCAGCATGCTCTTGGACTATCAGAATATGATGCTTATAACTAACAACTTGAAGTTGCCCAAGGATCCAGGCTATGGCCAATTTTTTGGGTGTACCTTTTTCTACTTCAGTATAGAAGGGACATGTAGAAGCAACTGAACCTGGTTGTCTTCACTGGAGGTGAATATGTGTCCCCATCAACTCAAAGAAAGAAGCCAACTCAGGGGGAAGAATAGATATAACTCTATTATATCTCAGTTCCTTTTTGTAAAGTCAGTTCAAGAGATATAAGAATTAATCTCTATATTATCTGAGCTGCTGGTTTGTAAACAATCACTTTTGAAATCAAGTGGTATTTAAGGGAACACCAAAACAAAATGGAATGAAAAACCAACAGGATTTTAGGGCAAATGGTCTAATGTTTAAATATGGACTAGGTGAACTATGGTTAAATATGAACTTAATTCTATTTAGGAAATTCTGCAGCTAAAGAGATGTGGTCCTTGTCCACGAAAATTGTTATAAATCCTCTGTATCATGTGACAGATCTCAAGCAACTCATTAACATTTAGTAACAGCATTACAAAAGCAGTTTGGTTAGATGGATAAAGTATACTCTATCCATGATTTTTTGAGATTAAACCTTTATACAATCAGAAAGCACAATTCTTCAGCTTAATAAAGTTACATCGGATATTATGAATATATCCAAGTTGATGTGTATTTGATATTTAAATGTATTAGATTAACCAGTTCCAACTCAATGTTCTGTATCTTTAAGGCAAATGAAATTTTATAGATCATTTAGTTTCATGAGAACTAAGCCTCAGACGATCACAGGAACTCCTTACTAGCACAGTATATGAAGAGTTTTAGACATTTTAATGGGTGTAGATAATCAGTACTGAGAGATTAATTGATTTTTAGATATTTGTAGTACTTATTAGCACAGTCCCAAGGAAAGAAGCAGGACTAGGAAAATCTCCAGGAACCATGGGTAGCAGTGGGTTCTCTCTCAAAACAAAGGCTAGCTTTGCATGAGAAAGGGAGACTCACAAAATATGGTAAAGAAAGCTAGTTAAGATAAGCCGCTTACACTGGAAGTTGCCCAGATCCAATGGTTCTGTCTGAGGAGACATAGCTGCTGTTTTCCACGGGCAGTAGGAAATGTTTTTGGCAGATCCTGAGTCCCTGCGTGCGCTACCTGGTCCTGTGCACTGCTCCTCTCTCTTCCTGATGGCCTCTTAGTTGACCCCTCTATTCCCTGCCTGCCTGCACCAGGTACATGGCAGGAACTTGGGTGGCAGGAATTCACCTACCATGCTATTTGCTATATCCTCCAGCTGATTTAGCTTGCTAGTCTTTTTTGATCCTCCTCTCGTTTGACTATCCTCTTCGTTATGGAGAACCAGACTGTTGTATAACAAATTCAAAGAGTATCTCGGGGTTTCTTAGTTTTCACAATCATTTTTAGAGGAATTGGTGGGTGGTAACAGAATCAAAATTTCTTAAGATGAGCAGAAAATTGATCAGGAATAGAATTTTTGTTTTTATTTATCCTAAGACAGTTGAAGTAACCTTTAGTCTGCTAGAAAGTTCTAGGTCAATTATAAATTGGGTTGGTGAAAGGAAAATTAGTTTTAAATTAATCAGCAATGTAATTTTCTTGGTAATGAAAGACTAGCTTCTTCTTCATGGTGTGAAAAAGACTTCTGAGAGGAGATGGAAAGAATGCAGCTTGAAGAGATCTACTAAATTAACAGGGAGCCCATAACAAGGACGAAGATGATCTTTTCTCATCCTATGACATTGTTGACAATAATGTGCCTTAAAGGCAGCAAAACTGCTAGTTTTGGCTCCTCCCCAGATATGCTTCACATGTCAACGTTGACCCAGGGTACCCCACTCCCAGGGTATCTTGTTATCAAAGCTTCCCACTATATCAGCCCTCATGCCATGATCTTACCAGTGACAGTGTCATTTAGTGGCTTTTCCCAGTCCAAGATGACAAATGAGGGGCACCCTTCCACGGTGACCACAGTGAGGTTGGTGGGTGGGT
Source organism: Symphalangus syndactylus (assembly GCF_028878055.3). Classification (NCBI taxonomy): domain Eukaryota; kingdom Metazoa; phylum Chordata; class Mammalia; order Primates; family Hylobatidae; genus Symphalangus; species Symphalangus syndactylus. The sequence goes on from NC_072443.2 coordinate 24,632,126, forward strand.
TCTGTGGTGGGCTGGTGGCATTCCCCTCTGTGGCCTCCTCTTTGGGGAACCGTTTGACGGAGTCAGTAATGGAGCAGGGACTGTTGTCAGGCTTTTGGATGTATCGCACATGAGGACCTATGAGAGAGAGGACCCTTGACATTTAACATTTTTGAAACTCGTGAAGAAGATGGAAGAGAGCTCATAAATATAATTTGAGGACATTTGGTCTCATATTATAAGCAGATGGTTGAAAGCCATGACGTGGATGGTTCAAACTAGGAAAATTCAAAATCTTGCCTCTGAGACACATGATATAGGGTGGTGTTGATTTACTTACTGAATAGGTTTAGCTTATGCTAATATCCGAAAGTAATTGGATCCCCTTAAGTATAGTTTAAACTTCATACTTTATGGGGCACTGGATCTTACCCTCAGTAGTAGGGAATAATTAGCTCTATACTAAACACAGTTCTGGTCCCACCCAATAAATTTTAAAAACTAGACCCAAAGAATCAAGTAGCTTCAAGTATTTTACTGTATCCCAGAACAAAACTCAAGAATATTCTAGGAATAATTAAAAAAAAATCCAGCACATAAAAGGTAAAATTCATAGGAAAATATTACCTATAATAAGGAGAAAAAAATCAATCATTTGAAACCAATGAAGATCTCACATAGATGTTAGAATAATCAGATAAGAATTATAGTTATTGCTATAATCCACATATTCAAAAAGTTAGTAAAGACATGTATGATATTAAAAAAGACCCAAGTCAAATTTCTAGAGATGAAAGCTACTAGATAGAAGATGCACTGGTTAGAATTAATACCTATAAGATAATGCAGAATAAATGATTAGTGAACTCAAAGACATAGCAATAAAAACATCCAAAAAGAGGGAGAGAAGATAAAAATTAAAAATAATGAACATCACTGAGCTGTGTGGACCATTTCTGGTGGTCTCATATACATGTAATTGGAGTACCTGAGGTAAAGAAGTGGGTGAGCAGAAAAAAATATTTTAAGAAATAATGGTCCCAAATCTTCCAAATATGATAAAACTTCTAAACCCATAGATCCAAAAAGCTCAAAGATACCTAGGAACAACAAAAATGTAGAAAACTATATGCCAGTCATAAACAAGTTTCTCAAAACAAGTGATAAGGAGAAGATCCTTAAGGCAGACAAAAAAAAGACATGTTATATACAGAACAACAAAGATAAGGATTGTGGCAGATTTCTTACTAGAAAGAATGCAAGTGAGAGGCATTGGAGCAGCATCTTCAATTATTGAAATAGAAGACATCATTTGGAATTTAATAAGTAGTGAAAATACCTTAAAAGCAAAACACTTTTTCTAGACATACAAAATCTGTAAGAATTTATTTACCAGAAGACCCACACTAAAAGAAATATTAAAGGAAGTCTTTCAGGTAGGAAGGAAACAATACCGACAGAAATATGGAGCCACACAAAGGGATGAAAAGCACAGTGACAATAAACACATAGGTAACATACACAATGTTTTTCTTATTATTTATCTCTAAAAAATAGTTTACTGTTTAAACATAAATAAAAACACCTTACGGTAATGTACATAACATGTAAAAGTAAAATGTATGACAATAATAGTCCAAAGGCCAAGAGGGGAGTAAAGCTATGCTAGTGTGAGGTTCTTATATGTGAAGTTGTACATTATAACTAGACGGCAGATTGTGATAAGTTAAAGATACATACTATAAACCCCAAAGCAACCATTAAAATAATAAAACAAAGTTACAGCTAATAAGACAACAAAAAAGATTAAATGAAATCGTAACATACTCAACCTAAAAGAAGATTGACAAAGAGGAAAAAAGGGAACAAAGAATAGATGGGAAAAATAGAAAGCAAATAGCAAGATGAAGAGTTAAATGTACCAATATCAATAGCCATATTAAATGTAAGGTTCTACACACCCAAAATAAAATGCAGGCTGGGCGTGGTGGCTCACGCCTATAATCCCAGCACTTTGGGAGGCCGAGACGGGTGGATCACTGGCAGTCAGGAGTTTGAGATCAGCCTGGCCAACATGTTGAAACCCCATCTCTACTGAAAATACAAAAACTATGGGCAAGGTGGCAGGCACCTGTAGTCTCAGCTGCTTGGGGAGGCTGAGGCAGGAGGATCACTTGAACCCAGGAGGCAGAGGTTGCAGTGAGACGAGATCACACCACTGCATTTTAGCCTGGGCGACAGAGCGAGAGTCCATCTCAAAAAAAAAAAAAAAAAGAAAAAGAAAAACTCTTCTGAATAGCTCTATTCCTATTAAAGAAAGTGAATTCTATTAAAAATTGATACACTGAGCTTCATTAAAATTAGAAGACGTACACTGGGAAAAAATATTTTCAAAGTATGTATCTAAAAAAGGTCTTGTATCCAGAAAGTACAGATTCTCAAGATTCAACATTAAACAAGCAACTCCATTTTTTAAAATGGGCAAAAAAATTGGAAATAGCAAAAAAGATATATAGATGGCAAATAAGCACATAAGATGTTCAATGTTATTAAGTGGTTGCAAATTAAAACCATAATCAGATACCATTACACACCTATTAAAATGGCTAAAATAAAAAAGACTGACCATAACAAATGTTGGTGAGGATTTGGAGGAACTAGAACTCTCATCTTTGCTGATAGAAAGGTAAAACAGTACAACTACTTTGGAAAACAGTCTCTTAAAATGTTATATAAACACTTATATGTCATGTAGCCACCTCTTCCTGGGTATTTGTCCAAAGGAATGAAAGCATATGGCTATACAAAGACAAGTACATGAATGGTCATAATAGCTTTATCAGTAATGTAAAAAAAATAGCAATGCCATGAATGCATTTACTAAAGAAACAAATTATTGAATATCCAAATAATAGAATGCTAGTCAGCAATAAAAAGGAATGGACTACTGATATACATGCAGCAACATAGATGAATTTGCAAATATTTATGCTGATAAAAGAAGCTTGATGACAAAAAGAGTTCATACTGTATGTTTTCATTTATATAAAATTTCATAAAGTACATACTATAGTATGGCAGGCCTGTTGTCACGTAGGCACTGGGGGGTTGAGTGGGAGGAATAAGAGAAAGGTATTGCAAAGATACATGATGAAACTTTTGGAAGTTATAGATGGGTTATTATCTTGATTGTGATGATGGTCTCATGAGTGTATACATATGTTAAAATTCATCAAATGTTACATTTCAGAAAAAAATGGCTCTATATCATATCTCTCCTACTGTGGTAGATTGTTATTCAAAACTATTCTTTATGTCCATAGGATAAGTATTCTTCCCCAATCCTTGATTTGATCTTGGCTGTGTGACATTTTTTGGCCAATGGATATTGGTAGATATGACACAAAAAGGAGCTTTAAATGTGGTTTTGCATTCAGACACCCCATTTCTTGATTTTGCATTGTTATGAAAATGGCTTCCCCTGGGTCACTGTTGGTTGTTCATCCTGGGAATCAGAGTAAACACATGTGGGGTGGACCTGAGTCTAACCCACAAGAGGCCTAGCTCTACCTGCTGCTAGAAGCAGAACAAACACATCCTAGATTAATCAGCTGACACCCAGTTGACTTGCAGACACATGAAAAATAAATCCTTATTATAATAGGCTACTAAGATTTGTGGTTTGTTAGACAGCAATAACTGGCTGATACACCTACCAAAAATAGCCTTTTCAAATGTGAGATGCACAGCCAATCATACATACCTTTGAATCTTGGCTTCCCAAGAGGATCAGTTTCTCTTGTTGGGCTTGAGCTAAAGTCAGTTATATTTTCTGAGAATGGAAAATAATGAACAATTTTAGCAAAAGATAAAAAAGCTTCACAATACAATGAAAAAGTTGTAGACTAAAGATATTCAATATTTCGCCTTGTAAACTGCTTGCAGTTTTGATTTTTTAAAATTATACATATTCATCCACAATATAAGGCTTTTAGTTGTGTCCTGCTGCAAGGTGTTCTATAGTGTAATGAATTACAAATTATAACCAAGCAGTTAATATGCACTAATAACTTATGATATGTGTAGTTGGTAACAATGTGATTTAGTAGTAGCATTAGGTAGTCTAGATCTTTTTATGAACCAGAGTTAGGCCGTTTCTTCTATATCTGCTAAGGGAAGGATAATACTCTATAAGGGAGTGTTGAAAATAAGTATAATTTTAAAATTAAAAACAACCATATTAATCATAAAATGGAGTAAAATGGAAGACCTCAAACTGAGACTCACACATCCCCACCAACATTTAAAATCTTTTGCACCTCACAGCTAAGTATCCAGTGAGAACTGATTGCCATACGAACCCAGTTCTTCTCCAGAGGCAGGAACTGTTGGTTGCTTTATATCTGTTGCTATTCTCTCCAAGGGAGTTCCAGTAGGTCTGAGTGTTGACCTCAGGGGTGGTATAGTTATTGGGCCTGATGAAATGATTCCTGTAATGTACAGCCAAAGTAGTCAGGCTTTATAGGCACACTGCCAAGTTTCCTGTAAACATTTATTTATTCCGTAAATGTTTTTCAGCACTCACCTTGTGGCTTGGCACTATAGACCAGCCTTGGAGAGAAAATGACCTGACTCTTGGGGGAGATAGATGTATGAGCCAAGTATATCAAAGCATTATTATAGACATTGTAAAAAAGTACTAGATAACATCACAGAGGCGGCGCGTAAGAAGAGGGAGTGGTTATGTCTGAGGAAAGATGGAGGGTTGTCGGGTCGGAGTGGGCAGAGAAATGCCTTCACAGAGGATATGCCAATACAGGAGAAATTATTGGTAGGCAGAGACAAGAGCTGTATTATAGACAAAGGTTATAACAAGAACCGTGTCAGGGAAGCATGCTGTTGCCTGGTGTGTTTAACTTGAAGGGGTACAATAAGAGCTGAGAGTGGAGGGGCAAGGAAAGGCAGATCGTGAAAGAAGTTGAATATCATGGATTTGGATGTTATTTTTAGGGACTGAGTCATTTGTGTAGGCAAGAGAAAGGAAGGTGAACTACAGCAAAGGCAGTGGGACTGGATGGAAGGGGTGGACATGAGAGCTGTCAGGGAGACTCAGTGGCAGGCATGGAAGATGGCTAGAGAAGAAGGAAAAAGATTCCTAGGGTTAATGTCCATGATTCTGGCCTGGTGGCCAGTATAGTGCTACCCTGATTGCTATATTCAACAGTGACTCCTCCACTCTTAAAACACTTGTAAGTCCCTAAAACTGGATCCATCCCAAGGTCCAGGCAAGTCTGGGTGTTTGGGGTGGAAAGGAGACTAGATTGAATTTTATGTTCCACCTGGGAGAAGGAGTCACTCTTGGGCAATAGAGAGTCAAGGGATACAAGCCTGACCCGAGGACTATGGCCCAGCATGGAATCAGGGCTGAGTAGTCAGATGGGCCTCCAGGGATGCATGTTCCTGACCCTAGTGGGTGTGAGCCACAATAAGAGGTCAAGCAAAACCCAAGAGAAGTTGCACTGCAGTCCACAAGGGCTTTCCAGGGTTGGCAGAGTCAACAGGAAATGCTGGCATAGCATAGCATTTTCAGCCTGGTGAGGACAGTGGGACTCAGAAGCCTGGGTAGATCTGGAGATTGAGGGCAAGTGGCACATGTCACATGACAGCCCCAGATTGTGCGCACAGACACATATGAGAGAGCCTCAGAGGACTCCAGGACATTGGACTGGAATTCAAGATACACTTTCTGTGATGCTAATCAGGCCAAATCTGTACCAGTGCCCTCAGTTATGGTTTGGCTCCTCAGTGCAGCCGTTTCCCTTGAGTTAGAGGTGAATGGTGGAGGGTGAGGGTGGAGAGCAGGGACTAGGGTTCATCTCAGAAGTGGAATGTATTTACAGTTCTTCTTCAGGCTGGGTGGGCTGTACCAAAGCTACGTTTACTGACAGGAGAGAACAAGGGTTTATATGGCAGGCACCAAGGCCGTCAAACTGCTCTTTAAGGCACACAGCCTCACAGCATTGCTCTGGAGGGGGCCCCCAAGTGGCACACTCAGGCATCACCCTGTGGCTCATCCAGTCTGATCTGCAAGCTGCTGGAGCTCAAGTCACAGCTGCCCCAGGTTATAGTAAATGGGGAAACCCGGTCTCCTAGCAAGGCCATGTCACTGGGCTTTGAGTCAGAAAGGCACCAGAGGTATGGATGGGAGGCTGCTTCCTCCTTCAGCCCATGGGAAAATGACCTAGAGTTCACTGTGCACATGGGACATCCTACAAGCTCCATCACAACAGCCTCCTTTCATCCTGTGAAAACACTGACATCCACTCCCTTTCACAGCGATCCTCATCAGTTTCATCTTTCACAGCTGTTTTAACACTTTTATCCCGATTCCGCCTACAAAATATTTAGGGAGTAGTGTTCTGGAGAGAGGGAGGAAAGATGGGGAACATGCTGAAATTTGCTGGCAGGTCCTGGATGAAGAGCCCTCAGTATGAGGTAAAGCTTCCATCTGAACTAGGTGAATTTTACTGACTCAATTTCATTCCTTTATTCATTTTGTTATTACTCATCAAATATCTTCTATGTGCTAAGTACTGGATTTGGTTCTGGGAATTCAGAGAAAAAAAACCAAGGACTTTGTCATCACAGAGCTCACAGTCTCTTAGGGGAAGAGAAGTATGCAAACAAACAGCTCTGAAACAATTTTCTCTTTGCCCTAACAGAGGTGTATGTCAAGGACAAGAACGGAGAAGCAATGCCAAGACTACCTCGAGGAGTTAGGGAAGGTTTTTAAAGAAAAGGATGAAGTCTGAGTATCCCAAGCCTCGAGAGGGTCATTCTATAGGGAGGAGCAATGTGTGTGCCCAGACATGGAGGTTAGAGGCAGCTTGCCTCCAAAACATATTCCTGTATTGTTGCACAGGCTAGGCCTTTCAGTCACCCTGAATATTTTAGTCCCAAATCTTCCCCTGAGCACCATATCAGGCCTGGCATGAAGGCTGTTGGATAGGAGAGCTTTCAGTGGGACACACAGGATTTTATTTCAGGAGACAGAATAAGTCAATGACAAGTCATCACACCTATTATTCTTGGGGCCTTGGCAATGTACAGCATCTTGTCCAAAATAATCCATTTGTTGAAGGGTCTGAGTCAGCTTCAGTCTAGGCTCCAAGCACTCAGACATCTAAGAAGCAAATTTGCCTAGATGCAGAGAGGTGGTTTCCTTCTTTCTGTCCAAGAATCAGGTTGTAAGTCCTGAAAGCCATCATTTACAGTGTCTAGTCTTCAGGGCCAACACAAACGTGTCACACACATCAATAGTGTGCCTGTTGCTAGCACGCCAAGAAGAGCTTATGTTGGCTAGTAAAACCGAAATCATGGCGGGAGAAGGAAAGGTACATGACTTACGTACCCGCACTTCCTGGCTTTCCAGTGACATTATTTGGTGGTAAAGGTTTTCTTCGTGGGGGTGTAGGTCTGGGTGGCAAGGGTGGGCGGAGAGTCCCTGGGATTGTGGATAAGAGATTATATTTTAGATAAAGCCTTCATAAAGATTCACTATCGAAAAAAACAGAGTTTTTAAAAATAAAAAATAATGTTTGATAATTAGCAGTTGAATGACAGAGAATAGATTCTACAGAAAACTGCACACAAATATATTCAGATATTCCTATAAATTAATGTTGGTAATGTACCAGGGACAACAAAGCACTTTAGTATATAGAAAACATGTCCTCATTATAGATGAATATACAGTCAGGCCCTTCATATCTGTGGGTTCCCCATCAGTTAATTCAAACAACTGTGGATGGAAAAATTTTTTAAAAACCACAATAAAAATAACAATACAACAACAGGAAAACACAAAACATAACAATTATTTACATTGCATTAGGTATTATAGTGGATGATTTAAAGTATATGGGAAGATGTGCATGGGTTATATGCAAACACTATATGATTTTATATAAGGGATTTGAGCATCCTCAGATTTTAGTATCTGAGGAAAATCCTGGGACCAATCCCCCATAGATACCAAGAGATGATTGTACATAGGTATATCTACTTTTTGAAAGGCTATAAACACGTATAGAATTTAACATCTTTCATTTTCCATGTAGACTTCTGACCAAGGAGCACTTCTGAACTTCATTATCCCCAGTTGCCTTTTATTTTGAGCCTACAATTTCTTATACCATTTTAGTTTTAAATTGTTAAAGCATAAAATTTCTCCTTTTGTGGGTGTTTTACTCCATTCTCAGCTCTATTATATAATTATAATTAAAACCCTTTAGAACTTCTCAAACACTACATCGAGGTAACCCTGATGGCTGAAACAAGTCTGTATCTGTGGGGAGCAGGCTGTGAACAGTTGTGGTAGTTGTGTACCGCACAAAGACACTTGGCCCAGGAGGTGTAAGTGGGGGACAAAGCTTAGCACCTGCTCTGCTCATCCACTTAGGAACTCTCATGCAAGGCTGCCAGCCCAGAGGAAGGGCATTGTTTTTCTCATTGTCTGCCTAAAGGGTGGGGTAAACAGGCACCTTTTTATAATTTGCAGAAAGGTTGGCGAGGTCAAAGGTGCTCGGAGAAGTCCACTTTAACCCACATTTTAAGTCTTGTGCTATAGTTAAACAATTTATATCTTTTTTTGGCATAACATATGTTGGTTTTAAAATCTTCAAGAAAAATAGTCAATCCAGGAAAATGTCTGGTATACTAGTAAGAGAAAGGCTCTCTCTCTCTCTCTCTCTCTCTCTGTGTGTGTGTGTGTGTGTTCAGGGGTGTACTTGTGGTTGACATTAATAAAAGTCCTTATTCAATGCAAAGGTATTCTGAGTCACCAGATTCATACTTTTGGCCTATAACATAGAGCATACTCTTAAATCAGGAATTGAAGTAATCTCAGGCAAAAAAATATTGTAATAAATTACACAACACCAAAACTTAAACATGATAAAAACTAGAAACCACAGTGATTCTGCAGCATCTGTCCATTATGGCCCCTCAGAACATTATAGAAAGTAATGATTCAGTTAGTATCACATTGGAAGTTCCTATTAATATTTAATTTGTGCATAGAGCACTTTTAATTCCTCCAAAAATAATATTCCAAATGTTTTCCTAGCAATACCCATGCACTGTGTGCATGGTTCTGATACTTGTGGCTGTTTTTGCCACAAGAAATGATACTGCAGTTACCATCCAAGTTTCAGAGCCGAGCTGTCATAAAAGTCAGCATGTTATTCCTTACCTGGCTTTTTAGTGGGGTGAGTAGAGTCCACTGATACATTTCTACCAACACCTGATGGCCTGGGTGCTTGCTTGACCCCTATGAGCAGAGATAATGAAAGGGAATAAACATATAGCGAAAATGTTCCATGGAAACTTGGTAGAGTTGCCAGTAATAACGTACATTCTTTGCAGAGCAGGCGCATTGGTGTTTTCATGCCAAGACATTTTAACGGGCTTCTATTATCTGGCTATAGAAAAAAATAAAAACCCTACATTCACTAGTTGTGATATTTTCTCTGTAGAATTAGCATTTCATGGTAAATTGTGGTTTTGTCCAAATCTTTCATGAAACTCATCCTGCACTGCCTTACTGGGTGGTATTGCCTCACCAGGTGGGATTTCATTTATGGTAACTGGCCACCTTTTGCAAATATTCATCAGTACATTTTGTAATTCAAAAAAAATTTTTTTCTTCCAATCCCTCTATGCCCATTAAAAGAAAAAACCACACACATACACCTTAGAATTCCAATGTGTTTGGGTCTATACTTAATGAATTGACTTTAAAATTATTCCTGGAGTGGCATTAGCTATGAGGCTATTGAGACCACAAATGATCTTTTGGGATTTGTAAATTAGCCCTGGGCAGGCCTCTAACTCAAAATTACTGTTTGAAATAAACTGATTTGAAAATCACTTTGTGTGATATTTTGTCTCCTAAGCCCCTCAATAATCTTGTGGTTATTACCAGCCATTTGCCTAAATACTCAGGCTTGGACTTTGGGTAGCAATCCCACAGGGAACTAATTAGGTTTTTGTTGTATTTTAAAAATTATTCTTTTATATTATAAAATAATCTTCCTTAGTTTGGGTGACAGTCTTCATTATAATAGAAACAGACATTTTTAGAATTTAAACAATAAAAATCACTTCAGAAATAATGACCTGTCCTAAAAAAAAGAATTCCTACTACTTTGATGACCTGACTGTAATTTACATATTAAAAATAGGAATGAAATGTTTACATTAATATACTAGTTAGTACATTAACAATGACAACAACCCTGTTTTGAGGACTCACTGTGTTCCAGAAACTGTTTGGGGACATTATATACTTGATTTCATTTAATGTGTGGGCAGATATATTAAATATACAACAGAAGCTTTGCCTCCCAAAAATAAAATGACATTTTCACATTAATTTATGACATTCAGGGGCTGAACCTAATATTGCAATCCCACATCCTCTGCTGCTTGAGTAAGAGATAAAATATATAAAATTATGGAGAAATTACATACGGAATCATGAATTAAAGCTTATTTGTGGTAGGAAAAAAATGTTTCTGGGGGCAATGACTTTTGTGACTAATCCCATAGGCAGGCCACAAGCAAATGGTTCATTAGTCTTCCTCCTGTGTCTCACTGTCAGGGGTAGTGGGGAAGGGAAATGGCTCATTTGAGTGGTCACTCTGTGAACAGCATAGGGAATTGAAGAATACCTGCATGTGGGTCACTGGGGTAACTTGGCTTGCCGAGGTTTGATTTACCACTATTTCTCCAGGGTAACACAAAGTTTTATATACCCTAGAAGGCTAGTAGGCTGTCTTGAGTAGACCCTTCTTTACAGCCCCTTTCCAAATCTTCCTGCCCTTGAAAAACAAAGTATCTTGATCCAATACTGTGCAAGTGCCTTACATATTCATGACTTGACTTAATTCTTACAACCCTCTGTGTGTGGAATATAATCCACATCCCACAGATGAGAAAATCCAAGGCAAGGGGAGATTAAGCAATTTGCCCAAGGTCTCACAGCTAGGAAGCAGTGGGATTCAGGCCTACATATGCCAGGATCCAAAGCCTATCCCTTCAGCACTAAGAGGCAAATAACAGAGTACTTACTGTCCTCTGATCATTTTCTTCCTGCCATTCCTCATAGTAACTCTGAGTGAATATATTCCTAGAGCCCTCTACTCTGTCTCTTGGGTGGCTTGAGCTGCCACAACTGTATGAGGGCTAAATGGCCATAGCTGGCAAGCATGTGTTATCCAGCCATGCCAGGGGTGTGTGGGACTCAGAAAGTAGTCCAAGGCTGCCGGCAGTCGCTGATAAGGCATATGCAAATCCACCAAGTCACAGGGGCTGGTAGGTTAGAAATCTAGGAGCTCTGAAGAGAATCCAAATTTTGCAGAGTTACCTTATACGTAAGACCAAAGATACAAATTCCTTTGCCCTCTTTTTTTTTATCTAGGGAGAAACGGGAAGAAATGAGCCATTTTCTATGTAGGTGGAGACAGAGGCATCATATTCTTATGATCCTTAGATATAAGTTCCCAAATCAAATAGAGAATCAGCTGCAAAACTGGACTTTCTCCAGCCTTTAGAAATGGATAGAAGCCAGTGGCGCCTGAAAGCATTGGGAAGGGCCATGCAAAGGGCAGCTGTGTGGCTCAGTGGCAAGATCTGGGGACAGGAGACTGAGCTCTCATTCTGGACTTGCTCTCCTGCACCTAGCTGCTGTTGAGGCATTTCACCTGGGCCAGAACTGGAGGGACTAGTGAACATCTCTTGCCTTGAGTCAGAGGAGAGCAAATGAAGGCCAAAGGCAGCAGAGTGGGAATGGGAAGAGAAAGGAGAAAATCAGCAAGAGAAAGGAGAAAATCAGTAAGAGATACTGTAAAGAACACATTCTCAGGAATTGGCACCCAATTAGACAGTCTGGCCCAAGCTGTGACCTGACTTCTTTTTCCCTCAGGCAGGATTAACCAACACATCTTCTAAAGGGCAGAGTCAGCTCTGTAAGCACCAAGACTTGAGCCTCAGAATGAGCCCCCAACCTTCATATGAGAGTCCTCCGAAAATCTCTGGATTTACATAGTTCACCCCTCAGCAATTTATCATCCGAAATGAAGTAACAATTTGGGTATTTTAAACCATGGTAACAAAAACTTTGCAAACAAACAGAGTAAACTGGAAATCGGTTCTTAAATGTACCAGTGACTTCATTCCCTGTGATCAAAAAAGGGTGATATTTATGGATGATTGGTTTCTGCACTCTTGTCCCAAATCTTAGCACCTGGCTAAAAAGCCACAGGCAGGGAGCCAGCAGCCTGGAAGATTTAGTTACAGCCCAGAAAAACACATTCCTCAGCCTGAGGGGACTGGATTATCGTGCAGCCCACTCATGTGGGGGCAGTAAATTGTGGTTCCCTCATTAGGGTGTAGAGAAAGGAGTCTAGGGTTCAGGTATTTAACAATATCTGCCAAATCATATGTGCCAAGGTGGTTTCAGAATTACACCTTGCCTAGTACATAATGGGCTTTCAATAAATGTTGGTTGAATGAAAAAATAGCTGCACAACTTCCCTCAGGGAGAAACTCAGAGAGATTGTCTAGCACTGGATTGGCAAACTTTTTCTATACTTACTTTCACAGCACAATGGCAGAATTAAATATCTGTGAAAGAGACTATTTTGCCCACAGAGTTGAAAACATTTATCCTTTACAGAAACAGTCTGCTAACCACATGCAGACTGCTAACCCCATGCTAACCCAATAAATATTTTCACCTTTGTAGGCCATACTGTCTCTGTCACAACGATTCAACTCTGCCATAGTACTGTATACGTACCTTTGTACACAGTACACATTGTACATAGTACAATGTGAAAGGGAGATGTGTTTCCAATAAAACTTTATTTACAGAAACAGGCAGTGAGCCAGATTTGGCCTGTGGGGCTGTAGTTTGCACAATCTCTTGGCCTGGTGTGTGCATGGCTTGTAGCATCTCTGTAGGCAGGTCTCAAGGAGATTTTAATAGGCAGGACACATCAGCTAAGATGGGACACGTCTCTGGAAACCATGGAAAAGCAGAATGCTAGAGAAATGACCCACTTTAGATCTCAACCTCTGCAGGCTACTTTCTAACCTTGGGGTAGAGCAATACCTATCTACACATACATGTATAAAATACACATACATCAGGGAAAATATCTATAATGATGTGAAATAACATATAAAATACTGAGCTCAAGATATTCCTGGGGCTTATGGAATCACAAGATTTTCATAGAGACCTCAACAGTCAAAGGTCTGTAGTCTTTAGGCCTCAGAATCTGTTTTTCTTTTTTTAAGTCTTCCAAGGGCACAACCTTAGGTGGTCTAAGACCATAAAGAACATGTCCTATAGGAACTACAAATCAAAACCACAATGAGATACCACCTTTCTCCTGCAAGAATGGCCATTATCAAAAGTCAAAAAACAATAGATGAGATGGCGTGGATGTAGGGAAAAGGGACCACTTATACATTGCTGGTGGGAATGTAAATTAGTACAACCTCTAGAGAAAAGAGTTTGGAGATTTCTTAAAGAACTAATAGTAGAACTACCATTCAACCCAGCAATACTGCTACTGGGTATCTACTTAAAGGAAAATAAGTCATTATATGAAAAAGACACATGCACATGTATGTTTATTGCAGCACAATTCACAATTGCAAAGATATGGAACCAACTTATGTGCCCATTGACTAATAAGTAGATAAAGAAAATGTTTGGTATATATACACCATGGGATACTACTCAGTGATAAAAAAAGGAACATGATAATGTCTTTTGCAGCAATTTGGATGGATCTAGAGACCATTATTCTAAGTGAAGTAACTCAGGAGTGGAAAATCAAAAACCATATGTTCTCACTTAAAAGTGGGAGGTAAGCTGTAAGTGCACAAAGGCATACAGAGTGATATACCAAACTTTAGATACTCAGAAGGGGGAGGGTGAGAGGAAGCTAGGGATAAAAAACCACAACATATTAGGTACAGTGTACACTACTCAGGTAATGAGTGCACTAAAATCTCAAATTCACCACTATATAATTCATCCATGTAACAAAAAACCATTCATGTTTATCCATGTAACAACAAAACCCAAAAGCCATTGAAATAAAAATTTTAATAAATAAAATTAAAAAGAATATGTCCTATAGATCACAAACACTTCCTTTATTAACTAATTTTTTAAAATGTGAAATATCTGAGTTGAAAACTTCAGCAAGAAAAACTATAGGAAAATGTATGTGAGATGGATAATAAAGATAAATATTCTGAGTAAGACGTCAAGGCTGAACATGAAACCATTTAACACAAAAATGATGCATTAAAAGAGTCAACAGAGGCTGAAAGTAAGTGTGGATGAGACAGTAGAATTGTGTCAGAGAAGAAAATAAACTCTTGTGAACAGCTGCATTTCTGTGAAGAAATCTGATCAAAACTATGCAGAATCAAAGGAAGGTGGACTAAGGTAAGTCTACAACCTGGAGAGGAGAGATTTTTAAACATTTTTTCCTCACCAATTTCTGAAAATAGTATTCTCTAGGCAAATATCTGACAGCTGTTGTTTTCCTTAATAATATGCTACATAGATAATCATGTTATCTATAATTTCTGAATTTTATTCCATTTACTTCTTTTCTTGCCTACTGCAAGAAAAGAATACTAATTTGTTTGAGTGTTGAGCCAACCTTGCATTCCTAGGATGAATCCCATTTGGTTGCTATAAATTACTGTGGCTGACATGGAGATGTACTGCCCAGATCTCCATTCAGTGCCCTCTGGTTGAAGCTTACTCTGAAGGAGATGATAGCTAGATGCCATCTGCTGACCTCACTCCCTGCAGGCAGGCAGCAAGTTCTTCCTTGTCAGGGGATCCCAACTGACAAATAAAAGAATATAGACCAGGCACAAAAAATTTTGGTTGGGGATGGAGGTGGAGTGAAGAAAGAGGAAACAGTGAGCACAGCGTTGTCTACCTGTGCCCACCAGCCCAATTTCTCCCAACAATTGACAAATTAAATTGAAAAAGCCCTGCTATATTATTCTTCCAAAGCTAAGTTGGATACATTATTATAAAGTTGACTTTATGTATACAAGAAGGTAATAGATATCCATGTGTAATACAAATGGGCTTTGGAAAAATATTTATATTGTTGATAAGCTAAAATATAATAATGGTTTGTTTCCGTGAGAGATAATTGCATGTTCCTAGTAAGAATCAGTATTATAGTGAAGGTTAGTAGCTTTCAAGTGTGATCACAGCTACTTTACTGTTCTTTCATTTGCTTGGTTGACATCTAAGTGCTTTCTTTTATTTTTACTTATGCAACTTCCAAGGAATTATTTGATTGTTAAACAATTTGTACCTGCCTTCCTCCCAAAAGGATCTGAGAGAAGGTGGCTCCATTTACAACCAAATTGCCTATGTCAATCTGAAAAATTGTGCACCATCTAATCCCACAGTTGGGAAGAATAAAAAGAGTAGCTGAGCACAAATAGATATTGAGATGCTTTCTTGCTTTTCATAAGTCATGAATTTACAGTATTGGCCTCATTATTTGGTTTGAAGATAAGTGAATTCCTAGAAATTCAGAGACTGTAATAATCAAGTACAAAAGGCACATTCTTAAACAAAGCTCAATAATTTTTAGACTAAATATCTCTAGGTATTATTCATATCTCTTTCTCATTAGAGAACCATCATGGGTTAATCAGATATATATACATTAAATAAATTCTAATTTTTTTTTACCTAAGCAAACACAAGAGTTATATTACTAAAAATATTTAAAGGGAATGATACAATTCTGTGTTAAGGCATCTAAATAACTACCATTTATCCATGAAGTTGGGTGTTTGAATATTTATTAGATCAGTATCCTAGGTTTTCTAGCATAATACTTACTCCCATAGATCTGATTAGATTACAGCTATGTTATTTAAGATGAATGATTTGAAAACATTAATGACTGTTACCAGGGTAACCAAATACGAATTGCTCTGATTAAATATTTCTTGTATAAATTTCATATTCCAGACTGCTAACAGATGCAGTCATTCAAAAAAATTTTAATGGTACTTGTTAAATTATAAACTTAAAAACCAACTAATTATAGTTCAAAGACCAGTTTGTGTATAAATAGTATTTTGAAATTAGGGGAAATAGCTACTTTTAGTGTTTTCACTCAATTTATACTTAATCAGGATCTTTTTCAGAAGCAAGATTATATATAGTAACTAGTAGACCAGGTTTAGGAAAAGTGAAAAAGTCTTCACTATTTTTAGAGACATTTGAAGTTTTGATTTTGGATTGAGTTATAATTTTCAGTTACAGAATTACTAAGAACTTTAAAAACTGGTAAAAAGGAAATTAAAATGTGAATTCAACAATATCATAAAGTTAAATAACACTTATAGTTTTGACAGGATAAAAAGGAAATACACTTGTGATTATTACCTGTTCCAACTCCATTCCTACTGGGCATCCCACTGGGTTTGGGCCTAGTAGGTCTTGTAGTTGTCCTATTCAGAACTAAAATAAAGTGGGATATAAATAGTTCATTTCCTTATTGAAAGTTTGCAGCCAAGAAAAACAAAATTTCTCAGAGAATTGAAAGTCATTTAGGCAATAAAAAAGATGACTTACCAAAAATATTATTCAGAATATAGAAACCACAGTCTTGTATAAAAATAATAGACTTGAATTTGAAAACAGAGACGTGAATTTGTATTCTGAGGTGATGACTGTGCTTCAATACTTGACTTGAAAAAGTAACTGGCAAGGGAATTTATAATCCGAAGTGGGAAAGATCTTGTCTCATTTATAGGCATTAGATACATTCCAAAATGGAACTGAAGAAAGATCAGGACTACAGATGTCTAATGAAAAACCAAAATCTGAAGTGTATTTGTCAAGGCCTCCATTCATAAGTTGGAGTCTTTCCACTTCTTTTCGTGGGAATCCGTAGGTACAGAGGTTTCATTATACTAGTCCTTTCACAAAGTCCATTGTCAAGCACAGAACTTGATGAAACCATTTTACTTCCTTTCCTGCTCGGGAGAGAGTCATAGCCTTACCAAAGCCTTAAGAGGTGACCTATTTTATAATCCATTTAGAAGACTCTTTAAGGAGGAGCACTAAGTGTATTGTGCTTATGTGAGAAGCTCTGGAGCCATACTGCTCATCTTTTGATCCACTTTCTAGTTCCTCTCTGTGCCTCAGCTTCCTCAACTGTACCTCACAGGGCACATGGCCAGTGCTCGGTCATTATTAGCCATGATCGTTACTGCTTATTTTTTAGAAATGTTTAATATAACCAGTCTCACATTAAGCTCTCAACACCTATCATGACACACAAAGTCACAGAGAGATACACATGGTTATAAAAGATTTCTGTGCCCAATTATCTTTAGAAGTTGGAAAATTATAACAAAATATATGAATTCTACATAAACCAAAGACTATAAAATTATTGTTCTAAAGATGCATTCACTGAGAACATTCATTCGTAAGCAAGTTTCATCATCTGGAACTTTAAGACTCCTTAGAATCACAAAAAAAAGAAAATAAAACACCAGTGTTTGGTCCAACTTGTGCCTCAGCATAAGAGTGAGTTACGTGAACTAGATCAACCCCTCCAAGTTAACTTTTTTTCTGAACAAGCTCCAGTGAGGGCAATCCTAGGACCTTTGGAGAATTTAGTAAATTTAACATATTTCCCAATATATAACTATTTTTGCTGTTTAGAACTTGTGATATTTTTATTTTCTGAAGGAATCAAGTAAAAATGTTCTCCCAGAACAAGAGCTTTTCTATGCTGAAAAGAGACCATCTTTTCTTCAGAAAGAAAGAATATCTGAAAGTAACTATTAAATAATAACATGTCATAGCTAACTCTATGCTACCTCTTTGTCAGGAAAATTGTCCAACACTATTTTAAAAATACTTTTAAATCAATAAAATTTCACAGTGATCTCTGCATCTGATTATCCTTAAAATCCTTAGTCAAGTCTCATCACATTTATGGATTCATCAGTACCTTTCCACTTATCCACACAGATCAGAGTCTCCGTACGTCTCTTATTGCAATGTAAGGGTCCCCTTTGGTGTATTTGGCTATTTCAATCCATTTCATATCTTCCCCTGCCTGCTGATTATTTAAGTCATCAGAGAAACAACTTACCAGGTCTGATGTGTGGCTTGTCAGATGTTCTGGGCCTCACAGTAGTATAAAATCTGTGTGGTGCTGAAACAGAGGAACACTTTTTATTTAATAAGCAGCAGACCAAAGCCTCCTGAATGGAGATTTAGCATCCTAGGTACCAACAACTCATACACTTTGCATGGACGTATAAAGAAGTTTCAGAAAATTCCCATTATGCATTATAGACTTCATGCTAAAGGAAAATAAAACAAAGAAAATATACATGACTGAAAATTAAAGATGCACATAGAATGAGGTAGTTCATTTGTAAGGTGTGTTAAGGATTAGTCATCATTTTGTCCCTATTTTTCAAGAGCATTCATTTTACCAGATGTTTGCTTAGCATGATAAACCCATAAGCCATCCATCTGTCTGTTCATCTGTCCATCCATCCATCTAATCTCTCAGTGAAGAGTCATTGTGAAATATTATTTTGCTAAAGAAGTCAAACAATCTTAAAGGTAAAAAGAGAAATGAATGTTTAGGTAGGTAAAGAAGAAAGAGTAGGAGTATGTGGTCTCTATCAAATGGTCTTTGCTCATGAACCTGAAATGAGTAAGTATTCACTCAGTGTCATCCATAATGCTGTAGAAATGACAGAAAATGGTATCTGGTGCCCTGCCTATCAAAAGAGGACAAGTGAGGAACAAGAACTCAGATAATCCCTGGGCCAATTATCCAGCACCTGCACAGAAAGGCATCCTAATGAAGACTTGCTGAATGAATGAATAAGTGTGTGACCATTGCACCCAGGCAAACTTGTGAGAACCTGCTGAGATATTAATGCATCCTAAGGTTTTAAGGTAAGCATTCATCCTGGAATTCATCTATTCCATGCTGCTCTCCTCTGTCCCCAATTCCCCATCACATACTGCCTTCTGCTACCAGCTTTCTTGGGAATGTTTTTGGAAAAATTTTTTCTTGCAAACTATGTGAGTAGATTACATCGTTTTAATGATTTTATTCACATATCGAGTGGATATATAGCCATAAATCAGCAATGCCTTGCCTACTAAGTTAACAAAGTATGCCTGTGAAATAGGTTATAATGTAGCTCATTTATAAACTTCCAATGTAAAGACTGTGATGAGCAGAATTTTGCCATACTTCAAGCCAACAACAGCAGACACACACTGAAATTCTCTATAGGTTTATTTTGGGCTTTCCCAAGTATAATAACCATAAAAATTAATTCTCACAGACCCTAAAGTGCCCGATGATTTTTTGTAATTTTTTTCTTCCAATTTTGAGATGGTGGGATTCCCTGTTAATTTAACCTATTTCATCTTTCCACGTAAATCCCTTTGAATGCTAGGTTGCTTCTGCTTAAAAAAGATAAGAATCATAGTTCTTGTCTCATTCTAGAATATATATAAATTTTAAGACTTTGGACAGGAAAGAGATTGAGAATAGACCACAGAAATAATCAGCACTACATGATTTCAAAGCCATGGCACCTGAATTTTTGTTTTAGTTTTCTCCATGGTCTTCATTTAAATCTAGAAAGAATTTTTTTATAAAAGAGCTTAAATATAATTTAAGTTTAGGTTGTAAGTTACTCATATAGCTCATCACCAAACAATATATGGCCTTGAGGGTTTCAATTTTAAACATAGAAAAAGAGCTAAGGATATAAGAAAAAAGTCAACATATATAAATATGTTAAGACAATTTGTATAATGATATGAGATCATGGATATATTCCCAATAACAGGTGAAATTTATATTTAATACAATATTTTGAAGGAATTTGATTAAAATTCCATATATACTAGTAATGGTAACACAAGATTGATATTCTGTTTAAAGTAGGAAAAGGCAAAATGAGGAAAGAACAGGCCTGTGATCTTTTATCCTCATTCTGAAATCCTTAAATCTCTAAAAAGCTGAAATCTTTCTCATTTGGCAACACAACCTGTGTGGAATGAAAGTCTTTATTTATCATGCTTGTTGTAAATATTTATGTATTTTGTGGTAAAAACAGATTATGAGAATCCAGCTATCTTCCCTTAAGCCAGAAATTAAAGAGATTTGCAAAAACATGAAATAATAAACATACAGAAATCAGGGTGGAATAGGGATATATCACAACGGAGCATCTGTTCATTGTTGAGGCTGGTAATAGAGATCTGAGAGGGCTGTCATTATATTATACTTCAGAATTCTGTGTATAATTATAAATTAACAGCAACTAAAAATTAAATGAAGTAATTGAATAAAAGTTTAAAACATAACAAAAAGTTAAACCAAACAAACAAGTAAAAAAGATTTAGAAAATTTAAAGGAACTGCCCTTTATTGTAGTCTTTCTTAGTCATGTTTACTTGGAATAAATATTGCCCCAGTGACACATGTACTTTAAAATCAGATTTCTTTCATTATCATTTCCTCTTATTATCAAACTTCTCCCACCAACTTTCCCCCTCAAATTAGAACTCATAATGGGCAACATAAACTTATTTGTCTTCTAACTCCCTAAATGTTTGCTTTTTTTGGTCTTATTTTTGGCTTTCTACCATCTGATAGAGGCAGAGATGGGCAAAAGGGGTCATAAAAAAAAAAGTATTAGCAGTCCACAAGTGTTATAACCTAAGTAGGATAGTAGGATAGAAAAGTATAAACAGGAAGACTCCTGAGTGCATGAAGATGAGATGGAGCTTTGTGTAGGCAAGTTCACTTCCCCAAAAGCAGAAAATCACAGAGAAGAAATAAAAAGCAGGAAATCACTTCTGTGGATGTTTAAATATTGGCATAATTTTGAAAAGTGATTTTTCTTTTTAATAGCTTTTTTCTTATTAGTGTGTTTCATCAAATGGGGGAAGACTGGAGAAAGTGAGAAAAGGAGAGAAGAGGAGGAGGAGGACCAGGAGGAAGTTAAAGAGAGGGAGCAGGAAGAGGAAGACAACGGTTATTATTTATCAGATATGGAAAACGAGGCAAATGAAGGTCAAATGTGGGGAAAAAATGGGATCTTCCACTCTTAGTTATAAGCATCAAGTGGTCAACAATACATTGAAAAAAGTAAGTGCCAATGAAAGAACTTGTCTTGCCTACATTCAACTGATACTCATATAAGTATTCATATTCGGCTGATTTCTTTTGCCTATAAAATGATAAAAAAACAAGTAATCCACTGTGATGAGAAATGACATTCTGAAAAGAAAATTTCTTTCCTGATTAAAAGCAAATAAGGAAAAGTTATTCTCCAGAGGTAGGGGAGAGGATTACCCTGAGTTGTCTTTGCCAGTTCAGTTGTTCGTGGAATCTTAGTTGTGAAAGGTTCTTGGGTGGATTGGTCTGTTTCTTCTAGAGAAAACACAGTAAGATTGCTTGTTTTAAATAATTACCATTATGAATATGACCAAAAAACCCATACTCTTTTCTGCCCCATGCAATAATAAAAGGATAAGTTGCATTTAGAAATACACTCAGTAATCACAATAATTCAAAGTTAGTGGTACATTTTAATAACTCTCCTTTATGATATCTGCTGTTTTACACTATTATTTTAATGATTATTATAAGGATTTCCAAAAGCTTTTAGCTCACAATCATTGTATCATTAATCTAGTTGTGGCTATTCTTGGATATGGCTCATGTATGAAAGTCTCCTAGTTGCCTCAATGTATTTATCTCCTTCATGTTTCTTTCCTGCCCATAAATCCCACATGTTATTTTGATGAGCTGGAAAGGAAATATCATATGAAAAGATGTATATGATTTCATATATTTTCAATATCATATGAAAAGATGTATATTTACATCACATAAAACAAATATTCTATTTTTCTCATGTGAAAATCAGAGCATATGTTTGACATACAAACACAATCCTCTTGACAAAATAAAAAAAAATACATACAGCAATACTTCCATTCCCATGTTACCTTGAAATCATATATTATATAGACACAGCAAATTACACTGTTCACTTTGCCCATACTGGATCCAAGGAAATACTTGGTATAAATGATACACTGCTATCTTTTTGTTTTCTGTCCTGCTTTTGTATTCTCTTGATTCTGCTCAAGAAATATACTTGTGATAATTGACAGGTAATGGTTCTGACGTGAATAAACCAAGACACATTAGAAAAATAGGGAGTAGAAGTTAAATAATTAGCATATTCAGTAGTGGTTTTTGAAAAGCACTTTCAGCTTTGTCATCATGGGCGCCATTGATTTTGCAGAAATAAGCTAGATTAGATGAATATTTGATTAGAATATATTTGCTCGATTTAAATTTTTTCTTCCAAAAGGATTTTATTTTAAAATGTGATCAGTAACTTTATTTCAGTAGATACCCACAAAGGATGGATTATTAGAAAAGGAATGAAGGGAAGCAAATAGGGCCACTGACTTAAAGCCATATGGGATGCAGTGTAGACAGGAGACAGGAGCCAACAAATACAAGCCAGAACTCTAGCTTTTTGGTTCATTTTCAACCTAGAGGCAGGCAAACTGGAGTTTCCCACACATTTGTGTTGAACTCCTTGAGAGCATGTTCAGCTCATCCCGATGGACCTTTCCAACTTACCCATCCTTGTTTCTCCAGGCAACTACCTGCTCATCAGTTTAGTCTGTCATTCCTTGCCCTGTGCCTCTTTCCCATCTGTCTGTAACTTGAAAGAACCATTTGCATCTTTGACTGGTCAACTCTCATTCCAACTTGAAGACCCAGTGTAAATGACCCTAATCTGAGAGGCCTTTCCTTATTTCTCCAGGTAGTTTGTTTGTTCAACATGTTGCTCTTTTCTCTATCACACTCATTGTAGTTAGTATAACATTGACGTTAATCCTAGGCACCCTGGCGGCTGAGTGTGTAGATTCTAATCCTGGCTCTGACACCAGCTGTTTCACCTTGGCCAAACTTTTAAACCCTCTATGCCTCAATTTTCTAATCTGTTAAATGGAGCAAGTAATAGAACTTAATTCACAGAGTTACATGGTTTAAATTTTAAAAAGGCATGTAGTGTATTGGGTGGCACAGAGGCTGCAGTATTGTAACTAAGTCCTGTCTTCATATTAGAGATGAGCCCTCTAGGGTAAGGACTCCTCTTTCAAAGTTTCTTTTTAGAACTGCATTACTTAACAGTGCACCCAGTAAAGCTTAATAAATACTAGATAAGTAATTTTTCTTCCCAAATGCAGTTTAAAATACAGAAAAAGCAACAAAAAAGAACAGCATTGATTTAGGAACATTTTTCTTTTTAGAATACTTAAAATTCTTAAGTATTCTAAATCACACTTAATCACCAGAGCCAATTTAACACATCTTAGATGTGTTAAAACATTCTCATTTTATATTGAAAATCAGCATATTAGGACAAATACACAGTTAATGTAAAAGTATTGAGTGAAATGGATTTTTAAATAACCTATTATTTAGAAACAATCTATGAACATAATGTATTATGGTTACTTTAAGGGAAATTCCTAAAAGGCAAGTCCTCCTTCAACAAGTATTAAAACGAAATTTACCCAGAGTAGTCTGTAGTTCCTCTTGACTAGGACTTGGGGAAATCATGGGTATAAAAGGGATGCCTCGTGTCTCTAGAGGAGCTGTAAAAAGAAAAGGGCCAAGATTGTAAATTTTTAGATTCAAAGCCAGCACCAGACCGGATTGGTATTACATGAAATTCCTTCATTTGAAATAGAAAAAGGAAAGAAGAAAGTTAAGTGTGCACACAACTTTCAGAAAAATGACTGTGGAATATTAGAATAATGGTTCTCAACTGTTTTTCCACCAGGACACATACTACATGACATTCTATTCTTGAACCAATCCATCAGAATGGCTGGTTGAGATGGGGTGTGGGTTAGACACAGTCCTGGACTATTGGCTGTAGCTTTGTCCCTCTCTCCCCCATTCAAGAGAGCATGCATGATTACAAAATGAGTGAGAATATCATCATTGTTGGCATCATCTCCTTGAGTCTGCTCAAGCAGACTCAAGGAACAAATCACTGGCGATTTTCAGTATTTTGACCAATAATGATAATTACTTGCAGTATCTTTCAAACTTACCACATTCTAGTATGTTACATTACAGCTGAGAACCACTAAACCAATGGAAATTGTTAAACGGGCACCATTAGTAAACACAGTGGACTCGTTTTGAAACATGGAGATAGATGAAGTAAATGAAGATGGATTCAGTAATGTCTTAAGGTAGTCTTCAAAGCAAACCCATTACGACACTGAAATAATTGCTTTTTTATTTTGGAAAGAGTAATAATAATGAGAATGAAATGATGAAATGGATTAAGAAGAAATGATGTTTCAACAGGATCATTTGAGAAAGGCCTACAATCTTGATGGTAGCAAAGAAAACAGAGTTGGTCAATATGGGAAAACCATTACCTATTGTTGTCTTTGGTGGCTCAAATCTAAAGGTAACAGGTTGCAGAACTATGCCAAAAGCAAGCCAAAGGAACATATTTATGAGAATTACTACCTGACAAAGTCAAAATAGTTGCCCTATTTTTTTAGATGCGTTGATTTAATAATTTAAATGTTCTCTAAGAATTGTAATAAATAAGAGAAAATTCTTCACATTAGATGCCAATCAGAGAACTTAGTTTAACTAAAACTTTGAAGTTCTCGATCACTGTCACTTTAGGGAAAGTTTTGAGTAGGCACCCACTTTTTTTTACTTAAAAGTACCTCCATAGTTGTAATGTAGCTACATTTACATTTTGAAAGGATATAAGAGTTGGCTTGGTTAACAATGGTATTTATAATTTTAGCATGATCTCCTCAATGAACCTATGTACTATTCCCTCACTTAACCCAGGAAAAATATTTCAACCAGATGATTCAATTTACCCAAAGGAAATATGCATTATACCCACATTTTTTTCTCTGAATTTCTTCCATATCACAACCATTAAAAATATATTTACTTCAAGAATTTTTTTTTTTTGAAAAATATACTTCTTAGCCAGAAGGATGAAATAATTAATTTACCAGGTTCACTCTGAGAGACCTCAGGGTCTGGTTTGTGAGGAAGGAGCACATCTTTTGGAGCTGAAAGAAAAAGATTATAAAACACTGCGTACTCTAAATATCCCAACTGGAGTGAGCTTAACCAACAGATATAAAAATTCCAGAAAGCATGAATGAAGCAAAAGTATTTTTATAATGGTTAATGACCAAAGTTGAGAAGATGCCTGTTTTCTTCAAAATGGAAAAATGTTACTGTGCAGGGAAGGTTCTGGTGGCAGTGAAACAGAAATAGGAAGTCAGTCACAGTTCATTTTGAAGTCTTCCTTGAGGAAGAAGAGGAGATAGCTAACGTAATTAAACAATGAGGTAGAGCTCCCTCAAGTGGCTTTCAAAATAGAAAGTCGTTTTTTGCACAAAGTGGTTAGCTGCTGTTTGATATTCATGCTGAAAGTCCACTAACAGCAACAAAAATATGTATCTTAGATAAAGTACAAAAGTGGCTACAAACTGGGGGGAAACAATAAGAAATGGAAAAATCTTGAATATGTAAGAAGATGATAACACAGTCTTATTCTAAATGGCACTTACAGTTGCTGGGGGGAGAAAATGAAGCAAAAGGAATCAGCTAGTCATTAGAAGATACCACATGTAAAGTTAATGATAGTGCTTGTTACTTAGTAAATGACAGCTGTTGGCATTTTTGTCTTCTTTAGTGATGTGGCTTCCAGTATATTAGGTATCAAGCATGCTTGACATAAGCATATGAAAACAAAAGACAAAAATGTCAGCTGAACAATAGGCCTACTTGTATATGTAGTGCCTGAAATCCAGTATATTTTTTAATGTTTGTGTTCTATTTTAGCAAAATTAAACAGTAGATTGGAAACTTGGTACCGTATTTCTCAGTGGGGAAAATATTAGGGTGATTTGTCTATTTGTTAGTAGCAGATTTCTACAACAAAATCTCATTCCACAAATAGTGTAAAGTACTTCAACTCAGTTTCCCCACAAACCTACCCAGGCCTACTCTCTCAGTGAAAGGTTTTCCTACCACACTAAACCTTTCATACACACCAGTATCTTTTTGTCAGGCAGTGTAATTTCCTTGCATCTTATATAATGCTGGAAAAAAAATTATGATTCAGGCTAGAACTCTGCCTCAGAAGAAAGATGAAGAAAACTGTTTTTTGTTTTTTTTTTTTAATTATGAGGTGGCCAAGCACCACTTTACCATTAGTGGAGAAATAGGTTATATAAAATGAACACTCTCTTTTTATTGTTTTTGGGAATCATGTTTAACTTGCATGCCACATCTGTTCGTAGACTAGGCTGCTAAGTATTAGTGAAATTACAATTGTGAAAACTGGTACACTGAACAGAAACTTGACTCAGAACTTTTATGAGCTAAAAGGTAACATCCAAGGGAATTTGAAAATATGGATTGTTTTCTTAAAGAAAAAAGGAAACTTTACAAAGATTAGTGGTTGATAAGGTAGAGAAAGCCCACCACAATAGTGAACATTCTGCCTTTGCATGTAGTTTTTTTGGGGATTCAAATAGTAACATATGAGAAATTTCCAGCTGTAAATGAAAGAAAATGTTTATCTTGAGGCTGAAGAAGGCACTTTGATTTAGCTCTGTGAAGGCCATGAACATTCAAAGCAGCCTTTAGTTTATAAATACCCTAGTTAGTTACAGTACTACACCAAACAAAAAGGAGCTGGGATTAAGGAAAGGAGAAGCTGAGAAGAGATGTGGTACTAATAAATCCACCATACTGTAAATACATTATTCACTGCTGCTCTAGTTTACTGAGGAATTGAGGCTGGGGTAATGTGGATTCCAGCTGCTAAAATTGGCACTTTTCTTTTTAACCGTGAAGTGATGATTTAATAAACTGTCATAGCAGACTTCCTAAGCAGGTGAAATCAGTGGAAAGGAAAAAAATAGAAATATTTACAGGAAAGTAATATGAATCATTCTCCTACTTAGTCAACTACAGCTCCAAGAAATTCAAGTTGTTTTTTCTTTTTTTCCTATGTGGCATTCCTCTGTATATTAAATTCAACCAGAGCACGATCCCTAAAACCTACATCTTTCATGCTGGGAGAAACTCATCAATGAAAATAATGATGACAATTTTCTGAGAAAGCAGTTTTGATTTCTTTATAAGAATATTTACTATTATTATAATTTTAGATTTAATTATGTTAACCAACTTATACCATTTATACTAACCAATCTGTCTTTTTGAATAAAGCGTGCCACTCCAAAGTCAACACAAGTAAGAACGCACAATGTCTGTCATAGACAAACGTAAATGAATGTGCATGAAAGTTTTGATAGTTAGAAAACAATTAATGTGTTTGCTTTTGATAAAGTTAGAATATGAAGTCTGCGATAAGGTTTACCCTGGCGATAGGCTACAAAGACACTGATTCTCTTAAAAAAGTAAGACATATAGACTATATACCGTATTCTATTCCTTTAATCTATACTCTCTATTCCTTTATTCTAACCTTGTACGATTAGGTTCAGTCTGAGAGGAAGCCCCGTTGGAGGCCACCTGCTGGCTTTCCCTGTGCTCTTGGGCCACCCTCCCTTCTATCTCATTTGAGGCCTTTTACTTTCCGTTATTTCTGTTATATTTTTCTCTATTTGTCCATGTTTTCATTTCTCCATGTTACTTCCCCTCTACCTACAAAACAGCTCAAATGCTCTAATATCTTAAACAAAACTATTCCCTTCACATGGCTTCTCCTTCAAACAATCCTTCTCTCTTGCTCTCATTCCTTTAATAAAAAAACTGTATATCTGCCTCAGCTTCCTCACCTTCTAGATGTATTTTCTTCATGCACTGTGGCCCAGCCTCCGCTCATTTCCTGCAACAATGCCTTAATCATATTCTTAGGTCCAGAAACTCTGAAAGCTGAGTTTTCTCTTAATCTATTCAATAGCAAAACATAACTTGTACTGATCTAAGGGTTGTTTATAGGTTTTAGTTATTCTGCTTGGTAAGACTATTCATACTGCTCACTGAATACATATTACTGTTTCTAATCAATGGTATATGTACTCACGTAAGTTTCCAAAATCTGGAAACTGCTAATTCTGAAGCATGCAGCCCAAAGGTTTCAGAGCGTGGGATTCTGGACATGCATGGTCAAGCTGGCAGCCTCTTCTGACCCCTCTCCATCTCATTGCCACCGCAATGCCATTGCCAACCTTCCCTTCTTAGGCCTTTTCCTGCCTCATCTCCCAACTCCTTTCCTGATTCTCTCTTTTTTGACAACATCTGGAAGCTCTTTTTCCTCTGCCTACTCCTTAAATATAACTATGCTGCCTAAATATTGGATTTCCGGCTTCTTATTTTCTCCATCTATATTTTCTCCTCTATGATACTATCCAAGATTTAAGAACTATCTAGATGTAAACAAGCGGCTCCTAAATCCGTGCCCCAAATCCTGACTTCTGTTTAGAAGTCCAGAAAACATTTTCAACCATCAGTTAGGGTCTTCCCACTGAAAGTCCTACTGGCCCTGCAAGCCTAGCATGTACACACCCGTCTTTATTCCTCTCTCTACTCCCTGTTTCAGTTAACGGCATTATTATTTACTACTTGTGCAGTCTAGGAACAGCATTGTCATCCTTCTCTCCATAACAGCATTCAGTCATTCTCTAGGTCTTTGTAGTTCCATATCCAAAGGCATTTCAGCATTATTCCCTTAGTTTCCTTTCTACCACAATTAGTTCAATTTCTCAGACTTACCTTTCTAGATTGTTGCAAACCTACTAAGTGATTCCTGGCTATTAATCTTTTTTTTTTTTGCCAGTTAATATTCCATTTAAAAAAAATCACAGCCATCTTTCTAAAATACAGATGTAATTATATCACTCCCATGATTACAAAAAGAAACACACATAATTTTAATGTCTCCTAATTGTCTGAGGAAAAAATTTTGAAGTGCTTAGCATAACCTAAAAGCCCTCAAACATATGAATCCAATTTACACTAAGTCTTCGTCTCCCAATAATCTCATCATATGGCCAGCAATGTAGTCATTCTGAATCATGCTGTTTCTCAGCTATATGGAGCACGGAGTTTCACTCTGTCACCCAGGCTGGAGTGCAGTGGTGTGATCTCGGCTCACTGCAAGCTTCGCCTCCCTGGTTCACGCTATTCTCCTGCCTCAGCCTCCCTAGGTAGCTGGGACTACTATGGGTGTGTGCCACCATGCCCGGCTAATTTTTTGTATTTTTTTAGTAGAGACGGGGTTTCACCATGTTAGCCAGAATGGTCTTGATCTCCTGACCTCGTGATCCACCCGCCTTGGCCTCCCAAAGTGTTGGGATTACAGGCGTGAGCCACTGCACCTGGCCTGGAGCACTTTTGATACCTCCGAATCTTTGCTTCCTTAAAAATCATCAGTAGCTACTTGCCTATTAAAATCTATCTTAAAGCTCATTTTCTTGATAATACCTTCTCTAATTCATACATTTAGAATGTATTACTTTTCTGTTATTTCATTTTTTGTTTATATCACTAACCCATTAATTACTGAGATTTGCCTTGTTTTATAGTTATTGATATTATTCCTGTTTTCTCCCCTGCACTGTGTTGGGTGGTAGAGATCATATCTAATTCTTTTAATCCTGATTTTATCCCTAAGCATGGAACCAGGCAGATAAGTGGCAATCAATATTTGCTGAATTGAACATGCATTAGTGAATTTTTTTTTAGAGCAAATCTGGAAAAGATGGGCAATTCCCATGAACCAGCATTGTACTTTGCTAAGAAACATTTTAAAGACTCAAATTGACCTCTTCCAAAAGTCTCTAATTCTTTTCCAGGGAATTGTAAAACATTATTTAAAAATCTAGGCCAGGCATGGTGGCTTACACCTGTAGCCCCAGCTACTTGGGAGGCTGAGGCAGGAGGGTCACTTGAGCCCAGGAGATCGAGGCTGCAGTGAGCTGTGATTGCATCACTACACTCCAGCCTGGGCAACAGAGTGATATCCTGTCAAAAAAAAAAAAAAAAAAAAAAAAGAAAGAGAAAAGAAAAGAAAGAAAGATTTAAAGAAATAATTTATTAATCACATCAATGGCATACATAAGCTTAAAGAGATTTTGAGGCAAAGAGGAAGGCACTGAGTCACTAAAACTTGGGGGAAAAGCATACTGATATTTAATATATCATCAGGCAAATAAGCAAATTGCTGAAAACTCCAGATTTGAGTTCTCATATTTGAGAAGACATCTTGCCTCTAGGAAAATTGTTTGGAAAAAAAAAACTATTTTGACAAAGAATAAAATTACATAGTACATCCTTAAGGGGAAAAATAAGAAGCTTTAGGAAAAAATGGCAAAATGTCGAGAAGATGATAATGAAACATTGTAGAACAGTAATGATAACAGTATGATCTTAAGGAGGCAGTTCTCTATCCTGCTCATCCCAACTCCTATTTTGACAAAAAGTATAAATGGAAATAATTGTTAACTATTGTTATCTTGGCTTGCTCAATTCTAAACGTATTGTCTTCTAAGACTATATCAGAAAAAATACATTTATTAGGTGAATGTCCAATCGGGTTTCTCCCTAATATAAATCTGGCAATATTTTAAAGTATGTAATCCAGCAAATGATTGCTTTATGAACTCTAATTATCATTTTAAACAATAAGGCTCAATTTTTAAGAAATATTTAGAATTAAACACTTATTCTTAATTAGTTCACGAAAAACTCCCCTTAAAACCAGTTTAACTGAAAACATAAAACTAACTACAGAAATCCTGAAGAGTGTGACTACACATAAGAATTTTCCAAAGGGAAGAGACACGTTGAACATTCATGAGGATTTGGATAGCTGGCTGAAATCTAGATTTACTTCCTGGTTTGCTCCTGATGACTGAAATCTATCCCAATGCCTGGGGGCCAGAAGGTTGACCACAAAGCCAAGACAGCTCTTGGTGTAGAAAGGAACTCATAAGGAAGACAGAACTCTGTTGAGCCAGGAACCTCCTGTTTAGACTCCAAGTTAAATGGCACCCCTTTCTAGCAAGGAAGTTCTTTGCTCTGAATTCTAAATCATTCTTCCAAGGTAGATACGGGGAAAAGCCACTTTCATTTTGGTGTGGACATGGAGTGTGGGCTTAATTTGTCAAGATTCTTCATTGAATGTAATAGATAATTCAACTGAGTGGCTGGAAGGTTTTTCCTAAAGGCCTCACTGGATGAAGCTGATGTTATGCCTAGGAATCTATAGAATGGAAGTGCTGTACAATGAATCTGAGACTGACTTCCTTTTTGATGCAGGTCAAGAAATTGAAGTTTGTTACTTCTGATCTCTCTCAGAATACATTTTGAGATAAATGTCACAATAAAACATAACTCTGTCCTGACCTCAGGACTACATTTTACATTTTGAGACTTTTACAGAAGAGTTTATTTCTCCAGGATACTAATACATATTAAACTACACATGTCATTTACCCTCTGTTTTTTGAAGTATAACCCACAGGACCTGGTAAACAAAGTACTGGGTTCATTAGGGTGTGAATTTGAGCCTACATAAAGTCTAAAAACTGTCTGAACACATCAGAATCCAATGTATTTGAACACTTCTGAGAAAACTGAAATGTGGTAAGAGTTGCCTTCTGATTATTCCTGGGGGTGCCACACTCCTGGGGCAAGGGAGAACCCTGATCATATGGCAGGGCCAACACCAGATTTAGGGACAGAACCTTAACTCTGAGCATGTGGAGCTGGAGAGGTGACAGAAGACCACTAGGAGAGGCCCTAGTGTTCCAGGAGGCAGTTCTCTACTCTGCTCATTCAAACTCTGGATAAAAAGTATAAATAGGGATAGTTGTTAACGATTTGTGTTGTTACAGGGATCAAGATCACGGGTTAGAGTTTGTATGAAAAACAAGGTGTTGGTAGAATTAAGTTTTTTTTTTTTTTTTTTTTCCTGCCAAAAGTGGTCTACTCTTTATAACTTAGCTGTGGGAGAACATTTGAAGAATGTGGTTCAAGAGAAGGACGAGCTAACAGAGAAGATTTTAAAATATATACCTTAAAAAGAATTTTATGAGGGTAAGTTCCAAAGGTATATGAAAGTAGAAAAACAGTAGAATGAATTCTTAGGTACTCACCACCTGGCTTCAATAATGGCCAACTCAGGGTAAATATTAAATATTAAAAGAGGAAAAAACTTAACTAGTCAATATATTGATGTAATGAGATTATACTAATATTATGTTTTATACTGAAAAGGAAAAGTAAATAAAGTTACTCAAATCTACTCTTATCTATAACAAATTAATTTCCATTAATTTCCACAATTGAAAATAAGCTGATCTTTTGCAAGTGAGATGAGGGTTTTTTCTGACTTCCTGTTTATAATATTGGCTATTGTGTTTGGTGGTACAAATTTACATTCTAGACTTCAGGGCAAAGGAGATTCTCTCTAGCCTGCTACCACCACCACCAAATTGACTATACCACAGCAGCAATAGTAGCCTTTGCTTAGACAATCTGGAAAACATTATAGGAAGTGAATTCAGGCTTGCTTCCAAAATGCTATCATTTTAAACTATAGCTTAGAAATTCTTCGGCTCTGGAAATGTTCTATATGCTTTTAGGAGCATTTAGGAATTTATAATAATTGTACCTTTAAAAGGAAAGAGAAAAAACTCACAGTATTTCCCAGATTCTCTAATTAAAAATGAGCTTGGCTTTTTAGAGAAAGTTGTTCAGTTACCAGCGGCTTCCTAAGGCCACTTGAAGACTTCATGTAAATAGTGGTGGTAATACCCATGAAATGTCTGGGTCCTTGAAATCCCTACCCTGGATACTCCGCAAACATGAGATTACCTTCCCCACATGTGAACAAAAGGCCTTCTCAGATGATTGGCAAAAAAACAGATTTGTAGCTAAAGAAACCATTGTGTGTGTGTGAAAGAAATTTCTTAACCCAAGCTATGTCTCCATCAATTTGTAAAATAGAATGTGACAGGGAAAAAACTCAATGTGGACACAGTACAATTTATGTATCCAAGTAAATGGCTAAACATCATTGCCTCCATTTGTAAAAACACTAATTTATCATTTGTGGGGGAGAACAAAAGTCTTTATCTTTGTGTTTAGTGAAATATTTGAGCATACCATAGAATTGGCAGCATTTTTTGTAAGTCAGGGAATAAGAGAAATTTAGTTCTAGGAAAGACATTCTACCCTTGGCATAATTCTCTGCCTTTTGACTGCGATCACAGCTTTACTAGATGAACCACTGGGCACTCTTATGAAACTTCTGAAATTATCATACCACATATGATACAACATGGGATTTAAACATAAGTGAAATATTGACCTCACTTCCACCAAGTCTCATGTTTCACTGAAGCAGAGTGGGACAGTAGAATGCATTTGGCTTAAACATGAAATAAAGCATTTACCAGGTGTGGTGTATGACACTTCTGGACTTGGTGACGTTTTTGGTTTTGCAGTAACGCGCTGGGGCACCTTAGGAACTGAAAGAGAGAACTCATATTGTAAGTCATTTGGTTTCAGCATCTTCCAGTCATGCTTAACACATAAGACATGCCAAGGTGTAGCCTGAACACTGATAAAACAAAGCATTAGAGAGAAGACAGAAGAAGGACTCAGAAGACCTAACCTTAAGCTCTAGAGATAGGTTAGTTAGAATTCCAGATAATTATATAATAGTGAAATCTGAGAAACTGCAAAATTTCAAATTACAAAACGTCAGAGTAAGATGACGACTTTTTAGAAATCTTTATTTCAGAGGAGACGACAATGGAATGAATGTGAGAGCTTTTCTTTTCTGGATATGTTTGCTTGACTTCTCCTTCAACCCATTTTTATGTCTTTCCTTAAACACAAAGTAGGTAAAGATGGTGAGGTCAGGGTGGAATCCTGTGGAGCGTGGATATGCTTGAAGTCCTCTCGGGCAACAGCACAGTGGTAAGTGGACAATGCAATGGAATGGGTTGGTTCACATCTTACCCGCCCTGCATTTCTCTGGCCCCAGAGAAACCTTCAAATGAATTTGTTGACAACTAAAATTAGATTTCCACAACTGTTCCTTGGGAATAATAAGGTACTAATATAATAGACACCAGGAAAATAAGTCTAACAATTATAGTGTATTCTATGATTTCAAAAATGCCTTTATAAGGTTTACACCCTTTGAGTCTCACCATAATGTTGGGAGGAAGGAATTACTAGCTACTCTTTAAAGCTGAGGAAACAGAGCTTCGGGTGTGTGACATCATCTGCTTGAGGTTATGGTTATTAAGTACCAGAGTCAGGACTTGAACCAAATGCTGAAGATCAAACATTATCAATAGGTCTAAACACTTGGGCTTTCTGTATCCCAGTTCTGCAGGTCAGATTTTAACTCGCTTCTCATTTTTTAAGGTGAAACAATAAACCTGCCCTAACTCAAGATATGGTTATAAGAATCCAATGTGAAATGTCAAAATGATGTGAAAATTATACTACTATAAAATTTTTTTCCACTTCTCAAGGAGCTTCACAAATTTGGTTTTGAAGAATCTGAGTATATTCTGATTTTCACATTGTTTGCCCATGTGAAATCTAGGAGCACCCATAATTTTGATGGTTATAAGAAATTCTAGGTACACAATTTATAATATTGCTATTACCTATAAACACTGGGATCTAAGAAATCAAACTTTGACTTATAAAACATTCCTTATGCTTTCTTTCAGATTTTAGATTTTGAATGTTAAATACAGATTTAAGCATTGCCAATTTATAAACACACTTTCAGTAAAACTAACAATAAAGGTTACATGCCCAAATTACAGAATCTTATTCTGTGAAAGGTGGTGGATGAACAAAATCTGTTGCGACTTAAGTTGTAAATACTATTGTTAGATGATATTACAGCCCAACAATAATAGTTTGTATTGCTTTCATGCATATAAACAGGACATTCTCCTGTCCAAATGACTTTTTGAAATTTGCAGAAACTAGTCAAGGGTAAGGGAAGAAGTATTAGGATTTGACTATTTGTCTTTAAAATATTTTGTGATATATATGTGTACATATACACACCTCCTTGAAAGACTATAAAAATCCAGGATATTGCTGGAAACTATTACATAAGAGTCATATTCTTGTGGGACGAGGAGGTCCCAATTCTACCCACTTTTAAAAAGAATAAGTAGAATGCATTTTGTTTTTCATGACCGGTTTTCCAAATTGTTCCCTTACATTAAGTAGCACTGACAAAGCCAGAAGTATCTGGTTTGCAGCTACTTTCCACAAGAGATGCTGATGGACTGGAAGTTGCTTCAGTCGGGACATCAGAAGGCTCTCTCATTACAGTCTGGCAGCCACTCCATGGTTTCAGAGTTAGAGAGTGGAACTCACTGAGGACGTGAATCTATCTATTCTGAGGAGCCTGTCTTGTCAAGAAAGGTTGGCTAAAAGTCTAAGTAGAAATAAATTTGAAACTTAGAATATAGTATAATAATGGAAAATTAGAGCAAGCTCCTGATTTACTATACTGCATTTTAATAAGTACAAAGTACAGCTCAAAAAGATAAAATTGCAAATAAATTTTTCCTATTACTTCCTATCTTCTTTACCTTAAAAATTTTTTACTGACCATGATTCATGCCTGAATGTCTTAATTTTTAGTATTTTTCATCTTTTATAGTTCAACATTCAAGTTTTCGTGGTTTCTTCTCCCCATTTGTTTTCTACTTTTGTTCTATGCTTTATATTCAAATCCAAAACTGAGCTTCTTCTCATATAATTTTGTCTGCTATTTTTGAAGTTAGATTTTAGTTTCCTATTATAATAACAAATTTAATATACTTGGTTTATTTAATAACTTGGTATATTCTTAAAACTTTGATGTTTTTATTCCTATTCATTATTATTCACTAATCATTATTTTCTTGGACTTTTATTATGTTAATGTTTCAAATGTATTATTATTATTTCAAATTTCATATTATTTGGGGGAA
The DNA here is from genome assembly GCF_028878055.3 of Symphalangus syndactylus. Classification (NCBI taxonomy): domain Eukaryota; kingdom Metazoa; phylum Chordata; class Mammalia; order Primates; family Hylobatidae; genus Symphalangus; species Symphalangus syndactylus. The sequence continues at coordinate 24,668,345 of NC_072443.2, forward strand.
TATTGCCTTGGTACCTTCATATATTTATTATCAGAATAAATTATTTTCATAGCTAAGTTTTAGTAATTAGAACATATTTAAAATTATGCTAAATAAGGCAGATTTAAAATCATAGAAAAAATTTAATGATAGGTAAAATTTCCCTTAATTGATATTAGAGACCACACCTAAAACTACAGGGGTTTTCTTTTCCCCTGTAGCAAAACAAGAATGACAGTACCTCATGACAGAGATTCTGAGGTATGAGTAAAATATTTGTGGTGGGAATCCAGAATCACTACCTGGATCAAGCATAATGTGACGGTGCTAAACATTTTCCTTTCCCCAGACTAGATTAGCGGTCACGAAGGTTCCTTTCCCAGTGTCCTGGGTGGGTGTACCTCAGACATTTGTTGTAGTCAGGCCGTGTATTGAGGAAAATTTCAAATTAGATGACTGGCAGAAGGAAGCACATACAGGAATAGTGGAAGGGATAGGAGTGTAGTCTTAGGCTGGGGAAGGAAAAGGAAGTAGGCAGGCTACTCTTTCTTAAGCAATGCCATTCATGTCCATCTCATCTTCAATAACACAACATTAAGGAAAGCTTTGTGGAATAAGCTCTTCCAATGATGTAATTTTTTAGTAAGTCCAAAAAGAAATTTAAATATTTATTAGGTTACAGAGGAAGACTTGTTTTACAAGTATTAAAGACAATCTGCTATCATAACTGTTAATTAACAATTTGCTAGAATAACCCCACTAACCTCAAACTTTTCAAGCTAAAATGTAAAATATATATTTACCTGGTTGTGTTTGTGGGATTCTTGGGCGTGGTGATGTTTTTGGCTTAGGAGGAGCACGTGGTGTCTGCTTGGGAGCTAAAAGAAAGGATATAGGTTCGGAAATTTTGAGCCCTTCAAGAATGACAGTACCTAAGCCTCTAGAAGCTCAGAGATGTTTACTGAGTGACTGAAGACCTAAATAGCCAACAATTAAGGCTCCTAAAGATCTGCAAAGCATAGGAAGGTAACTTTTTTATATAACAGAAAACAAAACAAAAAGTCACATTAAATGATATCTAAGATGTTCAGCTGGCAAAATGAAACTTGGGATTTCAGAAATATTGACATCAAATACCTTTTAAATAGTTTGAAAATAAATTCACAATAACAAGAATTCATCCTTATTATGAGTTCATATAATTTTATCAGAATATTTAGTTGTACTATTTTAAATGCAAATACATGTTTTCTAAATAAAAAACAAAGTTAACATGTTATAGCTCAAATACATAATGTATTTTAATAGCAAGTGCTAATGGAAAAATTAATCTTACTAAACAAAACAGTTTTATTGCTTATATAGGGGAAGAGAGGGAAGAGAAATTGCACACCAAGGATATTTTCTATGCAGAGTTATTCCTTTGCTGAGCAAATCCTAAAGAAATTCTAGGACAATCAGTGTAAAAACCAATTTTTTCTTCACCAAAAAAAAAAAAAAATGAAAAATCTATCTTGCTGAAGGAAAGGAATTATCAGATGCAAGGTTGCAGCTTGTGGAGACACCTCATCTGGTTGAACTAAAATGTGTCTGGGATAAAGAAAGGTAAGAAGAAACATGGTCAACGTCATGTAGTTTAAGACACCTTAAGAAAAATTTGCTGAAAATAAGAGTTATTTGACACGAGAAGTTTCTGAAGGAGTCTGCAGAATCTTCTTCCTGATACTACATGAAAAAATACAAGGTATACAATGGTTTCAGTGGAATCTTCTTGCCTGTAGAGAGATGAATACTGATATATGCTGGAGATGACCTGGTTTAGAAGCCTGGAACCTGGGGGTTTTAGAGCTCCCTTTGCTAATCACTGGGTCTATGGTCTCAGGTTCTTCATCAAAAGTTACACGGTTTTAAAGAACCCTTCCAATTTTAAAATTCTGTCATTCTAGAGTTTCTCACAGTTTGTGATTTTCTGATTCTCAACTACCCTACTTGCTAAGGTTCTAACTGATATGCCACTTACTTTCCCCAGAGGATAAGAAAGACCATCTGAAGGTTAGGCATGTCATAAAGCAATTCCATGAAAAATGATACAGAATGAGATAAGAATCACTAATAGCAGTATTTGCAATGAGACATTCCAATAATATTATTATAGTTATTAAGAACAAAATTTGGAAAAGTTAGGTATAACTGACTGATTTCATTATTTTAGTCAATGTAGATTTCTTTTTGTTAAAAAACTATAGGGTTTATAGGCAACCTCTAGTAGGATATTCAGCAGACAATGAGTAAACTGAAAATCCACATCTCCCTTGGAAACAGTCATATAAAAATAATTTAATGCCAATCAAAACAGAAGTTAGGGCTTATTGATAACCTTTTATTACATTGAAACCTATAGCTATTGAGAGGATTTTTTAAAATAAGAGGCATATTTAGTTATTCATGTTGATTATTTTTCATTCATTTCAAACTCCACTACTATGTAAAGCTTTATGATAAGCCAAAGTAATTGTTTTGATGTTTTTATTTGTATGCAGTGAAATGGCCAAAGCACTGCAGAAAGGAGTGGAAAGAAGAAAGGTATCTGAATAACTACAAGGTGACTGGCCAGTACATCCCCTTTCATGTGAATTGCACAGTCAAACCTGTTTCTGGAGGTTTCTTTTAATGTCAAAAGCAAATCAGAAAGCTTAAAATACTTTTTACATGATCATAGAACTTGTAAAACTAGTTGAGATGAATTAGAATTAAAATCAGAATATATATATTTTAAAATAGAACAGAATATAAATGTTCTTCCCAGAAGCATTCCTATTCCCTGAATTAAACACTTGCAGAGTAGCTGAGAGTATTTTTCAACCATATCCTAAAGAACACTGCCATTTGAGTAATTATCAATGATAGCGGGACATCAGACAGGTAGGATTACCCATCAAAGTCTGTGGGCAGAATGATAAAGTCAGGGCCTCTGATGCCTTGAGGTGACCATACTGACATTCTGCAAACACTCACCTCACATATGACATACAAAATAATGTATTTACCGGGTTCAGTCTGAGGCTCATCTGGGCTGGGTAGGGTTATAGACTGAGAAGGCAGAGGCGACGTTTCTATGGTAATTGAAGGAAAGTACGTGGGTTACTATAGCACTTGACAGACCTTGAGTACAGATAACAGGCAGGATGGTAACAAATACATTTTTTTAAAATAAAGAAAATTGCAAGTCTGCAGCAAAACAGCATTCCTACTCCTTCATAATGCATTTGGTTAAAAAAAAAATGGTTGCAGATGAAGCTTACAAAGTACTTCTAAAATTCTCATTTCACATTAGAACTCTACCTCCTCAACAATGCTAGAAAGATATATTCAATAGGAATCATGAAGGGAAAAAGGAATTTTAAAAATATTATAGTATGAGTCATTTAAGCAGCACTGAATTTCACTGAAAGAATGGAGAAGAAAACCACATATGTAAATAACTGTGATGGGATAAGTGTTAATGGAAAGTATGTTGCTAGGTCAGAAAGTATAAATGGATCATCACGCCAAAAAAGCATTATCTGAAACATTCAACACAATGCCAAGCTGGCAGGATGTACAGTGTTAGGAAAAAAATATTTTAGATTCAACAGTTCTGCTGACTGACGAAGAGAAAAAAAGCAAAGTCTTGTTACACAACTGAATGGGAGGAAGGACATTTTTGGACAATGGTTATGGACAGGAGCACCTTGAAAGAAAAGTAACTGCCATGGCGAAGAGTGACGGTGTAACATGAATTCACAATGAGAGAGACCCGGAGGTTCCCAGGCGATGGTGGCAATGAGGACAGAGAGCACATAGGGTTGGGCTAACGAGGTTATTACCTAGTGTGGTCTCAGGTGGTTCAGACACATATGTAATAGTTTCCACAACTGTACCAAAACAAAGGAGAAAAATTTTAGAAACTGTAAGATATTAAGCTATAGTAAAGTATTTTTTTGAATATCAAATTTTATTAATAATTTGCATCATAATTTTACAGACAGGACAATGGATTTAGACAGGAAAAAAGAATTAGGAGAAAAATCCTATTCTATAATGCTAATCCTCCAATTAATATTTATGTTTTAATTGTCATTAACTGGGTTTCAAATGTTATTATGCCTCAATCTTTAGACTTCAGCAGAGAAAGACGAATTTATTTCTGTATTCAGAGAGAGTCAATTATCACTTTAAGAATTCAAGAATGTTGGAAGCTGTAGCTCTTCAAATCTGTTTAATTGTGAATCAAGTACCACAGCTTGAACTTTCATATTCCATGGATGTAACTGATGTTAATTTAAAATGTGTGAAATAAATGAATCAAAGCATTAAAACCTTTGCTACCTTCAGTCTTTGGCTCCTCTGGCCAGAGTGGTGCTTTGGCAGTGGGATAAACATAGTCTGTTTTGGCTGGTGCTAGGGAAGAAACGGGAATGGCTGGTTAGTTGTGGGCAACCCAAAGCACGCTGTAATAGAAACCTGCATTTAATTTAAAAATAGAATTGAGCTATCTTAAGCAGATACATTCTTGAGAATAATTAACATTTAGGTAGATTATGAAGATGACCACAATTTAGGACGGCAGAAATGAAAGCAGGAAATGAAGGCAGTGTGCTATGTGGGAAACACGCACACCCCATACATAATGTATGGCAGAGTCAACAGCAATTCTACCTGGAACAAAGAAGATAATTCCACTTTCTTTTTTTTTTTTCGTATAAGAATTCCAATTAGAAACACACATAGAATGAGTACTTGGAGAGCAAAAGCACGGGATGAATCCTAAAAGTGATATGAAAATGAAAAATAGGTTGTACATAGTCATATTGAAAAAGCAAACAGAAAATGTTAAAATTTTCATTTTGAGAATAAGGAAATTATGAAACTTGCATAGCAATACAGCAGATGTGAATACAATGTGCTGTATACAATGACATTCAAGACCCATTGGATGAGCACAGACAAGCTGTGAGGAGCAGGTGGCTATGAAATGTCACAAAGTGTGAGGACATCCAGAGATGACTTTGCAATGAGATGGAAAAGCACATATGCTTGACTTCCCATTGGGGAACATTTTTACCTATGGTCTCCTTTGGTGACTCAGTACTAAATGTAACCGATTCCAGAACATCAGAAACTAGTAAAAAACAGAAAATGGTACAATTGATAAAGGATAGGTTGTAAGTATTTACAAAAGTGTTTTGCATCCAGTAAGTGTTCAATGTTAACTGTTAGGATAACAATATTATTAACACTAAGGGAAGCTCTCGTAACTGAACTGAATTCACAACATTATAACTACTGTAGGTTACCATTAACAACCTACTTTGTACATTCAACATGAGTACCAAAATGTCATTTATCTAATTAAAAGATATTCAAAAGAGATGGAAAGAAATTACAGTCCTATGGTAGAAAAATATAGGATCCAGTGTTTTAAAATAAATGTCAGGAAGTAGCAACAACGTTGCTAATACAGATTTTTAAAATTTGCATCCATTTTTTTCCCCCAGACAGGATCTGACTTTGTCAACCAGATGGAGTAGGGTGGCATGAACATGGCTCACTGCAGTCTCGACCCCCTGGGCTCAAGCGATCCTCCTACTTCAGCCTCCTAAGTAGCTGGGACTACAGGCGTACACCACTATGCCCAGCTAATTTTTGTATTTTTTGTAGAGTTGGGGTTTTGCCATGTTGCCAAGGCTGGTCATAAAATTCCGAGCTCAAGCAACCCACCAGCCTTGGCCTACCAAAGTGTTGGGATTACAGGTGTGAGCCACTATGCCTGGCCTATTTACAAGCTTGAAGGGCAGTATGTTTTAAAGGATTCACATTGTTTATGAGGAAATTTTATTAATTTTACTGAAGTGAGAAATTTCTCCTTCCTTGATGGTCACAATTGAACTAGTGTTCTTTTAGCACAAATTTAAGTTACTATTAAAGAGAGTCACAAACTTGTAACTGTTGAAAAAATGAGGATAAATAATAAAATTAGTTCTTCTAAGTGGTTTGTCAACCACTTAATCAGATGTGATTATTTTCTAGAATGATACAAATGCAATGAAAAGTATTTTTATACATTCAAGTAGTAATATTAATGTATTACTAATTTAACAACATGCAATCACAAAAAAGAGCATTGTGCAATATTTAGAGTTATTAATGTGTATTCCTTTTTCATTTTTTATCTTTGGAAATATAACTTAGAGAATTACAGTATGCCTCTTAAAGCACACAGCATACCCAGACAGATAAAACAATCTATTTACCAGGTTGACTTTCTGTCATTTCTAGGCTTGGTGATGTCACTGGTTTCAAAATAAGAGTTTGCAGTTCAGTTGGAGCTGAAAGAAGAGGGTCTCAATTGTAAGAGTAATTTTGAGTTATTTATTTCATAGGTTTCAGACAGAGGTAGCAGTGAACTAAAATACACAGACCCTGAAAATCATGAGGTTACGGAGAGCCATACAGAATGTGCCCTATTTAAAGCAAAGGTCAGCAAACTATAGCCCTTCCAAGTCTAGCCAGTGGGCCAATAATGGTTCTCACATTTTTTTTAAGCGATGGGAAAAAATGAAAAATGATATTTCATGACACGTGAACATGGTATGAAATTCAAATAAAGTTTTGTGGAACATAGCCATAGAATGAACTAAAATTGTTCAGAGCATATTCATGTATCAGCTTTGGTTGCCTTCAAGGTAAAACAGCAGAATTGAGTAGCTGTAACGGAAACTGAATGGCCCACAAACTCTAAAATAGTTATTGTTTAACTTTTCACAGAAAAAAAAAATTGCTGACTCCTGATTCAAAATGTCCTTCTGAAAAAGCAGGAGCCTACTTGGAAAATTAAGTTCTCCCGGACTATTGTATCTGAATCTCAGTTCCCGCAAGAGCTAAGAGCTGCCTATAGCTGATGTCATGATAGTAACATTAACAAAATGTTGAATATCATCTAGGAGCGTTTTGTTCTATATTTTAGTTTCACCATCCCCTTAGCCACCCTTAACAAGTGTTGGTACTTGTTTTATTTGTGCTGTTCCCACCCTTCCACCCTCTAATCCAAATCCTATAATTATTTCAAAGTCCAACTATTCTCTGTCATCAGCCCACATCATTCCTTGACTCCTGTAAATATTTTGTTTTTACTACTCAATTAAACAATTAGTAGGAGGAAATTGTTCTATATTTAGAAAACTGTATCTAAGAAAACCTTATGGTTTCTTCACAATTACTTTGTACTTTAAGAGGTAAAATGTATCCTTTCTGTCGGTTTCTACCTCTGGCTCCTTATTCCACCCCACTCAATTGTTAATATGGTGTTGGGTACACAAAGAATGAGGAAATGATTGTTTTCTTAAGCAAAAGTAGCAGCACCATTGAGAAAGAGATGAATGAAATGGAATCAGAACTGTATAAGATCGATCTTTTGTAAGATACAGTCTTTATGTAGGGCACACGATGAATTTAGCCACTGGATAGATCTCCCTCAGCTATGAATCTAATAATGAGCCCTGTAATTGTCAAGCTGTTGACTACTATAAGTGCCTTTTCTCTCAGAAGGCACAGAAATGGGAAGCTATTCAAGCTTATTGTCATACCTGTGATTCAAGTGCAATGGGCTAAGACTCCTTAAACCTCCTAAAACCTAAGCCATACATTTTCGTTATTTCAACTGAGAGGGTTTAGGGAGTTTAAGGTCTGAGGGATGGAATAACCTCTATTCACCCTCCTTTATGTTTTTGAAACTAGAAGATGATGATCTTAGGTTGCTATAGTGTTTGTAGGTCTAGAAATCATTGAAAGCATTGTATGTAGATTTATGTTTTCTAAAACATGTTAGATTTTCTTATTTCCTAAATTAAAAAAAATTACTTTGTTTGTGATCATCACTAAGCGTTCCTTTAGAGACCAAAACCACATATGAAGTGATTAAAGGAATAAATATTGAACATGCATAGATATTCAGAGGGATTCCTACTTAGCAAAGATTAAAAGCCATTACTAAGCTGTGGTGAAGAACAGTGGTCAAGCTTATCAATGATTGAGGAGCCAGGAACTTTCAGGGAAAAGCTATTTTAATGTAATAGGGACACCTTATTCCTTAAAATAGGAAGAAAATAATGAGACTAAGACACAGGTTTTATAGAAACTAAGTTACTCAAAGGGAGTTCATGGTACTTAATTGTTGCTTTATAGATCTAAATACCAAATGGAAGGGTATTTAGATCTATAAATACTAAATACCAATTTGGACCTCAGATTTAACACTGAATCATATGGTGCAATTTTAAAGAGAGTTTCATGATGGACAGCTGTCCTTCACTGGGTCCAGGGACATCTGCGAAAAACAACAGGTAACACTTGAATTAAAACTGCTGACCATTTTAAAATGAAGTGTAGAATGGAATAACAGTGTCTTAGGAAGCAGAAGCAACTCTGGTCATGACAGTGCTCAAGTGGGTTTTTAAACAGCAATAAAAAGCATTTAATGCAAGTCACAAAAATCATTACCAAATGTTGTTCCTGGAGCATCAGTACTATGAACAACAGGTTCAAAGCCTGTAACAGAAACTAACCAAAAGCAACAACATGAATACAAGAAAGCTTAAAGACATTTTAAAAAAAATCCTCAATTTTTATTTTAAAACATGGGTTTCAAATGATACACAATTTTTTAAAACTTTTGAATTGATAGGAAGCATATAGTTGCTTTTGGAAGATTTGGCCACACTAGCTAGAACAATTCATCACAGAAGGTAGTTACAACTTTTGAACTCTGCTACATATCTTGATATTATCCACATGAGGTTTTCCTAGGTATTTGGTTTTCTAACTAGTATGGATGTCTGGCTTTGGAAATTTGTTTAGGCAACAGATATGAAAATATATAGAGAAATATATATGAAAGCAACTTGTTGCTTTTCTTGGAAGTTGAAAAAAATGCCTGTTTATGTAATCATGTCTATAACAAACGGATCACGTTTCAATGCAGATATAACAATAAATACCCATGAGTATGCTAATCTCACTGTAAACACATCTTTAAAGAGGGACCAAGAACGTCATCCAAACCAAGTCATTTAGGAGATCAGGCACACAAGTGTCCCCAAGCCATGTTCTCCTGGACAGCTCTGTACAAGCAGCAGCTGCTACCCATGTCACATAATTTGATTCTTAGAAAACATGACGACTGTTACTTCCCATCATAGGCATTTCTTTAGGACTTTATTGGGATAGCCTGCCAGGGTTCAGGTTCCTTGGCTACTTAAACCAAGGATTCACACGTTTACCCGATTTGTTCTGAGGTACTTCAGGACTTGATGTAGTTTTGGGTCTGGGACGGGGACGACGTGTCCGTTGTGTTTTAGGAGCTGAAGGAAGAAACTTTGGATTACTCTAGTGCAGGTGGCTTTGGAGACAAAACTTTAGGTTTTTAAAGGTATGTCATATTTCCTTGAGATTTAAGTCATATGTCTTTTAAGATTAAAATATTTTCTATTTTGTTAATTTTTTTTAATCACGGAAGATACTTGAGAGAGAAAACTTATGTATAAAATCAAGTTGAAAAGTGAAGAGACTCATACATCTTTAACTTCAAAAACACTAGAGCCAAACTCTGGATGATAGAGTCTTAGGCTCACACTAAATCTTTTGAGTATGCCGAAGAATCCATGATATCATAAGAACTGTTAGAGTTTAGTCAGTTTACATAAGATATAGCCACCAGCAACTGTGTTTAAAATTTAGCTTTAGACATGACATGAATGCTGTTTAGACAAAAGTACATGACACAAATTCAAATAAGATTACATGGTAGACTCTGAACTAAGTCCACGCATAGCTTTTGAAAATAATAAGTAACTTCTAAGGATCACTAATACTCCAATATAAAGTTGAAGGACACTATAAAGTTGAAGGATAGCAGAAGATGACAAGACAGTCCTACAAAGCTGATGATAATGTGATTATGATAATGATGGAATGGATTTGAAAATAAGCAGAAAAAATTATTCAGGAACACAGAATATCATTACCTAATGTTGTTTCTGGAACCTTGGTTCTAAAAGTGTCAGGTTCAAGGACTGTAGTAACAACTAGACAAAAATAATAAAGCAAAGAGATTTAACTTGAATATTAACTTCACACGTCACTTTTTAAGCTTCAGAACTGAGAGAAAAGTAAGACTTGTTTTTTGCAGATTTGGCCAAACCATGGTCAGGTACCCATTAGTCTCATAAGACAGACTTGCAAGATAGCATTGCACTCAGATTAATATCACTATGTGGTCAACAAAACATTCTCTTAGATGTTTGATTATCTGATTCTTGCTACACATTAGTGGAAGATTGTTGGACAAGCTTTTTACACGTTTGCATAATATATGCTTTTCTAACTGTACTGAAAAAGGCATTTATCAGTTTACAGTCTACTTGCACTTCTGTAGAAGTTGGGATAAATGTCTTGTTATCTACTGTCTAAATAACTATGGGTACAATAAAGAGTTCATATGTATGAAAGCATAAAGAATACCATGTAATTAATAAACTGTGCTCATCAAAATCTCAAAGCATTCCTTGATTCAGTAAAAGTTAAGAAACTGTTAAATCTTAATAGAGTTGAATAAAGAGTCAGTCTATCCTATTATGGAAGCCTCTCATTAAAACTTTCAAGACTTAGGTACATTTTACAATTTGACAATTTACTAAAAACATCATTCCTTGAAACAAAAAAATCAATATTACACAGATCTAATATAATGAAAAATAATATGAGCAAAGAAACACTGTGCTTCCCTACAATTGATGAGGAATAAGCAGCATAAATAAGGGATAGAGATTCGTGTTTGAAATGCAGCTTAAAATGGTCAATGCTGTTTAAACAAATGCACATGATCACATGACACATTGAAAGGTTAAAAGCAGTTTGATGTCCTGATATTAGTTCATGCGCAGTTCTCTCAAATTCAACTGATAATGTGACACAGAGCCTAGCATAATTTCAAGATAAAGACTATAATGGAATGATGACAAAGAATGACAGGACGGTCTTATGATGAAGAAGAAACTGACTACAGTAGTATGACAATAAGCAGGAAAAGCACTATTTGAAGGACACACATTCTCATTACCCATGGTTTTCGGAGCTTCAGTTCTGAGAGTACCAGGTTCAAGATCTGTAGCAGGAACTAATTAAAAGCAATGAAATAAACTTGTGAAAAGCCAATAAATTATATCTTTCCAGTATAATACTGCTTCAATCAGTATATGGCAATTTTAAGAAATTTTCTGAAATTTGATACTTGTTATTTGAAGACTTGGCCATCTTATAGCCAGATAATTTTTTTAAAAGGCACTTAGTCACAGCCTACACAATTTGGCACACATCTCAATAAAGCCCACGTAATATTCTCCTAGGTGTCTGAGTACTTAGTTCCAACTATTGTAGAAGACTGCCCTAGAAGCTTATTCAGACATTTTGCCAAGTACATACTTATCTAACTGTCCTAGTAACTGTTGGCATGTTTGTGGAAGCTTTAACAGTGTGTCTAAATGACCACAAATACAGTCAACAGCCTGTTTGAGAGAAGACATAGCAAAGAATAAAGCAAAGTGAATCATAGGCTGAGATTTCATTTGCAGTAAAGGCACTCAACAAATCAGGATAAGGGACAAACACGCAGAGTAGCTCTCTACTCTCTAATCATAAAAGTGCAGGACCCTAGATGGGTGATGCTTCTTGGGTCAGATGCAAACTTCCGAGTCATATCTTCAAGGACTTTCTTCAACTGCTCTTATAAACCCTTCCAAATGCAGCTGTCATCACTACTTAGAAGCAGAATCCTGCGTGTTTCAGGAAGCCTGCGCCCTCTGACTTGCCTCTACCCTTCCTGTCTGACTCTCTTCATCTCTAAGATTTTAAGACCCAACTTCTTTCCAATGATTTATTCTTATTCTTCATAACATTTTCTTTTTCTAAGTGTTTAGATGTGTACGGCACCCCTCAAAACAAGTTCAATTTACCCAGATACACTCCCTTGCTTCAATCTTTGAATGTTTCATACTGGGACAGGTTTTGATCTTAACTATACTACAGAGTAAGATGTGAAAAACAAGCTTCCTCCTCCTGTGATAGCCTCACAATTGTTGATGTGACTGTGGGAAGATAGAAGGCACTTAAATTTTTTTCTAGAAATAAAAATGCCTGATTCTATGTAATGCATTTTTGTATTTATGAGGACAATTCAATGAAATAAAAAGTAGTAAATAAGAGGCTGGGCGTGGTGGCTTACGCCTGTAATCCCAGCACTTTGGGAGGCCGAGGCAAGCAGATAACAAGGTCAGGAGTTTGAGAACAGTCTGACTAACATGGTGAAACCCATCTCTACTGAAAATACAAAAATTAGCTGGATGTGGTGGCACGTGCCTATAATCCCAGCTACTCAGGAGGCTGAGGCAGGAGAATCACTTGAACTGGGAGGCGGAGGTTGCAGTAAGCTGAGATCACCCCACTGCACTCCAGCCTGGGCAACAGAGTAAGACTCCGTCTCAGAAAAAAGAAAGAAAGAATTAGTAAATAAGATACACAGTAAGAGACAGACCTATATGCAGAAAATGGAAGGAATTCACCTGCCACACAGATCTATCCCAACTGTGTTCTCCCTTGCTAACTCAACAGGGGGAGCAGTAGCAGATCTTTTGTGCCTTCATCCACATGGTGCTCACACAGGCCATCACTCCCATCATTGGATCAGTTATAAATTCCTGAGGGCAGTTAGGATGAGCTACTTTAACCAGAAACCCAAATTTACCCGGTTTGGTTTGAGGAACCTCAGGACTTGGTGTGGTTTTAGTTTTGGGACGTGGACGACGAGTTCGTTGTGATGTTTTAGGAGCTGAAGAAAGAAAACCTTCAGTTACTACAGAGTCCGTAGTTCAGAAGCTATGAGTAGCATGACATATGGTTTGAGATCTCTTAAAACTTACTAGATTTTCTCATATTTCAGGAAATTTGTCTTTTTAACTTTTTAATTAGAAACATTCATTATTATTATAATAGTATGTCTCCTTTTACAATTGAAGAAAGTTGATTGGGAGGAAGTGTCATATTCTAAAATGAAATTGCTAAATTAAGAAGTGAAGAATAGTCAATAGGACTCATCAGATAAAAAGGTCGAGTCACTGCTAAAATATAGTGGTGGTGGTCAGTTATAAGTTCTTTGACAATTACTAAAATAAGACCACACAATTAACGAAAATGTCAATCAGAGAATATCACATAGATAGCAAAAATAAATGAGTAAATAGAACTTTAGATTCATAAAGAAACTCTCTGGTATCGAATAATGTTAGAATCAAGAAAACTGCATTTTAAAGTCACCTTTAACAAAAAAATAGGTTAAAAAACACACTGGATGACAAAATAATTTCAGATGGTTACATACCCAAAACATAGCCTGAGTTAGGTTCATACATGGCTCTTTTAAAAACAAAGGGTGAATTTGTTTTAAGAGTCAGAATTTTCAATACTTTTAGGATGAAGAATATGATGGAATGACAACAGAGAATGATGATGTAGTCTTAAAAAGCATAAGAATCTGCGGCTATGATGATGGAATGGGTTTGACAATGAGAAGGAAGAACACTTAATGAGGATTGCAACATGCTATTACCTTGTGTTGTCACCCAAGTCTCAGTTCTGAGTGTAACAGGTTTGAGCTCTGCAGTAAGAACTGACCAAAAGCATTAAAATTAACCAAATGATTATTTTAAATGAATGTGAACTCAAAACTTTTCTTCAAAAATGAGTCTTACTAGTATAATACAGCTTATAGAATTATATAGCAACCTTTAAAAACTGTTAAAACTAAAAAAGTAGACAGTTGATTTCCTAAAATTTGACTATACCTAACTCAGGTACCTATTTCCTTATTCCTCATTCTCTGGTTATCTAATTAATAATCCAGAATGGACTATGTAGGTATTGCTAAGAACTCATCTTCAGAAAGAGACGGAGGCCTTAGCATGATGAATTGAGTAGGATGTTCCTCCATTCTGAGCAAAGAAAGAACATGCCTTCATGTGGAAAGAACAGCTTGCTGATGTCTACCAGATCAAATCTCAACTGCTCCATCAAGGACCTAGGCATCTCTGCCATGGATATCCACGGTCCTAGTGAGATTCAGAAGGGATCTGCCTGTCATCTTGAAGTAAGACTTTTTTTTTTTTTTTTTTTTTTTTTTTTGAGATGGAGTCTTGCTCTGTCACCAAGGCTGGAGTGCAGTGGCGTGATCTCGGCTCACTGCAACCTCCACCTCCTGGGGTTCAAGCAATTCTCTGCCTCAGCCTCCTCAGTAGCTGGGATTACAGGCACCCACCACCATGCCCAGCTAATTTTTGTATTTTTAGTAGAGATGGGGTTTCACCATCTTGGCCAGGCTGGTCTTGAACTCCTGACTTCATGATCCACCCACCTCAGCCTCCCAAAGTGCTAGGATTATAGGTGTGAGCCACCGCGCCCAGCAAAGTAAGACATCTTTATATCAGTTGTCCAGTTAGACTGTCTCCTCTGGTTGGTCTCTACTTGTGTCTTTTCCTTCTGATTTTATTCTTCCCACCCTTCTACTCATCCCTGTGCCTTGGTGATTTCAAGGCTCCATTTCTCCCTAATCTATATTTCCGTGCTCCAAATATTTACACACCAAGCACATCTTGTTGCTAGCACTCCAAAACCAGTCTTGTATTTGCACAGATACTGCCCCATACCATCTTTTACTTTATTTACAAAGGAAAGGCTTCTGTTCTCAACTGCCTTACAGGTTTGAGGATCAAAATGCATCTCTGACATCTGATGTATACCCCAAATGTGCTAATATGATTGGGAGGATATCTAAGGCACTTAATGTTTGTTGAGTTGAGCTGAATATGTCTAATTTTTCTAAAGAAGTTTTATTTTTAAGAGACAAATGGAAGTTAATAAAATGCACAGTGCCAGAGAAGACTGCACAAAGGAAGCATGAGGCATTCACAGTTGCTCCACAGATCTCCTGACAGTGTTTCTCTTACATCTTCACAGTGGGATCTGCTGCTGACCATGAGTTGTAGCTTCCCTCTCACAGGGGCCTATTGGTTACTCCCAACCACTGGGATTACTCTTGAGACCCTGCTGGCTTAGGCTGCAGGGACTCTTTAAACCAGGAACACATAGTTTACCTGGTTTGGATTCAGATGCTTCAGGACGTGGTGTGGTTTTTGTTCTGAGACGTGGACGACGTGTCCGTTGTGATGTTTTGGCAGCTGAAGGAAGAAGTTCTTGGGTTACTACATAACTACATTATCTATGATTCTGGAAGCTGTGTGAGGTAAAAAAAAAAACATGACTCTATTGCTTGATAGATATTTGCCTTTTAGTTTGAGATTTTTGTCACATACATTCCTCTTTATACATCTTTTATCATAGAAAGCTCCTTAAGACAAAAATCACTTTTTAATTTGAGAAATAAAGATTAGAAATTTTAATGAAAATCTCACAGGGTAGCTTTACTGGGTACCAAAAAGGTTATTAAGTACTATTGCCAAATTTTAATGGATAACGAAGGACAGTTCCACTAAATCTGAGATGTACAACTTACTCTTTCAATTTTTGGCACATATTCTATACAGCTGTTAAAATCTGAACATATTATGACCTTATTAGAGACAAAACAATAAATTTCTATGCAAATAGAAAAAAGAGTAGAAATTTAGATGCACAATGAGTCCTCTGGCTTTATGAGAGTTAATAGCTTCATCTGTCCAGGAAGGAGTTAGAAACCCACTAATATGTTTGAAACATAGCTTTATCACAAACACTGTTTAAACAAAACACAGAATAACATGACAATTTCAAGCAGGTTATATGGCAAATAAATGTTCTCAAGTAGATTCATGGATGACTGCTTCTCTTAAAAACAACAGTTAAGAGTCTTCATAATTTCAAGAAGAGTTGAATGGCCATCAAGAATGACACTTGTCACAAGAAACAAACTGAAACTCTAGGTTTGACAATAAGCAAAAGAAGCTTGTTGAAAACGCTGTGTATCAACATTACCTAATGTTGTTGAGGCCTCAGGTCTAACAGTGACAGGTTCTAGGACTGTAGCAGGAACTGACCAAAACAACATGTAAATCAAAGAGATTTTTAAACATATGAGAAGTTAGAACACTCACATGCAAACAAATTTTACTGGTATGTCAATTCTTCCAGAAAAACAAAGAAAAAAATTAACTTCTTAACTGAGGGGAAGAATGTGTGTTTGTTCATTGATGGTTTGGCCAAACTATAGGCATGGTGAGTCTCAGGCTTAGCTTTTGAACTATCTTGAGTAGGTTAAAGAAGTCAACATGAAATTCTATTAAGCTTTTAACTAATGAATTCTGATATGGAAAACTGCACTGGAAAACATTTTAATGCATTTATCTCACATATACTTAGAAATTATCTTAAAAGATACAATTACTCTGTACTTCTGAACACTAGCGCTTATTATGTATAAGTAAACATGGATACAAGAGACAGTTCATATGTTTGAAACCGATATAAAAAATTAATCATTGAAGTGGACTATGTTCATCTTGCCAAGAACTCATCTATAGACAGAGTTTGAGACCTATGTCCAAACCATGACACCTAAGAGAACAGGGTGGTCACTCAGCCTATAATAATCAGTAGAGCATCTGTCTGCCCTCAGCCCAGAATAAGTGGAAATAAAAGACTTTTGATGTCTCTGTATCAAATCTAAGCTTCTGACTCAGGTCCTCAAAATCCTTCTTCATCTGGCTTGATGTACCCTTCCAAATGCACCATCATCAACAGTCATATATGACCATCTAGAAGGAGTCCGTCTAGACTGGACTGCCTTTCTAGCTGACCCAACACATGTGGTCCTTCTGCCCTAGTTCATTCTTCCCTCCATTCATCCAAATCCTCAGTGGGCCCAAGGTCTAAGTCCAGCCCACCTCGATCTTTTCTTTTGAGATAAAACACAAAGATCATCACTTTATGTTTGTGTCAGGCGAACATATCTTCATGATTATGTAAAATCATGAAAAATCTTCATGCAGAGAGGGCATACTTCATGAAGTAAAATCATGAAAAATCTTCATGCAGTAAAATAACTCTCCTAAAGCTGACGTATCACCCATTGTTGCCAGCGTGGGAATGGGAATATGCAAGGCACTTACAGTTATGTTTACTTGAACTGAATATGTTGGCTCTGCTAAAGAAGTTCTACCTTTAAGATGTGAATGGAATTTGACAGTAAAAAATATACTAACTATGTGATTTCAAAGAAAAGTCTCACATAGAAATAAGATATGCTGGCACCAGTTGGGTCTCACCCACACATTATTCTCCTTGAAAGCTGAGCAGATGGTACTGATGATGCCTCATGCCCTCATGCTTAGGGAGAATAAGACCTGTTGCTGCTCAGCATCGGCACTGCTTCAGTCCCCACTGCGACAGACTGCCAGGGATCACCCTTAAATCAAGGAATCACAGATTTACCGGGTTTGGTCTCAGGTGCCTGAGGGCTCGGTGTAGTTTTAGGTCTGGGACGTGGAGGGCGGGTTCTTTTTGATGTTTTGGTAGCTGAAGGAAGAAAAAGCCTTGTGTTACTCTAGGTCTTATGATTCTGGATACTGAGGAAAGGTTTTTCCAAAACTTGTCAGATCTCCTATAGTTCCAGGAACTTCAGTTGTTTTTAGTTTGACTTTTTCATTCCTTTTATAACATGTGTCATTTTATCATTGATGGTACTTTTCAGGCAAATTCATGTATATAGTCAAGTTGCTCACTCAAGGAGTGAAGATTAGCACTTGTATTGAGAAACTTACAGAACTTCCTTGCTGGGGAAAAAGAAAATGATTGGGGCAGAGTACTCAATGAGAAGGGATAGGAAGTTAGGGTCACATTAAGGAAGAGGCTTATAATTTAAGATTTCAGACTTCAGTAATTCCCTAGTTGTCAAACTAGTAATAAAACATATCATTACTTAAAGCACTAATAAAGAAAGAAACATACTGGACTTTTTTTTTTAAATTTAGAAACTCAGATGTGCAAAGGAGAGTAAGAATAGCTGTTATTGCCGATCAGCTTAGATAAGAAATAGATCCCAATTTGTTTTAAACTCAATGTTAATATAGAACTCTGCAAATGAAGCATGGGATGACATGATAATTTCAAATGTGCCACATGGCAGGTAAATATTTTGAGTTAAGCCTGGCTCTCATAAAAACAACAGGAAACTTGTTTTTAGGAGGCTTCAGTATTCTTCAGATGATAGAAATAGTTGAATAGTCACAGGCAGTGATGTTTGTTATTTCATAGAGGAAGACATGCCATGTTATAGGGATGAAGACTGAATGGACTGTGCAACAAACAGCAAAAGCACTTGGCAAGCAGCCAGGTAATTGTAGGATCGTTACCTAAGGTTGTTGCAGGGATCTCAGTTCTAAAAGTAACAGGCTCAAGGTCTGTAACAGGAACTGAGTAAGATAAACAAAAGAGATGGTAAAAAATGTGTGGGAGCTATAGTATTCACATCAAAATGTATCTTACTTGTGTAACACTGCCTCTAGGATAATTAAACATTTCTGGGAAGGGCATTAGGACTGAATTATATTTCCACTCCCACCCCCAACATATCAAATTCATACGTCAAAGCCCTAATCCTCATAGCGAGACCTTTAAAGAGATAATTAAGTTTAAATGAGGTCGTAAGGGTAGAACTCTACTTCAACAGGACTGATGGACTCATACGAAAGAGAGACATGAGCTGCACACACAGAGGAAAGGCTGTGTGAGGATACAGTGAGAAGGTGGCCATCTGCAAGACAAGGAGAGAGGCCTCAAGAGAAACCACACTTGTAGACACATTGATCTTGGACTTCCAGCCTCCAGAGTTGTGAGAAATAGACTTCCGTCATTGAAGCCACCTAATTTATACTGCTTCGTAATGGCAGCCCTTTTTCAAATGGAAATTAATTTTTTTTTTGTCTAGACTTGGCCGAACTATATCAAGTACACCATCTCATGAGACGGTCATCATCTTTGGTCTCTGTTTAGCACTACATGAGGCAAACAATTCCTGTAGTGATGGTGTTTATCTGAATATAATATGGAAGACTTTAGGATGTTTTAAGGCATTTACTTAAATATGTTTCTAATAATTCTCAAGAAGCACGTGAAAAACTAATTTGCACTTTAGTGATGCTGAATAAAGAGAACATGTACTATATGTTTATCAAATTATGGTTGCAGGAAAAAGTGATGAAATATCCAAATGGTCATCACACAAATAACTAAAAATGACTGATGATCTTGCTGGGAACTCCAGTTTGGAAAGAACTTTTCACTTCTGTCAAAACAAAAGCACTCAAGATGCTGGGTAAGGGGTGGCCACTCAGTCTGTGGCATCCAGTAAGTCATTGTCCACGCTTAGCAGAGGGAAAACATGATCTAGTGTGGAAGAAAGATTTTCGATGCTCATGAGAACAATGTCAGGCTCAATGAATGAGACATTCAAGCCCTCCATCCACTTTCCATGGCGTCATCCAAATGCAGAATTACCAACAAAAATGTTTTGGCTGACCCTAGAAGCAGGATCTCTGCCCTTTCTGGTCGCCTCTATTTATATCCAGTTTTTTCATCTTTGTTCATTCTCACCTTCCTATTTGTGCAAATTGTGATGTGACTTCAAGACCCAAATTCTTTCCTGGCTCTATTGAAATCCAAATTCATTTTTTACTTTAAGACCCTATAATAAGTCTAACACTTAACATTTATATTCCCAAGAAAAATCTTTAATTTGCAAAAACACCCTGGCTTATTCTCATTCTCTAGGCTTTTCACGTGGGAAAAGTTTTTGTGTTCAACTAGCCTGCAGACTGCGAAGTAAAACATGTCTCCTACTACAAAAAGGGAAGATCCTGCAGGTCTTTTCTAAACTGACTCCTTGTCAACCATGAGGGGGTAACAACACTCTGGACTCCCACACTAAGGGGTATGTAAGTCTATTATTTCTATCAGTGACAGGCTCCTAAGCTCCATAAACCAAAGACCCTATACTTATCTGGTGTAGTCTCAAGAGTAGCCAGACAAGGAGTGGTATTAAGTTTGTGCTGTGAATGATATGTTCAATGGGAGGTTTTTGGAGGTAGACGAAGACAACCTTCAGTTATTTTAAATCTTATGCTTCTGCACATCATAGACTTAAAAAAAATCTTTAGCTTTTCCAAAGCTTGGTAGATTTTCCTGAACTTCAGAAAATATATCCTTCTAATGCAAAAATTTTGCTCCTACTATACTTTATCTTCTTCTGTTAAGATACTTCAATAACAAATTTGCAAATATGCAAATTTGACAGATTAAATAAAGTTATTAATTCAGATACTTAGGATTAATATGTTTATCACATTCTCCTAGAGTGCCCTGCCTGGATTAAAAAGATTATAAATCATCCAGATTATGATGGGGACTAGGGGGGATTCAATTTATACTAAGGATAGAGTTTATTATTTAAATCTACTAGCCTTGATCACATTATCTGTTGATTAATTCACTAAAAATATTACTCATACATTAACAAAATAACAAAAATAACAGGCAGATTAAAAAGGTAGATGTTTGGGAATGGTTGTAAGTGCGATAAAAAAACAAACAAAAATATAAACCCCCAGAAAAGGAAAAAAATGAAAAGGGAGGTGTATAAGGGATATATAAAGAAACTTCTGTGTTATAGCCTGGTTAGCGTAGATCAGGTAGGAGACATGTGTTACTTCTATGTTACAGCCTGGTTAGCGTAGATCAGGTCAGAACCTCGTAAGAATATGTGAAATCTCCCTTAATAGAGAACTCTGGTTAAGCCAGAAACAAAATGAGATGATAAACATTTTAAGTTAAAGACCAGGAAAGATCCCAAACTAGATTCAGATATAGCTCTCTTATGAGCAAGAGGCAACTTGTTTTATGCATGTTCAACCATTACAAAACCAAAAATGTAATTGAATGGCAATATACAGTGGAATAAGCTTGACAGCAGAAAAAGCACTTGCTGAAGATCAAAAAGTGGCATTACCGAATGTTGTCCCTGGAGCCTCTTTTATAGGAGAAACTGGTTCAAAGATTGTACCAGGAACTGGCCAAAATAATAAAAATAAAACACCAACAAAACATTAAAAATTTATAAAAACTCAGAACATTCAAAAAGAATTTTACCAGGTCACGACATATCTGTCCAGAGCACAAAGCAAACACAATTAGCCTCCTGAGCTGAGAGAAAATGGCACCTCTGTCCTTGGGTACCAATTCATCTCTAGGAGGAATGGTCATTTACTTTGTAGTCAGATAATTCAGATAACGGTCCATGTGAAGTGTCCCAGGAGTTTTTCTCATTCTTTGGTGATCTGAACCTAACAGAGCATAGTAGACCATACACATTTTGCTGAAAACTCATCTTTGGAACAAGACCATGAGCTTTGTCCAACGTGAGTATTTAAGAGGACAAGAAGAGGGCCAGCCCCTCAGTCTGTGGTATACAGCTGGGCAACACCCAGAGAAAGCCTGACAGCACAGGGATGCAGATGATGCCTACCTGAAATCCAAACGCCTCAGGCCAGCATTCAAGACCCCTTCTCACTTAGCTGCAGACACCTCAATGAAATGTTCTGATCAACACCTAGAAGCCTGACAGCCTCTGGTGGTCGGAGAAACTGCCTCCTCAGACTGGTTTCCATACATTCCCTGCCTTTCTGAATTTCTCTATTACTCTTCCCCAAGAATGATTTTCCCCTGAGAATGATTTTTCTGTTTTTAAGTGGTTGTAAAAAAAAGAAAAGAGTTGGAATCAACCCAAATGTCCAACAACGATAGACTGGATTAAGAAAATGTGGCACATATACACCATGGAATACTATGCAGCCATAAAAAATGATGAGTTCGTGTCCTTTGTAGAGACATGGATGAAACTGGAAAACATCATTCTCAGTAAACTATCGCAAGGACAAAAAACCAAACACCGCATGTTCTCACTCATAGGTGGGAATTGAACAATGAGAACTCATGGACACAGGAAGGGGAACATCACACTCCGGGGACTGTTGTGGGGTGGGGGGAGGGGGGAGGGACAGCATTAGGAGATACACCTAATGCTAAATGACGAGTTAATGGGTGCAGGAAATCAACATGGCACATGGATACATATGTAACAAACCTGCACATTGTGCACATGTACCCTAAAACCCTAAAGTATAATAATAAAAAAAAAAAAAAAAAAAAAAAAGAAGAAGAAAATACTACAGGGACTATATGGCCCAGAAAGCCTAGAAAATTTACTATCTGGCTCTGTCTAGAAAATGTTTGCCAACTCCTGCCTTAGATCCTTATTTGTGACTCACATGACTCCTATAGTTAACAAGAAATAATCTCCCACTTGCATGAACCTATGTTCCTTCTCTGGCTGTTTCACTTTATCATACATTCAACATTGAAAGGATGAAGAGAATTGAGTGAGAAGTAAATTAAATAGATGCTGAGAGAGAAGCATAAGGAATTTGGCTACCACATCATCTCCCCAGCCCTGTTCCACATTGCCTAGTCTGATGTGGGATCAGCTGCTGACCGTGCCCACCTACTTCTTTCTCTTTGGGTCCCACTGGGGTGGGCTGCTAGGATTCCTCAAGCATGACCTACAAATTTACCCAGTTCAGTGTGAAGCTCTTCAGGACTCAGTGTGGTTTTAGGTTTGGGATGTGGACGACGAGTTCGTTGAGGCACTTTGGGAGCTAAAGGAAGAAAACTTCGGGTTAATACAGCATGCTTGGTTCCAGAAGCTGTGGATAAGATTATGCTTGTTATAATTTCTTGACTTCCAAGAAATGTTTCTTTTGGGTTTGAAATATTTGCCCCTATTTCAATAAAGTGTCTCTTTTTATCATGTAGCTTTTTCTGAAGAATAAAAATCACATAGAAATATGAGTTTATTGATGATATTTCAAGGAGCTTCTCACAGGGATTCCTGAATGAAGAACAAGTTCTAAAACCTTGCTGAGTTATGGCGGTGAGGGGGGTAGGTATAGGGTGATTTTATATTTGTGATGGTACTTATAATTTAAATTTACCAACCTTGGGCATATTTTACTCTTTACTTGGGAAAATTTTACTCTTTACTGAAACAAGAACACATCCTTACCCCCAAATGGCTATATATATATATATATATATATATATATATATATATATATATATATATATATAATGCAGACAGCAAAAATGTAGACATTTAGATCTGCAAGAGAACTATGTCACACCGTAGTAGCTGTGCCGATTTACTCAGCCTAGATCAGGGACAGACACCTTCACCCCCACCCTCCAGTGATTATATTTGAAACTCAGTAACAAAGAATGTGGTTAAAATGTTATGTGGGAGCAAGACGTGGGTAATTCAAAGTCATTACATTGCAATATATAAACCGACCCTAAGTTCATGCTTGGCTCTTTTATCATACAAGTATATATATATATATATATATATATATATATATATACTCATATATATAAAGAAGTAATGAATGATAGAGGATAACACAGAAGCCTTGTGAAGTGGGAGAAGCTGTGGTTATGATGGTGATGAATGGGTTTGAAATGAGCAGGAGAGGCAGATGTTGATGGACATAACATGCCATTACCTACTGTTGTCCCTGGAGCCTCAGTTCTAAGAACTGGTTCGAGGATTGTGGCAGGAACTGATCAAAAGTAATAAAAGAAACCAAAGAGATTTTGTGAATGCATGAAATGTCGGAACATTCATCTTACCACTAAAAATCAGATTTCTAAGGCTGCAAAATTAATTCTTAATATCATAACTCAAAAGAAAGTGGATGTATTTTTTTTCCTTTGAATATTTCTCCAAACTTTAATCAGGCACTCATTTGACTCAGAAGATAGTCAGCAATAGCCTTTAGACTTTGCTGAGCATCTCACTGAGGTCAATAGTAAGATCTTGTTGTTGGTTAACCATCTGATTCTAATCAACACTAGAAAAGCTGGCCAGTCATTTTCTTAGAAAAAGATACGGTAACGACTAGAACTTTTGTGGAAGCCAAAAAACCAAAGAGCACTCATTATAAGCAGTAATCAATAATGATAGATAGAATAAACATTTACACTTGAAAGCAAACACAGTGTAGCAGAGAGCCCCTATGGTGATTCCCAGTGGTTTCTGCCTCTGGTGTTAACACCTTTGTGTCATCTCTTCCCCTTGAGTGTGTGCTGGATCTCTGACATCTTTTTAACCAATAAAATAAGGCAAAGGTGATGGGTGTCACTCCGTTGAATAGGTGCATGTGCTGGGGGTGTGTCTGCCATGCTAGCACAAGAGAGAGAGAGACAGGGAGGGAAAGAGAGAGGATGAGAAGGAGAGGATGGATTATATAAAGGTGTTAACTCCAGGAGCAGGGAATCATTGGGAGGTTGCCCTTGAGTTTGTGCACCACACATATTAACAGCCAAAAGGAAGCTGAGACTACACTCATTAAGAGACTAGGTCTTTATAAATACAGCCGTACTTAACATAAGTAGCTGAAGAACCAACTCTCAGTTTTTGGTATCATTGGGCTGGGTATCTTCAGGTCTAAGAACAGAAAAAGCACGATCCTGTGCAGAAGTAGGGATCACTGAAGCCCCCTAGATCAAATTTAGCTCTTGAGCAGACATCCCAGGTCCCTTTAATTCATCACTGAACAGCAGGGTATCAACGAGTCATCCTCTGTCTGGTGAGCCAGCTTCAACACATTCCCTGCTTATCAGCCTCTGTTCCCTCATCCCTCTACTCATCCAGTTTCTATGCTGGTTTCTAATTATCCTGGACATTTTCCTCCTCTAAATATTTGCCATGCTTCTAGGAGGTGGCATTTATACCATGCAAGAAATTATATTTGCATAAACATGCTGCCTCATATTCATTTCTAACTGGTTATGCAGGAACAGCTTTTGTTTACAACTACAGTGTAAACTGATTGGGAAAGAAAACATTCTTCCCACTTCTGATGTATGGACTAATATGGCTTTGGGGAATTAGAAGTGACTTAACAAAAGTAGTCAATTTAAATGATTGTGCTGGCCCAATACTGAGCAGCTTTATCTTTAAGACAGGAATGAAATAAAAGAGCAAGAAGAGTAAATAATCATCAGCAGAGAAGATCCCTATAAAGGAAGCAAGAGGTGCTAAGCTATTCATGTTCTCCTCACTAACCAGTAGCTTTTACTCTTAAGAGATACATAAGGCACGACACAATGGATTGTATGTACATAGAACTTACAGTCCCAATCATGGTAGACTGCTTGGATTCTACAAAACAGAAACTACATATTTACCCAGTTTAGTCTGAGGTACTTCTGGATGGGGCGTGGTTTTAGGTTTGGGATGTGGACGACGGGTTCTTTTTGTTGTTGTTGGAGCTGAAGGAAGAAAATTTAGGATTAATATGGTGCTGATGGCTCCATTTACTGTGAATAGGATGACATAGCTATAAGTTTTAAAATACTTGTTAGAGTTTGAGTTGACAGAACTTTGTCACTTTGGTTTGAAATTTTCTCCTTCAGTATCTTAATAGGTTTTCTTTGATAACTGAAAGTTCTCCAGAGACAAAAATTATACATATAATTACATTTAAGAAACGAACATTAGAAACTATCATTATTTTCTTGAAAGTGTCTCTAATCCAAATCACTGCTTAACTCTGATGGTGTGAGAGAGGTTCTAACCAACCCTGCACTATTCACTTATAATTTAAGATAACTAGGCTTGGGCAAATTTTCCACTTGGTAATTTACTAGACTAAGTATATAAAATTCACAGAAACATCAATAAAGCAAAAAAACTACATAGAACTTGAAAAACAGAAAGGTGCGTAAAGAAACTTCATGATATCATCATTTGATACTGCATTGGTGCTCTAAGGAATATATGGGGAATTGTAGTTGGATCTTGGCTCTAAGAGTATTGTTCAGAGACTCGAACATGACACAATTTCAAGCTGGGCTGTGGAGCAGATAGCTGTTTTGAATTAAGTCCTTGCATATTTCTTTAAAAAGAAAGCTTTCCATATTTTAAGATGAATACTGTAATGAGATGACAACAAAAGATGGTACCATAGCCTATATAGCACCACAGCGAAATCTGACAATGAGTAAGAAAAAGCACTTGCTGAAGGACATAGAGAGTCATTACCTGAAGATGTCCCAGGAGTAATAGGTCCAAAGTCTGTAGCAAGAAATGATCAAAAGCAATTTTAAAAAGAAATAAATGTTAAACACACGAGAAAATCCATCATGCTCTTGAAAAGTGAACTTTACCATTATAGCATTGGTTCTATAGCCACAAAGCAAACATTTTGAAGTTCTCAAGTAAGGGTACATATTTATTTGCTTCTATGAAACAGATATAACCTTAGCATCTGTAACATGGTTAGCTACCAGTTTTTCTTATTTTTATATTATCTGATAATACAGTAGAAAACACTGCTTAGAAAAATCTTAGGACATCTAATAATGTTATGTTTAAAAATTAGGAAAAACTAATGTGAAAGTATAGTTACACTATAAACTGGAAAACAAAGCCCTAGTTCATGATAGATGCAATTACTGATACGTTTAAGCACATACACTGATGAATGACTATAACAGATAATGCTCTTCTTTGTTGAGAGTGCACTTTGGAAAAAGACCAAGACCCCTGTTCAAACAAAGGCATACAAAGAACCCGATATAGAGGGTCATTCAATCCGTCGAACTTGTTAGTGCATCTCTTTGTTATCAGGACAGAAAAGGCCTGACCCCTCGGTTAGGAGAGCGTGCTGGAGCCAATTGGCTCAAATCCAATCATCAAAGTCAGGCATTGGAAGTGCTCTTTGTAGACCTACCAAAAGCAGCATTACCGTCCAACTAAAAGAACTTTGCCTTTCTTACAATCAGGTTGCACTTGCAGTTCCTATCCTTCCAATGTCACCACCACACGACACCTTCCTGCCTCTGTTTATATGATTCCTACCCATCCACCAATAAATCTACAGGCTCTACAGATTTCAAGGTCCACAAGAGGAGCTCTTGCTCTGTTGCCCAGGCTAGAGTGCAAGGGTGCAATTGTAGCTCACTGCAGTCTTGACTTCCCGGGCTCAAGCGATCCTCCCACCTCATTCACCCAAGTAGTTAGGGCTACAGGCGCATGTCACCATACCTGGCTAATTTTTCTTAAATTTTTTGTAGAAATGGAGTTCTCCCTAAAGGTTCACATTACACTTATCAGCCCACAGATGTTTTGCTTCTCTAAGAATTAATGATGTGCCTAACAGTTGGTAAAATTTAATAAATATTTGCTTTTCCTCACATTCCTGTATATCCGTTATGAAGAGTCTCACACAGGTAAGTCATTTGTTTTTTTCTAAAATATTCCTCACAGATACAAACGTTCAAAATGTGTGACAGGTTGAACTAAATATGCTAACTAGACACCTAATCAGGTCAGTTTCTGCTGAGCTGAGGAATCAAAGAGAAAAGTGTAATTGAATGTCAGAGAAGCAAGTAAAATTCCCAGGCACCAAGGAGGTCCTCACGCAAGCAGCATGAGGAAGTCACAGGTATCGCCAGAGCACTGTGTTGGTAGCAGCTGCTTTCCATGACTTGGGCCTTCACCCCAAGGGTCAAGTGGGTTATAAGGTGGCATCTTAAACTGCCACCCCCATGCCACATCCAATGGGATGCCACCGGGACAAGGAACCACATATTATTTACCTAGTTTGGTCTGCGGTGTCTCTGGGCGTGGCGTGGTTTTATGTTTGGGACGTGGACGACGCGTTCTTGTTCGTTGCGATGTTTTTGGAGCTAAAGAAAGGAAACTGGTTATTGTAGTCTTATGACTCCAGACACCAAAGAAAGGATTACACATGATTCTAGGTTTTCTAAAGTTTTCCTAAGTCTTGAGAAATTTGTCTCTTTGGTTTAGAAGTTTCTTCTGATCATCTATATGCAAAAATATGTATTTTTGGTCTACTGACAGGTCTTTTGAGACAGATGGAATATATGTAATTTTAAAAAATAAACTGCAACTTTATTATTAGTTGCTGGTATAGGATTTTCAAAGAGGGCCCAGACCCAAGGGAAGTCAGACATAGGCACGTAGACATCGCATCAGAGAGGGACCCAGGCCCGCCTGCTTTTGGGAGAGGATACTAAGAAATTACTTGGCTCAGACACACATTCCATTCCAAGTTATTAGTATAAGCACATTTCGTTTTCTAAAATAGTTGGTAGACAATAAAAATTCTCTGTATATCTTAAAACAACAGAAAGTAAGATGCCCACAGAATTATAATTGATATTTGTCAGGCAGACATTCCTAATTGTATTTGAAATTCAGTTTGAACATAGAACACTACTGGAGCAGAATCACAGGCTCTGTCAAGCATTAATAAAGCTGGATAATATGGGAAAAATGGGACACAGACACTGTTCTCTAGTGGCGTACGGGCTTATAACCAAGTAACTTGTTTTAAGCACTTTCAATACATTCAAAATGAAGAATATAGTTCAATGACAAGAGGATGATGAGAAAATCTTATGAAAGAAAAAACCCTTAGCCCAAATAGTGATGGAATAGACTAGACAATGAGCAGAAAAAACTCATACTTAAAGACATAAGAGGTCATTACCTAATGTTGTCGCTGCAGCCTCAGTTCTCACAGTTACAGGCTCAATGTCTGTGGTGGGAACTAACCAAAAGCAATACAATAAACAATGGAGATTAAGAAATACAGAAAAAGAAAGTTATTTTGAAAACGAATCTTCTTAACCCTTTAATGTTTTAAATGCATTTCTGAACTCTGGGAAAACATTATTTGTTTTCTCCTAACTAGCCAAACTATCATATCCTTTTATTTCACAAAATATCCATACCCTTTGCATCCCTATAAGGGCAATGAAAAATATTTTTCTGTATTTCATTATCTGATTCCAACAACATAAAAAACCTGGATCCAAGAAAATCTTAGTTGTCCAATATGCAATTTTAAAGTACTCTAAAAATTTGTTGTAAAAGCTTCCATTGGTATTTAAAAAGTTTTCACCACCATTATTAATTTGTTTTGAGAGTGGTAGTTGTGAGGAGAATTAGAAAAATGTTCTCAGTCTATTTACTGGAGATTTGTGAGAGTTGTGCAAAATTCTTGTACTTTTTATTTGTAATATATGTGATATTGCTTCTTACTCTGCCTCCTTGTTCATTTATTTCAAATGGCTAATTAGGAGATAATTATTCAAGTAGAAAACAGAGATAATTAAGAAAAAGGTCTAAAAGGTAATGATACAACTTTTGTCTAGATAAAAAGGATTTCTATAACATTCTGAAGTTGATTATACAGATATAAAATTAATCAAGAATTGTAACTCTCTGGCATTAGCATCTCCATTTATCTTTCACTAAACCCAGAAGGCTAAATGTCCCATTCGAACATCTCATCCTCAAAAACTCTTTAGGCATTTATAGAGAGGCTGATTTGCCCTTATTGCTCAAGACATCATAGCACAAAGTTGGTTTAAGCCACCACTGAGAGCATCTTCAGAACTAAAGGCATATATAATAGAAGAGATGGAGGAAGTCAGGACAACAGGATGACAACAATATTTATAACTAATTGTCTTCAAACAAAACAGAGAATCCTGATTTTGTTTGGAATTTTGCATCGCAAGATGAGTTTAGCAACAGAAAGATCAATTTGGATATGAATAATGTGGAACAGGAAGAAAGGACTTTTGCGAGAAAGAAACAGTTATGTACCATCATGAGCTCCTTATAAACACATGGAGGACAAACTCCAACCAGCTTTTTCATTGTTCCCCTCCCACATCCATAAATTGTACCCACACAGAAGCAGAGGTTTCAAAAAATTTTCTGATTTGAAAGATGGATATAGACAGAGTGACTGTGACTCAAGCAATCCGAATGTCTCTGAAGGTGATCGAAGAAAGAATAACAATTATGTGTTACAAGCCGAGCAGCAGATGTAAGCATGCCTAATGATGTTAAAAAGGCCCCCGTTGAAAATAGTAAACAATTTTTAAAAACGAAAACAAAAATGGTGAATGACAATTGTGCATACTATAGCTAATGAAAAAAGAGATGAGAGGGGCAAGCTCAGAGAAACATTGGCCAAGAAGGAAGAAAGCATCATTACCTATGGCCATCAAGGGAGCTTCAGTTTCAGATGGAACAGGCTCAGAGACTGCATAATAAAAAATAAACAGATATAAGTAATAAAAGCAAGGAAGTCTAAACTTTTGGGTGCTCACTGGTGTTTAATACAGGGGACACAGAGTCTAGTTTATTCTAAGTTAATATAAATTGCCTTCTTGATAGGCTTATTTATTATGTGAGATGCTTCTTAGCAAGTTAAAATTTTATACTAATTGGAATCTTGGGAGAAAATTTCAACTGCAAAACAGATGGATTCTGAGAACTGTTATATAAGTATCTTCTTATGTGGTAGAAAATTACTCAGTTAACAGTTACTGTTTAAAATGTTGGCCGGGCACGTTGGCTCATGCCTGTAATCTCAGCACTTTGGGAGGCCAAGGCAGGTGGATCACCTGAGCTCAGGAGTTCAAAAGACCAGCCTGGCCAACATGGTGAAACCCCGTCTCTACTAAAAATACAAAAATTAGCCTGGTGTGGTGGCGGGTGCCTGTAGTCCCAGCTACTGAGGAGGTGTAGGCAGGAGAATCGCTTGAACCTGGGAGGCAGAGGTTTCAGTGAGCCAGCTGGTTGCACCACTGCACTCCAACCTGCGTGACAGAGCGAGACTCCATCTCTAAATAAAAAAATACAATACAATACAATAAAATAAAATGTCAATAGAGTATTTTAGAGGAAGCTAATCCCTGACTAGCAAGTCTTCTTTTCAGTTGTGCCTATAAATGAAGAACAGTGTCAGCCTTCTGTGTGTACTAACAGTAGTTACTAAAATCACTTTCAAAAATGTTTCAGATACAGAAAACTCAGGCTTCTGTTCATTACAAATTCAGAAAATAGGCCTAAAAAAGCTTCAAGAAAATGAAATGCCAGCCAATCAGGTATAAAATTTGCTAATTTCCTACATATTGACTTGTTCATTTCGCACTTGAAACATCAGTGTGGCTACTTGGAGAAGATAATGAACAAAATTATGGTATTTGGGTTTCTATGATTTATATGATATGACAGATTGGAAACATTTTCAGCAATGTTTCCAAAGAAAATCCTGTTAAGCTAAAGCACTGGAAATTATGTTTACCGGATTTAGTTGGTGGCATGTCTGGTTCTGCTGTGGTTTGGGGTTTAGGAAGTAATTGTTTTGGTGGTTTTAAACCTGAAGAAAATTAGAGTGCCATAATTAGTGTTACAGCTGAGATGTGAATGTGAAGATTAATGTTACTTACACATTGTTTTCCTATTTATAGATCAAGGCATTGAAAGTAATGATTACCAGGCTGAATTTGAGGTGCATCTGGTCTGTGTGTGGTTTTAGGTCTCTCAGATGGTTTTGAGGCTAAAGAAAAAGGTATCAAAATTACCAAAATGGGTCATGGCTGTGACTGTCAAAATTAAGAACAAGTATGTAGAACAAAGACACTATATAAATTCAATGAATCTATAAAAATTTCTGGGGTGTGGGAAGGGTGAAAAGGGTGTCTATTTTAACTACACACTAGCATAATTAGTTTTTCCAGAAAGGAAAATTA
Organism: Symphalangus syndactylus; assembly: GCF_028878055.3. Classification (NCBI taxonomy): domain Eukaryota; kingdom Metazoa; phylum Chordata; class Mammalia; order Primates; family Hylobatidae; genus Symphalangus; species Symphalangus syndactylus. The sequence goes on from NC_072443.2 coordinate 24,700,154, forward strand.
ATCACTAAATGCTCAAAATGTGTTTTTGAGCAAAAGTAATGAGTACCGTCATAAGACTTTTTCCTATATAAATAATTTCAAAATAGACAAAGTATATTGGTTCTATGTCTTTGATCAAAAGGTTTTCTTCGGTATACAAACAGTAAGGTAGAAATCTGATTGCTTAGGAGGCGATCTGGAAGTAATCCATAAACATTTGAAATTACACACGAGAAATAATGTTATATGGCTGCCAATGTCTGGGATTTTCCAAAGTAAAGCCATGATAGATTTTGAAAGCTAAGAAACTATAATGAAATGATTATAATCAAACAGTATTAGTAGTAAAAACAATAAAACCAGCTTGGGACTTTTAATGCTGTCAAGTTCCAAAGACCATCACTAGTTTTACACTGGACTCTAGATCAAGAACGATCTTGGTAACTCTAGCTATCCAAACCTTCTCAAAAACATTTTTCAAAGAAACAGAAAAGCCGAAGAAGCCATTCTTTCATGCAACTTTTTTAAAAAAAGAAAGTCTTAGAAGTTGAATCAGTAAAGCAATGAAATGCTAACCATGGCACTGGAGTAAAATTTTGCCATTTGTTCAGTTCAGGATGAGCACAGAGGTCCCTGTCTGAGAAGGAGTTGATGGCTTTCTCAACCCCACGACACATATAGGGCAGACAGAAGGTCAGCAGAGAACCAGGAAGTTGTATCCAAGACCACAGACCTTCCCTAAATGAGCACACTGGATTGTTTTAGAACTCTCCTGTCTTTAGGATCTTCAGACCCAGACAGTAAAGGTGAGGAAAAGCATGGGATGAAACTGTGATGAGGTGGTGGAACTGCAGTCATGCCTGTAATGGAGAGTGGGGAAAGCAAAAGCTACAACCCGTGAAAGCAGCTGGGGTGGAGGGAGTAGAATTACCAGTTGTGGGCACCAAGGGCTCTGGTTGTATCGTGGCAGGTTCCAGAGCTACAGAAGCAAACACCAAAAACATGAAATATTTCAAGAAGTGGCATCTTGAGGAGGGAAACATTATGCCTCAAGCTGGGACACTCTATCTAAATGATGCATTTTTTCTGAATGTGATTTTCCCTTTTACAGTTCTCATTTTCCTTTCTCCTTGTTGCTTTCCCATACCTCATCTGCCATGAATGTACATCATAAGATTTCAAGGTGCTTTACTTTAATAATTCACTTAATGGGCCAGCTTTCTGCTGTGTGTAGCTAATAACTATGGGAGTCTAAACATATTATATAAAATATTACATATATAAAATGAATATAGAAAGTGAGTACAGATGCTCAGTTATAAAAGTCAATTCCACTGATTCCTAAAGCCCAGCTGCTTAAGTAGCTGATATCAAACCAGAAGCTGCCATATTCCACTTTCTATGTTAATTGGAACCCGAATATCACATTTACCCGGTTTGGACTTGGGCACTTCTGGACTAGGTGTGGTTTTAGGGCGGGGACGGGGACGGGGGCGGGGGCGACGACCTGGTCTTTTGGTCTTTCCTGGTGCTGAAGAAAGAAAATTAGCAAGTTAATACAAGAAGGGTGGATTTACAAACTGATGATAAATATTACATCCATCTTAGAACGACATTTAAACCCTTTGATTTACTGTGGACATGTTTCCATCTGTTTTGCAAATTTCTATCATTATTTATGTAGTTAAATGGGGTCTTGAATGATTTTTTTGTCACAGATTAATAAACTGTCCGAGAGATCTCTCTGTTCTTCCATTTTGAGATGGAAAATCTCAAAACTTTGTACAGTTTAGAGAAGTAGTCACTCAAAAATATTGAAGGCATATGTTCAACAGGAACATGAGAAAGGTTGCTTTTATAAAGCCATTTGGGATAAAAATTAAAATTTGGCCCAAGATTTAAACAGAGAAATTTTTCACTTAGCATTTAAAATATCCACAAATCAACAATATATGCAGAAGGCTTTGAATTCAGTAATTAGTTCAGGACAGGTTAAGTTTTAAAAAATGAGATAGAGTTTATAAACTATAACCTATAGGAATTAACTTTTTTTCTGAAGAACAGAGCACTCACACACACACAAATGGACATTAATGTATTAATTCATTAATGTGAGCCTGTCAACACAGATACCAGCAGACAGGAAAAGAAGAAACAAAGGTCACCCACTCAATAACTATTACCTAATGTTGTTGTTGAAGGTTTGGTTCCCAGTGTTTCAGGTCCTAAGACAATGTGAAAAAATCACCAAGAAGGAATCAAGATCAAAGGAAAAATGACATGTATTTAAAACATGGAATATGCTTAATTTTTAATTACTAGATTGAGCAAATATAAATGGTGAAACTTTTATCCACATACAAAGTTTCTTTTCTTCAATAGATTCCTGTGTTTTCGACACAGTGAACAAAAAAATGTAGCCAGTCAGTTAAGTTTGGAAAGAGAAATGGAACAAAAAGGCATGATTCTCATTTGGAATATGTGACTGTAATAAAGTAACCAGCAGTTCATGTTATGAAGGAAAATATGGGTAATTGGCTAAGATGGCACCAGAACACATTTTTTTTCTCTTTTGAAGAAAAAGAAGCTATAAAGATTGGGGTTGGTTTTTCTATTTCTCTCTGAGTGGATTTCCTAGTGACACATCAGGGTGTTTAGATGTGGAAAGACTGTGGCACTTTTCAAGAAAATCTGCAAAAGTTAGAGTTTTGAAAGTAAGAAAAACACCTCCAAAAGAGAAAACATAAATATATCCTATGAAAGTCAGGGTCCTCCCTGGCAATGAACAGGTTAGAACAAGCTCAGGGCACATTCCTCAAATATAATTGAAGGAGAATAAAGAATCTATCAAATTAAAATTAGTATTGCTTTCATGGGTGTCTCAGAACCACTGCTAAGTCAAGCACAGGCTGAGGGTATATCTTCGGGCAAAAATGGCTGGAAAAAGATCTGAAGGAAAATTAAGAAATATTAGGCGGGCACGGTGGCTCACGCCTGTAATCCCAGCACTTTGAGAGGCTGAGGGGGGTGGATCACCTGAGGTCAGGAGTTTGAGACCAGCCTGGCCAACATGGTGAAACCCTGTCTCTACTAAAAATATAAAAAATTAGCCGGGCATGGTGGCTCAGGCCTGTAATCCCAGCCACTTGGGAGGCTGAGGCAGGAGAATTGCTTGAACCTGGGAGGCAGAGGTTGCAGTGAGCTGAGATCACGCCACTGCACTCCAGCCTGGGCAACAAAACAAGAGCGAAACTTCATCAGGAGAAGAAAAAAAAAAAAACAAAAAAAACCCCAAAGCTGAACAAAGTTGAACATGGAGAGTGTTAAAGATACTTTGTTTTCACTCATTAGAAAAAGCTTTATTACCTATTGTTGACTGTGATGGCAGTAGAGTCTGAGGTTCTGGGGCTGCAATAAAAGCAAGTAATATCAAAAGCAATGCTGAAGAGCACCATCTAAGATAGAAGATACATGTTCTTTAGTATAAACGATGTTCTCTCCTGGGTGAATGATTAGGTTCTACTGGCTTATGCCAGTGAAGTTCAACCTTCCACATCCTCTCTACAAACCACAAGAATTGAGAATTCTCATTTTTGTTGTTGATCTTTAGCTGTTACTGTCACTTCCCGATATTCTGGTTTGCCTCTGGTGCTGAGGGAATACTAACTTACAGGGAGTTCTGGGTAGCCTCTCTGAGGTTGTTCAGAGTGTCCTGTCATTTGCTATTTGTTTCTTGCAGGACAGCCAATTTCATCCAAGGAAATGGAACAGGCAACAGACTCACCACCTGGTACCGTGTCTGTGCTGTTAGTTTGCAATCTCCAGCTTGGCTGCACCTGACGTTCTCTCACAAAAAAGATAAGAATTAAACTTATTGTTCAAAAGTGACCACAAGTGTTCATATGATCCCTGTATTCACTAGTATCTGTTGCTGGTAAACAAATTGGTTCACATATGAAACTTAACCCATTTGGATTGGTAAATCAATGAGTCCAAAAGCAGTCTCAGATTTCATAAAATGCTAAATTAAATAACAGTATCTAAATATTCTGATAAACTTTCCAATGTTTGTTCAAACTAGCAATAAGTAAATTAAACTTCATGTTGAATTTAGTTGGGTTACAATATTTGGGCTTAAAAAAAGATTACCCAATAGGTTTCTCATTATTCTGTGAACAAAAAGAATTATTGTTTAAGAAGGAGAAAATTAAAAAGGAATTGTTTTTAAAATGGAAAGAAAAAGTTAAGATTCTTTGACTTTTCTTAAAGAAAGAAACTAATCAATGTGGCACTCACAGACTATCTTAACAGAACTGAAACCATTCTTCTACTTATACATTTCCAATATTAGACTTATCAGAAATGATCGCTGATATTACTTGACAAGGGAATGTGGCAGGTTTTGAGAATACGTAGTGACTAAAAAAGAACTATAACAATAATTTCTATGTAGCAACTAACAACAACTGCTTCTATATAGCAACTAGTTTTTAGCAACAGAGAAATATAATAATGCAGGTAGAGAATTTTTATTTCTTCTAAAAGCAATGCATAATAGCATAAGGTGCTATTTAAAGGCATTATCATCCATTAACATATCTGTGATCAAAAAATTTTTGTGTTGAGGCTAAAGAGTACAAATTAGGTGCAAGAGAAGCAGGTTAAAGTTGTTTTTAAAAGCCCAGAATTCTGATTTCTCAAGAACTTGTGCAGAAATAGATTGTAACAGATGAACAGCAAAAGCAGTAGTGATGTGTCAGACTGAAGTTCATATAACAAAGTAAAAATTCTGTGTGTGTGCGAGTGAGTCTGTATGACAGAAGAGAGAAGGGCGGAGGGAGAGTGTGTGTATGTGAGAGGGAGGGAGGGAAAGAGAGGGAGGGAGAGGGTGTGTGTGTGTGTGTGTGTGTGTGTGAGAGAGAGAGAGAGAGGGAAGGGGAGAAGAAAGAGTGTGGGAGAAGGAGAGAGAGAGGAGAGTATGTATGCGAGAGAGTGTGAGAAAGAGAAAGGGAATTGTATGTGTGTATGTGTGAGAGAGTGTATGTATAGGTCTAGGTATCTCAGATGCTATAGGACAAGAAGAAAATAAACATCAATACATGAAATATAATAAATATCAAATAAGCATTCATACCTGAAGATAGCAAACAAAAAATTATTTTGAAACTTCAAGATTGTAATTCATGTTTTTGATTCTACAAAGTTGCCTTCCACAAGTGTGAAAAAGAATATAAAATTTGCTACTCATTGCATCTTTCAGACTTCACAAAAATTAAAGAATGTTGTTTTTGAAATTGTAAGGAAACATCTGCATTTTTTAGTTCCTGACTGAGTTTGAGACCAAATAGGGATAGAACTCCATCAATTAAGCTTCAAAGTCAATTGAACATAAAAACAGTAAGGTCTATGTTTAGTAAAAATAAATATATCTTCTGACACGACTTCTATTTGACAATCATAAGGTATTATAGGCAAAGGTATAAAATGTTCCATAACAAAGCTGAGTGGTCTGTAACTGACTAAGCCACTCATCTCAGCACAAAACAAAGACAAATTTGACTCACGTGTGTGGCTAGGAATGAGAACAATTTACAATTCTATTCACCTTGGAAGACAGTTAAGTGAAACAAGCACCTGTAATTGGGGGCACTCCCTTATTTTCAGTCCATTAGAAGCTTAAAGATTAAACCATGAAGGAAACAATTCCCACTGGACGAGGTAGACAAGTTAAGACATGGTAGGTGGCTGTGGTTTTTGAGAAATGCACTGAATTGTACTTATAAAACAAGCCCAAATCGATGTAGATTTTTACTCGTTGACTTAACCACCAAGCAATGCCAAAGGAAAAGGAGCCTGTAATGGAAAGTGAAACAGAAAAATAGAAGAGTGTGTGGAGAGGGCTGGGAAAGGCCTCAAAAAGCTTTGGGTGGTTTATTTGCTCTTCCGAACCTTGGGGCTAGAAACAGACATCTTTAGGAGAGCTATGAAGGTGGTCTGCCCTAAATAAAAATAAATAAAATTTAAGAAGCTAAAACCAAAGCAATGGTTTGCAGAGATCCAGTCATCATCCTGTGTTGCTATGGACCATTCAAGGTCCACTTGAGTTGGCACAGGCCTAGGTGTGGATTCTGAAGTCATTACATTGCTGTTAGAGGAAAAGGGGTGGATTTTCTTTGATGATTAGAAGGTTTAGAAATCAAAGGAATGTAAACACATTAGCCTCCAAGTAATTCTTCCCATGTTAAAAGGAAATGTCAAATTAAGAAGTCTTTTTGCTCAAACACCTTACAATGATAAAAACATAACCTTCCTCCCTCATTTGTACTGAAGAATTTCCTCTCAGAAATCTTTTCTTAGAAACCGCTGAAATGAATAACGTAACCTATCATATATAAACTGTAATCAATGTTTAGAGAAATTTGATGATTTCCAATTTTATGTTGTAATAACAGAAATAATTCATTTGAGAGAAATCCTTATTTAAATTTGGTGACTCAAACAAACAGTACTATTTCATCATCTACTTGGTAATAGTCCTCTGTTCAAAATACAGCATAATTACTACTTTATCCCAAAGCTCTCTAAGCATGATTTTTAAATAAGTGTGTATTAAACCCTTCTCTCATACAGCTAACTGTCAGAGTTATTTGATTTAAACCACTGTTAAGGCTTTTGAGTTTTATTAGCTACGCTTCTTCCTCCGAAAAACCTGAGTGAGAGTTTTTCATTCCATTTCTCTGACTTGGAGACCTCATCCATGGTCACGTGTCAACTATACTCCCTTTGCCTAATCCCTAATTTCCTTCAGTCTGCACCTACACCTGGAAATCTCACTGCTTCTTTACAGGGAGTAATGAGAATTTTTTCTTTAAGCAGTTACATTTTTCTTCCTTAGCCATTTCATTGCAAAAACAAATTATACCCACTTTAGCAGAAAATCTCTTGCTTTAATAATCCTACTTTGTAAACATGACATTAATGGAAATGCAAGTTGAAAATCCATTAAACATTATAGTGAGAAATATTTTCTTCTCAGAGCTAAGGGTTTAAAATTTAGATAATGATGACGCTGAGTGGCGACAAGGTTCCCTGTAGTCAATCTTATAAGTCAACATTTGAAACTGCTACATGGATTACAGATAGATAAAAAAAACTCCAAGATTTGGTCATTCAATATGTTCCACAATCTTTTTGTCTTAAATTATATATATAGAATGATCCCTTCCTGAAAAAGCAGCCTTTTTTTTTTTTTTTTTTTTAAAGGAAAACACCACTAAAAATTTCTAAGAGGTAAACAGAGGTCAGTGTTCAGAAATCAGCCCCAATTTAGAAGTCTTGGAGCACTAGGAAAATACAGGTCTTTCTGGTCTTCTAGCCTGAGAACTGAGAAACTCTAAAATAATGCAGGGTTCTTAGAAGATAGAAACACTTCTCCCCTTTCCAGCTGAAAGGCTATTGTTCATGTGATTAGAATTCCAGTCAACATTGGTATCGGAAACGATTTTGCAGTAGTAGACAAGGGAGTTCTCAATCATTCATATCATTACATTTCTGTGTTTTCTCTGTGATGACCATGAACATTGCTCAGAGCAATGCTGTGATATCACAGTGGCTATTTATGATTAGATCATTTCATTGCATGCTTACACTTTTCATGGAAAAATGTAACAAATGTCAAAATACAAATCAGAAATTCTTGCTCCAAAGAATTGCATAAAACTTGTTTTCAACCCCACTTTTGGAATATTCAAAAAAGTTTAGGGTAATTACCAGGTATGGTGTGTGTCACTTCTGGGCTGAGAGGGATTTTAGGTTTCAGAGAAATAAATTGTGTTTTACTGGGAGCTGGAAAAATAAAGAAACAAAATAATAAACAAATCAATATTTAGGCATTTCAGTGTCTAAAAACACAGAAGGAAAACCTAGAAATAAACTATACATTAAATGGAATGAACTCATCGTCTTGGAAGATTTTGGAAATACTCCGTTAAGAGAATATTTCATGATCCATTCACAGGGAAGTAGTTAATTTTCATCTTGTTTAGAAAAAAAATTTCAAGAGTATATTTAACAAATATAGCATTGCTACAAAATAGTCACAGTAACTACTCAAAGTAAAGATAGTTCTTATAATCTATGATTTTTAAAAATCAGTAATTATTTTGCACCCTTACTTCATATTTCTCAATCACATCTAGGTCTGAGCACTAGGAAAAAAAACCATGTTTTACAATTAATATTCACTGACGTACGTGCAGGATGTGCAGGTTTGTTACACATGTAAACTTGTGCCATGGTGATTTGCTGTACCTATCAACCCCTCACCTAGGTATTAAGACCAGCTAGATTTTTATCAGCTTTATAAACTAAAAAGGAAAAATCTAAAATCATTCAACCAGTAGCTGATGTATATGTCTTTTTCAGATGCAACAATAAATTTAAACTTCCTGCATACAATTTTAGGGTGGTGTTTTTCTTTTTCCCCTAATATTTCTAGAATCTGTCACTTTGAGCCTGTCTACCTAAACACATTTTAATAATAAAAAAACTACTCTCAAAAAAAATTAACCAATAGGTATAATGCTACGATCTGAAGCATAAAGTAATTCTACTAATATTAAAGTTAAAAGTTGTTTTTCCAAATGAAGTCTGAAGTTGAACTTGAGAGTCTTACTAAAAAATAAAAGAAAAAGAGAACTATATACAAGATTCAACTTCAAATACAATGACTGGATAGATAACAAGGAAGCAGCAATGGTTCAAAAGCTTGCACAGAATGACATCTGAAGGCTGAGTTCAGATCTACTAACTGTCGGGCCAGCTAGCCACAATCACAATAGCCATGGAGTTGGTGCACGCTCTGGGATGGGCCATACTGTTCAAATGAGCCATTTTGAATATCTTAATAGCTAACAGACATTACATAAAAGCTGGGGTACTGGATTTTCCATGGTGAAATGAAGCAACACGTCTACTAAGGACATATCGTTATTACCCGGTGTTGTCCATGTAGGTTCAGGGATTTTAGAAATTTTAGGTGTAATTGTTCCAGCACTTGTGGTTCTTTCTGGTGATGGAAAGGAAAAAAATATTGAAATATCCTAGAGACAATAAAAAGATACCCTCTAAAGAGGAACTAAATGATCCATTTAAAATTCTGCCATATGTAGTAGTACAATGAGTAAAAGTTTTGAGGAAGAAGTTTTAAACTGTCATAACAGTATACATCATACAAAATTACATTTATCTTATAATGGAATAAGCAAAACCCAGTTGGTCAGTCATGATTCTGAGTATATTGTCTGACAATGAAGAATTGACCTCCAGGTTAATAAGCATCTGTACCACCCAAACTCTGTGCTATAATATATATGTTATTCCCTTCTCCTTTTCTTCCAAATCCTACATGTATTTTGGGGGCTGCATCTTCAACTCTTTCTTGGAGCATTTACAAAAATATTATAGTCTCAGAAATAAGTTATGTAAATGTGTGTTGTGCTGCCATTTTTATGTTTTATCTTCTCAAGGTTATAATCTTTTTGAAAACCAGAGTCACGTCCTCCCTAACTCAGCCATTGCCCTGGTGAAACACTGAAAACAGGGTAGGTACCAAAAAATAAGAACCATCACCCCAATGAACATTATAATAAACATGCACACCAAAAAAATGAATTACATGTATCACCCTGCATTGCTATGAGTGGGACTTGTTTCTAGGTTTTTACCAAAATTCACATGCAAAAATATAATTTTCAGTAAACCCCTTTTGGAGACATTTGAGTTTTGTTATTTTGCATTATTAATTATTTATCTTTAGTTAATCTCAAATTTTGTAAAGAAACTAACCTATAAAACATATCCTTTTTTTTTTCCCCCTGAGATAGAGTCTTGCTCTGTTGCCCAGGCTTGAGTGCAGTGGTGCCATTATAGCCCACTGCAGCCTCAAACTTCTTGGCTCAAGCAGCACACCATGCCTGGCTAATTTTTTAAACTTTTTTGCAGAGACGAGGTCTCACTATCTTGCTCAGGCTGGTCTCAAACTCCTAGCCCCAAGTGATCCTCCTGCCTTGGCCTCCCAAAGTGCTGGAGTTGCAGGTGTAAGCCACTGCACCTGGCTATCCTTCTTACTATAGGAAGATGGACATTGTCTATCTGGAATTACATATCATGTAAGGATAAAGAGACATTTACCAGGTTTGGTTCTTGGCGGTTTGGGCCGGGGGCGTCGTTTAGGTGTAGAAGGGATAGATGTAGTTTGCTGGGGAGCTGAAAGAAGATTTAATATAGCTTTGATAAATGATATTTTTCAGGGGTCAATCAGGTTGTGCCTTTAAATTTGCAAACTTCAAGTACAAGAACTGCTTTATATTTCCTTGTATCCTTAGAATGTCCAGTACACCTTGTTTTATACATAGTAGGTGCTCAATAAACAAGGGGTGACTGGGACAAAAGGTATAAAATTTCTACATGAGAATTGAAGATATACGTTGTTCAATTAAACGTATCAGAAGTGAGCACCCTTGAGGCGTTTCAGAACACAAGGTACAATTAAGAACTCGAAAGGATGACATTGAATGGCAGGAGAGAAGCACAAATAATGGAAATTTGGAACTACTTTTTTTTTTTTTTTTTGGAGACAGAGTCTCACTCTGTCACCCAGGCTGGAGTGTGTGGCACAACCTTGGCTCACTGTAACCTTGGTTTCCCGAGTTCAAGCAATTCTTGTGCCTCAGCTGCCTGAGTAGCTGGGACTACAGGCACGTACCATGACATCTGGCTAATTTTTGTATTTTGACTAGAGATGGGGTTTCATTATGTTGGCCATGCTGGTCTTGAACTCCTGGCCTCATGTGATCTGCCTGCCTTGGCCTCCCAAAGTGCTGGGATTACAGGCGAGAGGCACCACACCCAGCCCAGAACTTTAATTCTGTAGCTCTTTACTATCCCCACCAAAAGTTAATGAACTTGGCTATTTCAATAATTTTCTGTTATAAAATGTAGGTTGTGTTACCTCTCTTTAACCATCTTTCTTCAACTTGTCCAGGACTGCAAATCCTACTTAGTGCTCTCTATACTTAGACTACTTTGGGTAAAATACTTTGATCAAATGGTACCTAAGTGTGCTAAGCAGAAGGGAATGTATTTTGAAATAATTGTCTATAATTCTGCTGCTATTTTCCAGCTGGTAAAGTTGAAAGAAGAGTTGGAAGGAAACAATTTCTCAAAATATATAGTCATCAGGATTGTGAAAATTCTTTAAGGATAATCATAAGGCTAAGTAGTCAGATTCTTGGGAGAATTTCATGGTAGAGACTGAAGGGAAATATTTAGCAAAAACAAACAAAAGAAAAACACACAAAATTCTGAAATGGCCGACATGACTTGTCACATTACCTGTTTCGTCAATGCATATAACTACACAAATGTCATTAGTTACCAGGTGTCGTGGGCTGCATTTCTGGACTGGTAAAGATTTCCAGTTTTTGAGGAACAAATGGTGTTTCGCTTGGAGCTGAAAGCACAAACACCCCATCCCATCAAATAATCCCAGTTAAAATGAAGTATTTGAAGAATTTTAGCATGCTTTTAGATGGTACAAAGCACATGCCACGAGTACATGATTAAAGATGAAAAATGCATGTAGTCTTGAAAGCTAGTGAATAAAATTCTGATTTAAAGTAGGGAAAAGGCTAGAATGATGATTGTTCAGTAGATGACTTCAGGCAGACTTGATGCATGGAAGTAAAGTGACACAGGCCACAAACATGTGAGGTGAGATGGTGCAGGTGATGACGTCCATGCAGTTTTCAAAGCTTTCACAACTAAAAGGATAGGGAAAATATTATCTATTACAGCTCGAAAAAATAAAAGCGAGCCCTAAATGGAACATAAAAGATGACTGCATTTAAAATATATAGATGTGTATATTAAGAAATAGGATAGACAAATGATTAGATGTGATGGAATGAAACGGTCATTTGGAAGAAAGGCATTCACATGATTTTTTTTGATGGAAAATAAACTATGATTTTTCTGTTAAAAACATTACCCAGTGTTGCCCTTGGCTGTTCAAGAGTTCTAGAAGTTTTAGGTGGGACAGAATCCAGAATACGATCACTTGTTGCTGTTGGAATAAATGTCAACATTTATAAAAGCAGTAGAAGGCCCCAGGAATAAAATACAAATTCATGAGTAATAAATTATGCCTCATATGAGGGAAAATATCAAGAATACTTGAGGGCTTGCTGGCCCACATTTTAAAACTAGTGATACATTAGGAATTGAAGATGAACTCACTTTAAAAAACATACACACTTTAAATATTAGAAACCATGAATAAACAGCATTTTATACATTCAACTGGTTTTCAACAGGTTTTTCTGGTTTCCTCCATTTTGTTTCATAATTGCTAACTGAACTCACCACTGACATTCCATTTCATCGTCTTATTTTCTGCTCTTTAAAATTATTCATCTTTATTTACAATGACACAAATAATGTTATACATACAAAAAATATCAGACATCTATCTATACCTGGCAGAAACCAGTCTCACTCCCTTTGAATCTCCTACAGTACCCAGTTTAGTAGGTGTTTGATAAACGTTTGCTGAAAGGAGCTGTCGGACTGAGGTAACTCACTATAGATGGGTCAGTAATTGAATGCCAAAGATTAGACCCAATTGAACTGCTACAGTCAAATGAATTATGTGACTGTTCTACAGCAAGGTTTCTCACATTAGCACTACTGACAATTAGGGTCAAATAATCTGTGCTGTGGGAGGCTGCCCTTGTACTGCAAGGGTTTAGCAGCACCCCTGATTTCTACCCACTAGATGCTAGTAGTGCTTCCCCAAGTTGTGACAAGCAAAAATGTCTCCACATTAGCAAATATCCTGGGGAAGGGATGGGAGTTGAAGATTACCCCCCATTTGAGAACTACTGCTCTAGACAAAACCCTCTAGAAACTCGAAGACCTTTTTATGATGATGCTGAACAATACAGTGATAAGCTATTACATTACTTTTCCTCAGTGGCAACCAAATCTATCCACATCTCCCTTATGTGACAGAGCTTATTTACTGAGAGATGTAAAGAACTAACCACTCGATGGGAGGAGTGGGTAAAACACAACTCCCTGACACAGGTGGAAATTTCTCCCATGCAGAGCTCCAGAGGATACAATTTTCCACTCTGTGAAAAACTAAAGGAAGAACCACCAAGTGTTGGAACACCTGGGATCCAAAGACAGAATTGAGAGGCCGGGTATACCTGTGTAGGACTCTGATATCTCAGGCTCATCTGATGTTGTAGGGCTTGAGAAAACATCATAAGTTGCTTAAAAAAAAAAAAAGGCAAAACAAGAGAGATGTTAATTTTGGTTAAATCTGATGAATTTAGAAAGATTACATGACATGTTGTAATGCTGGCTGAAGGACAGTTTTATGTAGGTGCTGGTGCATTTTGGCTCCAGGCTGCCAGCCTTGTCACTAACATGTAAGCACCAAAACTCGCCTTTGGTCCTTTTTGCTCTGAATCGTAGGATTTTATATAGTGAGCCCTGATGCTGGCCTCCAGGGTGATGAGAACATAGTGCTATATATTTATAATCATGCAGTGCCAGCTGTAAATCAAAGAGCCGCAAAGAGTATAAACATAAATAAAGTCAGATGGCAGTTTGGGGAGAGATTTCTAAAGAAGGAAACAGCAGTCCCATTGAGGCGATTTGCCGAAAGTCTGTTGCCTAGTCTTTCTGCTTAGTAAAAGTTACTGTTACGATATCTTATGTATGGACAGCACTTCACAGTTTGCAGAGACTTTCTCATACATTAACTTATTGAACCCTCTTAACATCCCTGAGAAATAGGTGAGGTAGGCAGTAGCCCCACTTTATAGATAATGGGAGGTTATCTCCATTTTTTAGATAACCAAGTTGAGGTTTATAGCATGAAGACATCTGCCAGTGGTCACACACTGAAATTGTCCCATCCAGTGTATTTTCCTCTCCTTCAGCAGGACCAGAAACAGCAGGGCTAAAACCAGGATTCTCTTTTGGCACCTTCCCCTCCTGACATGTTACCTAGAGGCAGCTTTCTGTGCTTCTCCATAGAGCCATGAGCCTTTCTCGAGTTTGGGCGGGTTTAAAGATAAATTTTCTATTCTATACGAAGAAAAGTAGGATGAGCTTAAACATAGACTTATTTTAATATGCGGATAATTTTCATGTTCATATAAGAGTTGAACCTGCAAGCAAAAACAGCATCACAAAGTGTTCTCTTTCCTATACAAATAGCTGTCACTATGGTCACAGGGGATATAGAGAACACATGAATTATTATGAGGTAGATGTTGCTTTCCTTGTCCATTCAAAATGGCAGCACAGAAATCAAGAAGAAGGGAGCTCACAGGAAGACGTAGTCATTGGGGTGACTTGTAATTCAGTGACAGTTTAATGATTTTGAACCAGTGGTGGTCGAAGCTGTAAGAAAGATAGTATCAGACCATGTGACATCCTCTGAAAGTAGACAGCATTTTATATTGTACTACATACTAAAGAGGCAGGAAATACATTGCAACATGTGAAAGTGAATCTACTGTTTCACAAAATCCTCAAAAATAGCAAGAATATTGTGAGTTAAAGATATGCACACGTTCTGAGAATGCATCTATTATATTGTAATGTCAAGTTTCCTTTAGCCTTGCTGTCATTTTAAAAGGTCAGATAAGAATGACTAATTTTTTAAAAGATTAATCAAAAGTGCCCGCAATTTCTGATCTTATGCTCATTTTCAGCCAATTTCAAGTCATGGATCTGGCAAGGTCAGCTCTATCTCCTACAAAATAAGAAAAACTTGGCCAACTTGTATTTAATCCTCTCACGCTAGGTAAGAAACTATGAGTTAATGGCTTTTTATTTCCATTGTTGCTTTTGAAAAATGTCATGACTGTCTTTCTTTGTTATCCTAACTCCTAATCTCCCTTCCATTTAGTGACGCTGGACCAATTTTCCTATAGTCTGTATTTTGTTCCAAAAGATGATATTTATTCACTTTTTTTTTCTTTTTTGAGACAGAGTCTAGCTCTGTCGCCCAGGCTGGAGTGCAGTGGCGCGATCTCGGCTCACTGCAAGCTCCGCCTCCCGGGTTCAAGCCATTCTCCTGCCTCAGCCTCCCGAGTACCTGGGACTACAGGCCCCTGCCACCACGCCCGGCTAATTTTTTGTATTTTTAGTACAGACGGGGTTTCACCGTGTTAGCCAGGATGGTCTCGATCTCCTGACCTTGTGATCCTCCCGCCTGGGCCTCCCGAAGTGCTGGGATTACAGGCGTGAGCCACCGCGCCCGGCCTTATTAACTCTTTTTACTTCTTTTTCATATTTACAATTTCTTTTCAATCAGGAGGCTCCAAGCCAGGCATCCATCTCCTCTCGTTATTCCCATAAGGCATTTACTGGGGAAAGAAACCTTTCTTCCATCATCCTCTGGCAATCGTGGCTCGAATCTGGAAGTTCCCAATTTTCAGGGATCCCTTAACTTCCAAACATTTTATCAAATATACTTAAGACAAAAATAAGACATTTGCCAGCATACTTTGTTTTTAATATTTCTATCTCTGTAGTTTCCAAGACTTGGAAATAAAAAGAGTGCTAAAAAGCCACATATGCCACTAAAAGTTTTATGTTGTTTGGTCAGCCTTAAGCAGCATACCACACCTCGTTTCATTTATGAGTTAAACAAGATCTTTTGATTCAGAAATAAAGAGATTGCCTGGGCGTGGTGGCTCACTTCTGTAATCCAAACACTTTGGGAGGCCGAGGCGGGTTAATCCCTTGAGGTCAGGAGTTCGAGACCAGCCTGGCCAGGAGAGTGAAGCCCTGTCTCTACTAAAAAAAAAAAAATACCAAAATTAGCCAGGCCTGGGATGGTGGGCGCCTGTGGTCCCAGCTACTCGGGAGGCATGAGAATCTCTTGAACCTGGGAGGCAGAGGCTGCAGTGAGCCGAGATCATGCCACTGCACTCTAGCCTGCGCGACAGCAACTCCATCTCAACAACGACGATGACAACAACAACAACAAAAAAAAAAAAAAAAAAAAAAAAGAAAAGAGATGTCGGGGGAGAGGACAGTGTTGAAACAGAGTTCTTTGAAAAGCTCCCTAACAATCAACAGCTTTTGATTTCTTTATAAAACCCTTCTATATACATGCCTATACCTGAGAAAAATTCATGAAATTGTTAGGCCTGGTTTCTAAAAGCTACACTAGCTATAAAATTGATAAGTAGCCAAGAGTTAAGGGTGAACCCTTCTGTATGGTAGCCTGTAAATTACCATATATTATTACTTAGAGGCAAACTTCTATCACTATGCTTATTGTAGTGGGTGAAACGCTACAGCTATATGACATTAAGCAGTATTTCTGATTTTGCATTGACAGAACATACATGGGATCAAAAGTTGTAGGTTAAATCTAATGCAACAAATAAAATAGATAATTCAATTCACAGGTTATAAAAGTCAACATTAGTTTATTTCAAAAAATAGTAATGACTTACAATCATAACTAAGTTTTACTTTCAGATTTTCCAGAGGAAAAAATAACATGAAATAACTTGCACTACCATTTGCTCTATACCTTCTTAAAACTACTTTGTTAAATTATTATTATTATTTTTTTCTCAAGATGCAGTCTTGCTCTGTCGCCCAGACTGGAGTGAAATGGCACGATCTCGGCTCACTGCAACCTCCGCCTCCCAGCTTCAAGCAATTCTCCTGCCTCAGCCTCCTGAGTAGCTGGGATTACAGGCATGTGCCACCACATCTGGCTAATTTTTTGTATTTTTAGTATAGACAGGTTTCACCACGTTGGCCAGGCTGGCTTTAAACTCCTGACCTCGTGATCCGTCAGCCTTGGCCTCCCAAAGTGCTGGGATTACAGGCACAAGCCACTGCGCCCTGCCCTAAATTATGTTTTGTTGATAGTACATTTTAGTTTTACTTCGAAAAACTGACTACATGCAAAGCCCCCAGTAAAAATGCTCTGATTTTGCTCTGGAAACACGTGATGGCATACAGGCAAACCATTTCAAATGATCAAGACTTTATCTTATTCAAATCCTCTGAATATTAGTAACTATGTGAAAACTTCCTTCTTAACATTAACTTAGACAAAAGACCTCATTAATGGAGAAATTGTGTCTATCATGCTCATTATGCTCATCAAGACTTACTTAATCCAGAAACTGGTACATGGTGGATACTCAGCAGAATTAATCTGCAAGATGTCCATTACAATAAACAATAACAGTGAGTTTGACGGTTGGGTAGCTTAAGCTCTTAGTAAGGATAACTTTCTGGCTTAGTTTGGAGAATAAATGAACACATGTCCTTTAATTATGTTATGATGTACAAGTGTGTGCACACAAATCTCTTCCTCTACTACACAAATACCTGGCATACACTTGTGTAGACATACTCTGTCATGGAAATGGAATTCTAAAAAAAATATATGAAGGAGCAATGAGAAAATACAGCAAGTAGCTAGAGGAGAAAAACAATACCACACACAGAGTTCACAGTACCACTTAAATACATTGATAATGCTTTCTTCAGTGAGTGGAAAAACAAAATACCTTTCTAGTTGGCCTTGCAATTTGTGAAAATATTGCCTGCAAGAAAATATTCATTAAAATGTTCATGAAATAAAAGTAAAGGCTGAGGATATAAATCTCTTCAAATCCACAGTGAATCTACAAACCATCTGCTGTACCTGAAATCTGTTTTCCTGCTCTCAAAGCATCAACACCACAACCCACTCCTTCGTTTTCTCCTCTTTGGAACTCAATCCGGTTGGGTGGGCCAGATCTGTGCTAATCAACACCTTACAGGGCAGACAGATAATAAATGAGCATGTCCTTATATGTTTACTTCTTTTCAACCACTCTTAGCAAACTGCCTGCTGCCAAAACTTTCTAACCAATCTACTACTCCTTGGGCATGCTGATGGCTGCAGTTTTCAAGCCTTGAAATGATATATAGGGCTCAATACATATGCAATTTACTCTAGTTCTACAAAGTACCATAAGAATTTAACACTGAAAATAATTAGTGATGACCTCCTAAAAAGCTCCCAAAGAAAAATCTAATGGAAAAACTGAAGCTGACCGTGCTTGGTTCTGTCAAGGGAAGTCTCTATAAGATAACTGTATATGGTTCAAGAGGAAATTATACCAGAATAAGTAGCAAGTTACTTAGTAACAAGTAACAGTAGAGTTGGAGCAACATTTGTTTTTTCTGGACACTTGGGAGAAGAACAGGCAGGAGGATTTCCTAACGATGAAAACAAACACTTCAAATTAATGGGTTTGCAAACGTTGTCTTTATTTGCTTTTGAAACTCTCTTGGTACTCAATGATGGTCTTTTTAAGGTTATGATTAAATAAATTAAGGAGGCTTAACACTTATGGCATTATCAATCTAGAAATGGAAAGCTCATTTCCACATAACCCCCCAACCCATATTAAGTCTTTAGAAGTCATGCACACGCCCATCTGTGGGATGATAAATACATGGCATTTATGCTGCTTCTCCTTCCCTGGTGCCCACAGAAAACACAGCAAGTTGATAGTGGCATTATTTTGCTCATTGATCCAAGAAGGACCTCAGAGCCCAGTTTATAGAGTGATTCATGCTGCCACAGTAACTGAAGAGAGAGACTATGTGATACGATTTACCATCCTTGCCGTAGGGGTAATAGGTCATTAGGCTATTCCCAAGGGGTGGCATGACCTCTGAGTAATACTGCATGTCTTTTCCTTTCTCAAACTTTTTTTTTTTTTTTTACAAGTGAAATGAAGACCCATAGATCATTTGGTATGATTGTATATATATATATACAAGCTTAGGGTTTTTTTCTTCTCTCCTCCTCTTTTATTAAGTAATTTAAAAGCATAATTGCTATTCTTGATTATATGTAGCAATTCAGGAGGTTGGGATAAACAGTATGATGTGAAGGGATGGCAGCCAATGCAAGATTTCATTGTATTAAGGAAATGAAAACAAGGCACCCCTTTATATATTGTGCATTATATTAAGTAATTTATACATTATTTCTAAGACGTAACCACCTGGTGAAAAATTTATACCTTATTTCCATTTTATAGATGGAACAAGTTATTTAACTGGTAGTTGAGCTGGTTATTAACCTAGCTCTATCTCACCTTAGATCTCACAGATTTGTGATCACATTCACAACGAGAATAAGCTTCAGGGACTGGCTGGCCTCTCACAGATCATGTGATGTTTCTTATACACCATAACTGGAAGGCACATGGCCCCAGTAATAACATTCAATTTCCTCAGTTGTAAAGGCTGTTCTCAAATTTTCAGAGCAAGCTATATGTCATTGCTTTGCTTTTAACTTGGAGTGGTTTATTGAATAAAAGATTAGGAAAGAAATGAATGAGCCTAATTTTTCCCCCTCTAACCCATTCAGAGTTAAGTTCCTCTTGTATCACTTTAAGATAAAAGACAATAATTCTGCCAGTTTCTAGGGACTTTGGACGTCTCAGTATGATGGTATATAATAGCCCCTTGAATCTCCTAGAAGAAAATTGCTATGCAAACACAATTTATTGTGTTCCAGTAGAGAAATGATACAACAAGCACGTGCACATACGTGTACATGCACAATTCATCTGAATGGAAGACATTGAGAACTTTTCTAGTGCTTGCTCCTTAACAACCCTGAGATTATAGTTAACTAGCTACTTCCAATAAAACATGAACCAATTTTATTGCATCATCAGAAAGACTGGCTTTTCGTGAAATATTGTCCCAAGCAGTTAAGTTCTAAAGTGTGGTCAACTTCCTTTAGATACAACATTTATAAGTAATTTTATATTCTGATACTTAATTATAGAGAAGATTTTCATGATTACCTTTATATATGTTACAGAAAGTTAGATTTGCTGAGGGAATCAAAATCAATCAATTTCATTTCAACATACTTTACAGAAGGTTTAATGCCAAATGCAATTCCAAATAATGAAATCACAAAATGCAGCACTAATGACAGATCAGGACAAACAGGCCGAAAGCAGGAAGAATATATTTGATGACTATACATCTCAGATTTCCTGGGATATTCCAAACTTCAAATACTCTGTCCCCTGGTTGCCAAAAACTATTGAAATGACCCAGGAATTTCAATTTTCAGTGTGCAAGTTAGAATTTTCATAAAGTCTTTTATATCCAAGAATGGTACAGAAATCTTTTTGAGTACACATATTCTGATTTTCTGACATAGAATATGTTGAAAACAAATCCAGAAAATAGTAAAGCAAAATAAGCTTTACAAAAAGTACGATAAATCTCATTTAATGGTTGATAAAGTGAAAAGCAGCCCCTGGCATCCAGGAGCTGGTCTAGTACCCACAGGTAGGCTGTGGTATTCTCCTGTTGAACATCGACAATTCCAAAGGACACCAATATCAGACAAGACCACTCTGCGATTATGATGGATCAAGACAAAAACAAGACCAGTCTCTAATTATGTGGCACACAGACAAAAACGTGAACATCACCCAAAGCACAAACATTACCCTCCCTACCTTCTGGCTAATACAAGTAGATGTGACTTCTCAACTAGTCACAGCTTTAGCTTCCCTCTGCTGGTCTTGCCTTCTAATTAAGAATTATGAATACATTCAATCACAGAATTACTCCCACTTTCTGACTACATCCAATTCAGAGCAAAGTTTTACCGTCTTGGACACTTCCCTCAATCGTTTAACACAAGACAAACTCTTACAATAAGTCTTTTCTATCATCTTCTAAGAGATCCCCCAGTTTATCATGGTCTGTGTTCTCCATCATTGTAATAAGTAAATAAATGTAAATTTGTTCAACTACAAGTGTGATCTGCTGGTCTTTGGCTGAAAGGAATTGATACAGTAAATATAGATGCATCAAACCCCAACAGAGAAAACAGAATGCGCTCATTTGGCTGTAATAATGTCATTATTACCAGTTAAAAATATTAGGTTGGTACAAATGTAATTGTGGCTTTTGCCATTAAAAGTAATGGCAAAACCATGAGAAGTGATGGCAAAAACTGCAATTATGTTTGCACCAACCTATATAATGTTTCTTTAAAAGATATTGGAACTAAAAATGGGATTCATGGTTTTGTGGACCACCATTTAAACACTATCTCTACCTGTCTCTTTTCTCAGTTCTCAAAATAGTTGCTTTAGGAAGCTGTGTGTGTAATTGGAAAATAAAATACCTATTATGTATGTTGAAACTAACTGGGAAATAGAACGTTAGTACACACGTAAATTTGCACGAAATCAAAAGAAACAAAGGCTGAAATAAAAGAGCTATATAAATATACCACTCTTTAAATCACAGATAATACATTTGTTATTAAATTTTAATTTGAAATTTAACATAAGTTAGGAAGATGCCACAGAGCACTTACACTAGAAATGGAAGCGTTGCACATTAGCAGAAACAAGAGATACCTAACTACCCACTTTGAAAAATCGATCTTGTATTGATGTGAGGCCCATGGTGCTATAACCAGCTACACCCGATGATTCTTACCGGTACCATGTAAAAACATTATAAACTATATCGATAAGGTAGTGCTTCTCAAACTTTAATATTCAATACAAAAATTAGCCAGGCATGGTGGCAGGTGCCTGTAATCTCAGCTACTCGGGAGGCTGAGGCAGGAGAATTGCTTGAACCCAGGAGGCAAAGGTTGCAGTGAGCTGAGATTGCACCCGTCGCACTCCAGGCTAGGTGACAAGAGCAAACTCCATCTCAAAAAACAGAAACTTTAATGTTCATATCGCCTGGGCATCTTGTTGGAAAGCAGATCTTGTTTCAATAGATCTGGAGTAGAGCCCAGGTTCTGCCTTTTCAACAAGTTCCCGGGTGATGCCAAATGCTGTTGGACTGGGGATCATGCTAAGTAGCAAAGACATAAAAATTAGCTGTTACAAGGCAGGATGGGAAGCTTCAAGGGCTAATGTTAATACGTGCAATCACATACTGTACTGTTATTACAGTTTATGACAAGTCTCCATTCTTTGTCTAGACGGGGTTGGGAGTTCTCAGTTGGAAGTTCTCTGGCGACCTAAGGTTGCCCTGGCAGTAGTGCAGCAGCTGAATAAAGAGTCAGTTTCCTGCTTCATTAGCCTCTGCTCATAGTCCATCAGGGCAAAATCAGAATATTCCTTTTTTGAATTAAAGGCAAAAGAAACCTTTCCTTTATTGGCATTTCCTATATCATCTATTTTCGTCTCATTGTAACTCTACAACCTTCACATTCCAACATATTCTCCCCATTCCCCAATGCTTGGTTCAACTCAAGCCTTCATATATAATTCAAATGCCAGGCATTAAAGTCTCGAAAATGGTTTCCTTGATGTTTTGGTTAGTTTGCTCTTGAATATTCATAGAAACCAAACACTAGATGTTGCTTAAAGAAAACCCAAAAGAACCCCATGTTCCCCATGTTATAACCCAAAAGCTAAAAGATGAAAGGGATCTAAAAGTTTATCTAGTCCCCAAATCCCCAAAGGCACTTGGCTCAGGTGCTCTTGAGGGATGTGGGAGTCACAGCCAGAGCTGTCACGGTGCAGCAGATAAACCATCACATATGCCCCTAGACTAGTTGTTGCATCATAATTACAATGCAGCTGCACCTGGGTGATGGCTACTGCTGCCAGAGGCTCAGTATGAAATTCAACTCAGAACCCAGATTTTAGACCCAGGTGACTTGGATTGCTAAAGGGGTTTTTGCCCCCACTTTAGTTTATTGCACTGGAAGTTTAGAATCAGTGACTAGGGTGCGATTCCTCAGGGATCTAGAACTAGAAATACCATTTGACCCAGCCATCCCATTACTGGGTATATACCCAAAGGATTATAAATCATGCTGCTATAAAGACACATGCACACGTATGTTTATTGTGGCACTATTCACAATAGCAAAGACTTGGAACCAACCCAAATGTCCAAAAACGATAGACTGGATGAAGAAAATGTGGCACATACACACCATGGAATACTATGCAGCCATAAAAAATGATGAGTTCATGTCCTTTGTAGGGACATGGATGAAACTGGAAAACATCATTCTCAGTAAACTATCGCAAGGACAAAAAACCCAACACCGCATGTTCTCACTCATAGGTGAGAATTGAACAATGAGAACTCATGGACACAGGAAGGGGAACGTCACACTCCGGGGACTGTTGTGGGGTGGGGGGAGGGGGGAGGGACAGCATTAGGAGATATACCTAATGCTAAATGAGGAGTTAATGGGTGCAGCAAACCAACATGGCACATGGATACATATGTAACAAACCTGCACATTGTGCACATGTACCCTAAAACCTAAAGTATAATAATAAAAAATAAAATTAAAAAAAAAAAAGAATCAGTGACTAGGGAAACCAAGACTTAGATACAGTTTGAGGCTTCTCTGGATAAGCGAACAACCATGGCCAGCTTTCAAGTGTGTTCCCACTTAGGGAAACTAGGGGTGACTATAATAGACATATTCCCTGAATTTGACGTCATCTTCTATCTTTTGCAGATATCTGAGCCCATTACATATACTAGAGAAAGGATAATTTCACCAAGATCTATGAGGGCTCATGCTCATCCTTTCTCAAACCCAGTCCTCTGCTGGACTGTGGAGAGCACCACAAAATGCTGCTGCATTTAAGTTCATTACATGAAACGTCCAGCTTCATTATACACTATATGATATGTACCCCAAATAAAGTCAAAACAACTAGAAGATTTACAAATATTAAAATACAAATAAGCAAAACACAAAAATCACGAAAGTAATCAAAGGATGGTTTCTGAGGTCTTCTTATAATTCTCATATGCTGAATACACTCTTTAGTTTACTGCTAGGCAATCAAAAGATGTATAGAATTTAGTTGAGAAAAATATTTTTTGTAAAAGAAACATATCTCAATCAATTTTAATGGTGGAACACAAGAATTCTCAACAGGAAAAAAAAAAAAGCCAGTTGCCACAGTTTGCAAAAGAGGAAACCAATACCTTCCGAAAGTAGAGAAAAGTAGCCATCAAATGGTTACTAGGAGAGCGAGGCCTGGAACCAAGGTCTATTATTAACCGCAAGGACCTGTGGTCTCTCCTACATGTCATGCTATACTTACAAATTTTAGAACTTGCTATACTATCTTCACATAGTAAGCTCTTAAATGTTTATTTAATTATTTTGCCAAAAAGAAGCAAATATTCCCTGCAAGAGAATATGAAACTCATACTGTTAAATCAAAACCATGCTGATGCTTCTTATTTTGTACTGCTTTCATGTCACTAAAGAGATCTCTATCAATGAGCCAATTCATAGTTCATGTTCTGGCCACATTTCTAAGATGTTATAGTATCCAGAAATTAGAACAGGTGTCTTTAAAACATTTAAGACCATTTTGCTTTTGTAATGGGGAAAATGAGGTTCATCTCAGTATCAACAAATGTATTATAGATTTTCCATTACAAAGCATATTGATAATCAATTAAGGAACCTATAAAAATAAAAACAATAAGTTACTCAATATTCCTTGTTATAATTGATTTTTTTAAGAAAAGGATTTAATTACCAGTTTGAGGCTGCAGAACTTTGGAATCTTCAGATATTTTTGCTGTAGGCACAATCCATGGCTTTTCACTTGAAGCTATATTGAAAAGAAATGGAATTTGCTGAAGATTTTTTTTTTAAGAGGAGAATGAGACAGAAATAGGTTGCTGGTATGGTTAAGTGGCTACCAGAAGCCTGCAATATACCAATACAATAAAAAGTCATTATATATCAGTAAGAAATAAGTATGTATCCATCCAGAGAACATTTGATTAGTGGTCAGAGAAAGACCAGAGTTTGGTGTCAGACTGTCAACATTTTTCAGGACAAAAAGCTAAGTGGATTACGTGGAATTAAGACTGATGGGTTTTACTGAATTTGCAGAAAATCCAAACAAATAGATTAATTAAAAAAAATCAAATCAACCACTTGTTTGCCTGTCAGTTCATGAGGTTTGCAGAAATAAGATGCAGTAAATGTGTCCTGCAGAATTAAGCAATCACCACCCATAGCCTTAATATTAAATTTAAGGTACTCTTATTACCCAGTGTGCCCCTAGGTTTCTCAAAAGGGAAGGGTGTTTTTGCCTCAGGAAATTCTGGAAGCCTTTTTGGAGCTGTAATGAAACACATAAGGAAAGTTACGACCTGAGGTGCAAGTAACAGAAAAGATTTTTAAAATTTTAAGCTTGCAAAAACAGAAGCAAACACAAAAAGGCAAATCATGTTAAGAGACCATTAGTAGCATTTCTTACATCTGTGTTTCAGTGTTGACTATAAGAAAGTTTCTTTTTCAATTTTTTACAGTTAAGTGACTAAATTTAAGCTACTGTATTTGGACTCTTCTTTCCACCCTTATTAAACCAGTTTGCTGATTTCTTCAGCTATGTTTATGTGTGTTCTTAAATATATTTCATTTAAATTTAAACCAAGCAAACACATCTGAACTAGAAAATGTCCATCTGAAAGCTTTTAAAAATAGTTTTGGCAACTATGTGGCTTTATATGTAAGCTCCTCCCCCGACCTTTTTTTTTTTTTTTTTTTTTTTTGAGATGGAGTCTAGCTCTGTCACCCAAGTTGCAGTGCGTGGCACAATCTCGGGGCACTGCAACCTCCGCCTCCCAGGTTCAAGCAATTCTCCTGTCTCAGCCTCCTGAGTAGCTGGGATTACAGGTGCATGCAACCATGCCAGACTAATTTTTGTATTTTTAGTAAAGATGGGGTTTCACCATGTTGGCCAGGGTGGTCTCGAACTACTGACTTCAGGCAACCCACCTGCCTCAGCCTCCCAAAGTGTTGGGATTACAGCCGTGAGCTGCTGCACCCTGCCCTCATTTTTTTCATACTTCACTCAGAATTCTAAGAATTCTAAGAAGCAGTCTGCAGAAATATCATAAATATATCTTCTCTGTTAAGAGAGACAATAGAGTAAAAACATTTACAAAAAATACAGAAATGATCAATTTGTTCAGTGACATATTGATTCCAAATTAAAAGAATCAAACATAATATTAAAATATGACCACTTAAAAGAAAAACAACCCAACCAAACGATTTGTCATAGGGAGAGCCTCTTTGGGATCCTAAACTTGAAGACTGTGTCACCTTTAAGGGATTGGGTATAAATTAGCGTAATTAATTCAAAAGACTTCTTTGAAGCATGCATACAATATCCAAGGTAATAATAAAGCTGCAGTATTTATTAATTTTTACCTAGGGTGCTCAGTGGCAATTCAGACTGAGGTATTAGAAGAGTTTGCAATGTTTCCGGGGTCCTTTTGCTGAGAACTACAATAAAAAAGAGTGCGGTTAGCAACTCCCGGACTTGGGTTTTGATGTTGTGGCTTAACCATGATCATGCGCAGCAAACTTTGGAACAGACTCTCGCACACAGAGCAGCCAATACCTTTAATGGAAATAACTTTCCCTGGAAAAGTTACATAGCTGTTAAAATATGAAGGTGTACATTCAAAGGGCAGTGGTGTGGCTGAGAAGATCAACATCAAATTACAGAACAAAACACATGCGCTCCTTTTCTTCAGGAGAAAGAGAACAACAAAGCAAGTTAGATTCTCTTGGACTAAGAAACAACAAACATGGGTGCCATGAAATTCTCGTTTAAAAGCATGACACTTTTGGGGCTTCTTCCCAAATTTAGTACGCACAAGACTTCCCAAAGCCAATCTGAGCAGAAAGCACAGACTCAAGACTTCCAGGTTTCCTTCATTCTCCTCCAAGATTTGGGGGTTATAGGCTGGTATTCTGTCTGTATAACCCAGAGACTGGTTAAAAAGGGCATTCAGTTAGCAGTTAGCATCCAGATTTGCCCAGAAGTTCAGTCACCAGGATTAGCCATGTGGTTAACTCTTCAGTGGAATCTGTCCAAGAAAGAGGAAGGTTAACCACTGCCAGGAAGGAAGGAAAAGGAGAAAGTGGGGAGGGAGAGAGAAGTTGAGGCATCAGGTTTCTTTTCTGTGAGTCCTGGGAGTTACTTCGTTGTTACTTTTGGTTTTTTTTTTTTTTTTTTTTAAGAAAAAAAAAGTTCTTAGAATTACCCAGTGTTGTTTCTGAAACATCTAATGCACTAGATGTAGTGGGTTTAGTGCTTCTTGGAACTGTTTCAGGAGTCACTGAAAGGTAAAAAGCACAACTTTACAAATCAAGATAAAGTGAAGCAACCAAACACCAGGAGACACATTTTGTTGCCTTTTAGAACTAGTGACTGATATTTGTATAGCCCATTTCTTTTTGTGTTACCATGTAAAGAGCTCCTTGGCTTGTCTCAAGTGCCTGAGCTGACACTCCTCCCCAACTGGTCCTTTCTGGGTTTGCTTTCTATCCCAAAGAGCACTCTGACCTGACTTTCATTGAAACACTTATAAGCTTAATCATAATTTTAAATCTGCCTTTTTCTTTATCACCAGGGCTTAGTATAATACCTGGGGTATAGTAAACAAGCACATGATAATAATAGTTTATTACTTTTTAAATCATTTATTGAAGAATCTGAAGGATAATCAAGATAATAGTTT
This sequence comes from Symphalangus syndactylus, assembly GCF_028878055.3. NCBI lineage: Eukaryota > Metazoa > Chordata > Mammalia > Primates > Hylobatidae > Symphalangus > Symphalangus syndactylus. The sequence goes on from NC_072443.2 coordinate 24,727,796, forward strand.
ATTAAATGAATAAATGGGCAAATGAAAGGATGACTCTGGGCTAAAAGTCTTACTTAGAGCTATCACATTATAAGACTTCTCTCTTACACTGCAATGAATATGCAAAGCTTGAAAATGAATTGAAATTATGATCAGAATTTAAATGCTCAGCCACAGATTTGTCCCAAATGCTAGATTAAAGGTAATAAAAAGCTCAATTAAAAAGCTCACACTCCTTCCCCACCAGCCAGTCAACAGTTTTGGAGAAATAAGAACTAAGATCACTGGGATCTGAAATGAATTGAGAGCCAGAAACCCCCAGAATGTTGCAGGGCAAGAACACAAAATAAACACAATAACCCTGAGTAATAAGCTGTGGTGTTTTCCTAAGTGTTTCTGAAGTGGAAAACTCTGAGGAGGGTTTGGCAGAGGCCTGAAAACATGTAGACTCTCCCATCAGAAATGCTGCCAAGAGAAAAAAGTATAATTGGGGAAAGTAGGTAGAATCTTTGAGGGAGAAAGGGACTTGGAGTCCCTATAGAGCCATGCCTATGCTTTTCTGGATATTGATCACATATACTGAAGTCAGAAACCATCTAGGAATTTCATCCAAATGGGTCACTCCAGTAGCTATACCTCTGCTCCAACTCCCATGAAGGTGGGGATGAAAGGTCCATCTCTCTTCTTTGGAAAAGGACCATATTCATCTTGCTCTCTCAGACATATTCCTACTTGAATGGATTTCTCGAAGTTATTTTACTGCCACAACAACTTTTATCTTCTCTGGACCAGTTACGAGTCCAAAAGTTAGTAAAAGGTATATTATCAATATTTCAAGTTATAGGATTTTGTGGACTAAAAAATTCACTTCGGATTGGAGTGACTCTGCTAAATACAGATTGTGGGAAATTCTTGCCAGATGTCTGTTTCATCAGGTCCTGGATAAGGTGGTACTACTCTGGCAAAAACTCTAGCTCAGAGATTAATGCCTCCCCGCTGGACTGGACTTGAGTAGTTCATTCATAGAAGAGATGCTGAATGTTTGTTAGTAATGGTGATAAACTATGGAGAAAATGCTTACTGCATTAGTTCTTTAAAGGATTGTTACTGAACTATTCTATATTCTCTACACTAGGATTGCTAAAGTTCCAGAGACATTTGTTTCTAAATGATTCCAGGGTATTTTCATAGATATTAAGCTATGGATTTGTGAAGAATATATGGCATTCTGCTACACTGACCACTTGTAAAAGTGTAGAAATGAAAAATGGTCTAATGTCATCATATGAAAGAACAGCACCAAACTTGTGGTATGATGTTTTAATATAAAATTGAACTAATAATTTTCATTTAGAGTAAAAAATACAGCTTCTGTATTACATATTAGTTAGGTGATTCGATAGTCCATTTTGCAGCTGTTGTTTTCCCAAACGTTAGAGACATAGAATCCCCTACTGCTTTGCATTTATGATCAAAATGAATTTCCTACTGGCTCTTTACTGAAAAAAAGGCTGCAGATTAGTATTTGAAAAAAAGCATTTTTTCTTTTCTCAAGGTTAACAACATAGCGATCTCATTACCTGTTGTGGGTCGTGCTGAGATTTTTTCAACCTCTGGTGTTTTAGATTCGGCAGGTAATGCCAAGGTTTCATTCTTAGCTAAAAAGTCAGAGAACAAACAATTTACCCCACTTGCAGTGTCCAAAAATACCTCCCTCAATGCATAATCAAGTAGCAGATTAAAAATCTAATCTCACACTCCTTCCCCACCAGCCAGTCAACAACTTTATTGTGTATCTCTAGCAGGAACTAATATAAGTCTTCAAAATTCTCTTATTAACCCTAGATAATTCTTTCTTATTAACCCTAGATAATTCTTTAAGATCTAAATTGGCATTGAAATGAAGAAAAAAAATCACAACCCAATACTTGGATACATCGCAAGTCATCTGATTGATAAATAGAATTTCTGGAAGGCATAGGTTGTATTACAAATGCTTCTTGGAATTTTATATTCAAGTACTCCCAATTTTAAAAAATCAACCTGTAGAAAATTTCCAGCTGGGCGCGGTGGCTCATGCCTGTAATCCCAGCACTTTGGGAGGCAGAGGCGGGTGGATCACGAGGTCAGGAAATCAAGACCATCCTGACTAACACGGTGAAACCCTGTCTCCACTAAATATACAAAAAATTAGCTGGGTGTGGTGGTGGGTGCCTGTAGTCCCAGCTACTCGGGAGGCTGAAACAGGAGAATGGCATGAACCCGGGAGGCGGAGCTTGCAGTGAGCCAAGATCGCGCCACTGCACTCCAGCCTGGGCGACAGAGCAAGACCCCGTCTCAAAAAAAAAAAAAAAAAAAAAAAAAGAAAATTTCCATTATTATGCATGGTAAAAAATGTAATAAGTTATGACATTGAGATTTTAGAAAACCACAAGCAACACATATAGGAAACTAAGCTATTTGAAAATATTTGTGGCAAAAAATTAAACAGTAAATTTTATTTGAGCCTCATATTAATGTAGATCTTCTCTTTTAATCTCTATGGGAATTCAGTACAAAGGATAAAATAATTTTTTTCCATTTTTCCTCTTTATGCAACTATTTGAGAAACTTCATTTTAAAATGTGGATGTTCTTTTTCAAAGAAAGTAACATTTCTAAGCCAGTGTTCCCCAGCGATTATGGTATTCCCCATTTGAAAGGGTATAATTAGGATTCATTCTATTCAGTTATTTTCTGTGTTGAATCATAATATTACCTGCTCATAATATTTTGAAACAGTCTAGTGGCATGAAAGAATTAATGCCCCCTTGGGATACCCTGATCATGCCACCTTGAGCTGATTACATAATCGGACAGGATTTTTCAGAGTCCTAAGGCTATATAGAACTTAGATTTCCCAACTTTGGCACTATTGATATTTGAGGCTAGATTATTTTTTTGTATGGGTGGCTGGCCTGTATACTGTAGGATGTTGAACAGTATTCTTGGCTTCCACCCATTGGATTCCAGTAGTGCTCTCACACACTTTTGGAATATTTTGTGTTCCACAGATACTTTTCTTTTTTTTTTTTTGAGACGGAGTCTTGCTCTTTCTCCCAGGCCAGAGTACAGTGGCGCGATCTCCGCTCACTGCAAGCTCCGCCTCCCGGGTTCACGCCATTCTCCTGCCTCAGCCTCCCGAGTAGCTGGGACTACAGGCGCCCGTCACCGCACCCAGCTAATTTTTTGTATTTTTAGTAGAGACAGGGTTTCACCGTGTTAGCCAGGATGGTCTCGATCTCCTGACCTCGTGATCCACCTGCCTCGGCCTCCCAAAGTGCTGGGATTACAGGCGTGAGCCACCGCACCTGGCCCCCACAGATACTTTTCTAACAACCAAAAGTATCTCCAGGCAATTCTAGATATTCCCTAAGAGACAAAATTGCTCCCTGTTAAAAACTTTAATTTTCACACTCAAAACTCTTTGAACATGTATTTTATAATCTGTAGTTCACTTTATTTTTGTAAAGACCATCTTCTTTTCTGTTAATGTGGGTTCAAAAATATTTATTTAATCCTGATGAGCTTGAAGACAATTAGAAAGTCATCTTTCACAATGTTTATAGCAGCAAATCAGTTTTCAATCCCTACTTGATAAAGGCATACAACAGATTTCTAGATAGCTAATTTGCAGGAATTATTTAAAATGCCACCACTAAGTGTCATAAATGATAATTTGCAACAAATTGTGTGTTTCTGAAGTTGCAAAGCATGTTTGCACAACAAAATATTTAATAGCATTGTTCAAATTAATTTAGCAGGGCATAAAAAGGAACTTTTAAAAAATCGAGCATAATTTTATAAATTCTATTTTTAAAACGTCTAAATTTTATCAGTATTTTTTTTCTGACGTCTTTTGTGTGAACCATTCTGATTGTCAACACAAAAAAATTCAGATCATGAATTTTTCAAGCACTCTGTTCCTATTATTTTCAACAGGCACCATAGGAAGTTTTTTTAAACGTAAAATTATAAGGTTTCCTTTCATGATCTCTTCTCTTTCAGTGTTCTCCTCTCCTTCCAGGGCTCCTTCCTGATTAAGAATTTCCCATGTTCTCAGTGAGTCCCTGGCTGACCTAGGACCTCTTATTATTTATTTGCTTAATCGTCCAGATCCTAGACTTTCACAGGCAATGCTCTCAATTTCTTTATTCAAAACATGTTCTTAGCTGGCAATCACATTAGCCTAAAATCAGGCTGTTAATGAAAAAAGGCAAACTACCCCTTCCTAAGAGACATTTGTATTCTTTATATATTACTAATTCATCTTACAGGCATATTGCTTTTTCTTTTTCTTTTTTTTTTTTTTTTGAGGCAGGGTCTCACTCTGTTGCCCAGGCTGGAGTACAGTGGCATGATAATAGTTCACTGCAGCCTCAAACTTCAAACTCCTGGGCTCAAGTGAAACAATTCTCCTCCTTCTGCCTCCCTGGTAGTAGCTGGGACTATAAGCACGTGCCACAGCACCTAGCTAATTACTATTATTATCTTGTAAAAACGGGATCTCACTATGTTGCCAGGCTGGTCTTGAACTCCTGAGCTCAACTGATCCTCCTGCCTCAGCCTCCCGAAGTACTGGGATTACAAGTGGGACCCACTGCACCAGGCCATACTGTATATCTATAAATGATATTTCAGACATCAGAGAACTTAGTAGATGGGGAGGGTATTTGAATGGGGAACTCTTGATATATCAACCCCTGAGCATTCATCCACACTGTCTATGCACAACCGCAGTCTTGGCAATAGGAAAGTAAAATGCAATCAGAATACAGCCTAAAACCCAGGAAATTCCTTTTCCTCTATTTCTTCTGTACATTTTTCCATCACAGTTGTTTCCTTTAATTTTTGGCAGGCTAGGTCTTGACTTTGGCAAATGCTTTGTATGTCCCTTGGGGATGTGTGTGTAATCCTAACTTTTTTGTTTATATCTCTCATTATTCACACCATGTGTTCTTAGAACAAGCTATTATACTTCTTGATGTCCCATTATGAGCTCTGCTGGAATGAGGATGTTATTTTTAGGATTTACTACCTCAAAAAATACAGCTTTTCTGAGTTGCAGCGATAATTAACTTTAGGGAAGTTTATTTCTCCCTTCATGGCATAAAGGAATGTTTATGCCCACACTTTGCAAAAAACAGTGCTTCTGTGCAGCAAAGGAAGCAATAAACAAAATGAAAAGGCAGCCTATACATTGAGAGAAAATATTTGCAAACCACATCTATCTGATGAAGGGTTAAGATCCAAAATATATACGGAACTTACACAAAACAGCGAAACAAAGTAACACAACAACCCTCAACCCCAAATAACCTAATTAAATCATGGGCAAAGGTCCTGAATAGACATTTCTCCAAAGAAGATATAAAAATGGCTAACAGGTATAAAAAAAAAGTGCTCAACGTCACTGATCATCAGGGAAATGCAAAATTAAGACCACACTGAGATACCACCTCACTTCTGTTAGGATGGATATTAAGCAAAACGATAAAAAATAGGTGTTGGCAAGGGTGTGGATAAAAGGAAATTCTTGTTTATTGTTGGGGTGGAAATGTAAATTGGTGCAGCTATTATAGAAAATGGTATGGAGTTTCCTCAAAAAATTAAAAATAGAACTACCTTATGACCCAACAATCCCTCTTCTGGACATACATCCAAAGGAAATGAAATCAGCACCTCATAGAGACACATGCAGTCCCACATTCACTCCAGCATTGTTCACAACAACCAAGATATGGAAATGACTTAAATGTTCATTGATGAATGTATAAAGAAATTATGGTACACACACACTGGAGTATTATTCAGCCTTAAAAAAGGAGGTCCTGCCATTTGCAATAACATGGATAAACCCGGAGGATATTATGCTAAATGATATAAGCCAAGCACAGAAAGAAAAAGACTGCATGATTTCACTCATATGTGGAATCTAAAAAAAGTCACATATACAGAGAATAAAACTTTATGAGGGATGGGATGGAGAGGGGGAAATAGGGAAATGTAGAACAGAGGGTAAAAAGTTGCAGATGCATAGGATGAATAAGACTAGAAATCTAAAGTAGAAAACAAGAACTATAATATTGTATATTGGAAAATTGTTAAGATTTTTGGTACTTTTACCACATGCACACACAAAGGGTAACTATGCAAGAGAATGGATATTAATTTGCTTGAATATAGTAACTATTTCACTAGATATACATATAAAAAAACTTCATGTTGGATTCTTGAAGCATATACGATAAAAAATTTAAAAGAATTGTATATGTAGTTTTTGTAAGAAACATGGTCTACTAAGTTGGTACATTTGTTGGGTAGGATTTTCCTTTGATTTATTGGACACTTTCAAACATACTGGCTATCAGTCTCTTCGGTGCGCGATATGGTTTGGCTGTGTCCCCACAAATCTCATCTTGAATTCCCACATGTTGTGGGAGGGGACTGAATCATCGGGGCAGGTCTTTCCCATGCTATTCTCGTGATGGTGAGTAAGACTCATGAGATCTGATGGCTTTAAAAACGGGACTTTGCCTGCACAAGTGCTCTCTTTTTGCCTGCTGCCATCCATGTAAGATATGACTTGCTCCTCCTCGCCTTCCATCATGGATGTGAGGCTTCCCCAGCCATGCGGAACTATAAGTCCAATTAAACCTCTTTCTTTGTAAATTGTCCAGTCTCGGGTATGTCTTTACCAGCAGTATGAAAATGGACTAATTCGGTGTGTAAGAAATTCTGCATATGTTAAATTTTCTATGTGTTCTGTTATTATTAGCATCATATTTTAAGAGACCGGGTCTTGCTCTGTTGCCCAGGCTGTAGTACAGTGGTGCAATCAGAGCTCACTGAGACCTCAAACTCATGGGCTTAAGTGATCCTCCTGCCTCAGCCTTCTGAGCAGTTAGGGTTACAGGCATGTACCATCATGCCTGGCTATTTTTTTATTTTAATTTTTTTTGTAAAGATGGGGTCTTGCTATATTGCCTACGCTAGTCTTGCATTGCTAATCTCAAACGATTCCCTGGCTTCAGCCTCCCAAAGTGCTGGGGTTACAGGCATGAACCATCCCATCTTGCCCATGTATTCAATTTAAGACAGGCATTTCCCTCAAAAGCCAAGTTTAAAAACATATTTACTATTTTCATAGTTTTAATTATTTGCATTTTACTATTTGCATTTAATTTTTCTTTATTAGAATAATACTTAATTCTGGACTTTTAGTGAATCATATCAGAAAGGCAAAAGTAAAAACGAATCCCAAGACAAAAATCCACTTTAATTCCTTAAAGAAAGCAAAAATGCTACATTGGTATTATGGTAGCATGTAGAACTTTTAAACATTTTTTTAAAGATTAGGAAATATCACTCAAGACTAAGCACTGAGGAATGGACCATGACATCTTCCAGTTTGAAACTGACAGCCATGGTCTGAGAAACACCCCTGCTCATTTTCAGTCCCCTTCACAAATCCTGCTTTCTATAATTTTGATGGACACATTAGGGACTAAATCAATAAGAGATTGACCAGCTCCTTTTTTTTTCCTCCTTCCAAACAAGTTCTAGGCACGGGGCAAAGTATACAGTCTCTGGGCAGAGAACAGGTGGATGCAAGAGTCCAGAGCTTTAACTCTTCCAAACACAGATTCACTGAGGGAACTTAATTTGGGAGCATCCTGGCAGCATCACATTTACATGATGTATGGTTGGGTCAGGGGGTTTTACAGTTAAAGAGAGGTGATCAAGTCTGATGTACAAATTAAGAAAATGAAGTCCAGAGTCACTTATCTATTTTCTGGGAAGTAATTCACTCTATGACTACTAGATATGACTATTTTAAAGTAAAAATATAAGGATTGCACGAAACCACAAAGATATATTGGCAAATATTTTCACATCTTACTAAGATGTTGAACCATAAGTTTTGGAAAATTTTTCAAAATTGTAAGTCTAATAGTCCCCAGTTAAGTGCTTTTCTACCCACTTAAGGCCTTCCTCTTCCTTCTTCCAGGAGTTTCTCAAAATCAACACCTAAAAAGAACTTAAGATCTTGCCTTTTAAAATTTTTATAACTGGATTGCCTCAGATCAGACAAGCAAAAAATGAAAAAAAGTTAACTTAAACTTTCAGGTAACACTATTTATGCAAAGTTAAGTGTCTGGATATTTGAAAAACACATGAAGAGATAGCAATTTCTTTTCAAGTTATTTTAAAAAATTAAGTAGCTTGACATTATGTGGACAAAACTTCTGAACATCTCTACATGGCCCTATTCCCTAAAGAAGAAAATTGGAAACAAGAAAAAGACATCAACATTTGGTACCTCATTAGATTTGACGTCTTTTTCCCCCAATAAGCCTCCAGGGCAGGGAGGGAAAGGGGGAAAAAGGAAATGAGTTATTGGCTTGTGGGATCCGCACTGTACCAGCAGCTACTCATCAGGAACACCAAGGGTTTGTTCCCAGTGGACGTATGCTCTTGCTAACAGAGAGATCACAGCAAGCCCCGACCTGACCAGAGGGTCTGCCCACCTAGGACCCCAGCCTATTGTTATGTTTCATGGTATTTTCTTGAAATAAAAAATACTTGGGTTATATCTTATTTGTCATTTCTTCTGCCTCTCTCTCAGCCAAAAAAGAGGAAATATCAACTGAAGGGGACAGGTAAGGCCCCCAGTAAGGGAGGAGAAAGTAAGTGCCTTGTCTGAGGTCCCAGAATGAGCAGGTGCCATGCCTGGGTAACTCACCATCATAGCCCCCAGCAACTTGTGGTTTTGACATAGGGTAATGCATAGTATCTGTTGAATGATTGTTGCCAAACAGGGGCTTGGGCCTCCGTTTCTTTATCCATACAACGTGCTGATTCAATCATATATTAAACATTAAAGTTCACAGCCAGTGCCTAGCTCAGGGAATACATTCTGTATTCTTAAGGCTTGTTCCATTTCTACCGCACTATTTCTTCCAAATTTATTAACAGCCCAAGGCATTCTCTAGAGACATTGGAGGGGTAGTTCTCAAAGTGTGGTTCCTAGACCAGCAGCGTCAGTATCACCTGGAAACTTGTCAGAAATGCAAATTCTCAGTCCCCATACTGGACCTACTGAATCAGTAATTCTGGAGGTGGGTGGGCGTTGGGGCGGGGGTTGGGGGGTGGGCAGCAGTCTTTGCGTTAAGCCCTCCAGGTGCTCCTGATGTTTCCTCAAGCTTGAGATTCTCTGCTAAGATACAATTCAGAGCCTAATTTGATACTTAAATGCAGCAACCAACTCAGCCCAGGGACCTCCACATTTATTCCCTGGCCCTTTTATAAGTGGATTTTCCATTTTTTTTCTTTTACTGTTATATGTTTTTTAAACACTGAACTCATAACCAGTTCTTTCTAGAAATAGGAAGCAATATCAATCTCAAGTAAATAATTCTAATGAACCTGACCTTCACATCAATTCTCATTGAAAACACCTAGTCGCCCCATAATAGTATAGTAAGTATAATTTAGAATTACTTTATTAGAAAATTATATATATGTATTTTGAAGAATTTCATAAACATTCACTCTTATTTCATACATATAAATATACCTTATATAAATATATACATATAAAATAACTATTTTCTTATAGAATGTTATTTATAATGAATACCTCCAACACTCCAACCTCTTTGCCTCTACTTTTTTACTTTGAGATCCTCAAACAGCTCATTTGCAAGATTCTTTGGATCTCCTAAGAATATCAGTGCTAGTACTCAGTCATTGCAAAGTTCAAATACAAAACTTTTCTGCTTACCTAATTGTGTCTTGAGTGCATCTGAAATCTCAAACATTAGGGATGCAGGAAGTTTTACAGTAGTTTCATTAAGACCTGGAATAATAAGGTGGACTGCAAGGAAATAGATACAAATAAGATAAGGGGAAGAAAGTGCATCGTGACATAAAATGAAGCTCAGCACATCAGCTATTACAAACTATGAAGCATAGCACTTATTTTGCTTAGTAAATTTTAACCCAAACTTTAAAACGTTGGAAAAAATATGGCCATACATTCTAAACAGAATATTTTTCATATTTAACCAAACTACTAAAATCCTCTGGCTTTTAATCCATAGACTCAAAAATTGTATAATGGCTGCTAAGATGTGTGGTGAACAAAGATTATTATCAATAATAATGATTTTTAAAAGAGCAGTTCAGTCAACTCTGTGGGGCAGGTAGGACAGGTGCCATCATTCCCACTGCACATGTGCTAGAGCTATTTCTTTAACACACCATGATAAAGATAGCATGGCTTGGCTCCTAGACTGGAATGGACACAAGCCAGGATGCTAAACAGTGAAAGGAAGTGAACCACGTCAATTAAACAGAACTACTCACACTGCAAAACTCCAGCAAAGCCCTATCCTCAAAAGATAGCCCGATTTGCTTAATCTAGGCATAGATTTCGAGATCCACTCACCTAGTATCACTCCTCCCAAGGGAGCTTTTTCTGGGGATTTAGTTGAATCCTTGTGAGTAACATTCTGAATCACTGTTGAAATACAAAAAGACAGTGTGAGGCGGTGGGAAATAGGAGGCAGTAAGAAGCTAATAACGTGAAGCCATCTGCACTGGAAAAGCCTTGATCTAACTTTATTAATTAATACAAAGCAACTCAATGGGCTGGCTATATAGCCAACAGAAGGATTGGAAGGCATACCTTATCTTAACACCTGCGCCTTTAACTGATGAAAGGCTATTATTCTATCATAAGGTGTTCCATTCTAATTACTGGAACATTTTCTTCCTAACTCTATTCCCTGAAGCCTTCCTTTTCCCCAAATCAATCAGTACTAGCACAAAATGAAGTGATGACCCAGCAATAAAAATTTAGAGAACTTATTTTCTCAAAGCAAAGAGTCTTTGAGTAATATCAACACTAACTGACTCTGTTTTGAGAATATACTTGGGATGTTGTGTTTTCTGAAAATGAAGAACTATTTTTTTAAAGGCCCTGTCTCTTCTACCAAGAAACTTTCTGGAAATAATATATTTTAATAATTTGAAAAACCAGAAGCCAAAACAAAAACAGTCAGATACTGAAGTGAAGTGACATTATAATTCTGGAAACTTGGACATCTTTACTTTCCTTAAAGTGACCACTAAATCAGTGGGTTTCTTCGGGTATGACAACTTAGTCCTGGGCAAAGCTCCACATATTTAACTTGTTTTAAAAAATTTAATACTTGTGATGGTTGCTTTGTCCTTAGTTGTCTGACCAGTGTGACCAGCCCAAAGCTTGGTGTATTGGTAAAAGAGCCAAAATTATCCATTAACTTCCAGTTTATTAGACCATTACATTTTCTTTGAACTTTTTCTCAAAAAAAATCAATTAAAAAATTGAGAAAATACGTGCCGTGTTTGATTACCTTAGCTAAAAGTATATTAAAGATTGCGCTAAACACATTTCCAGAGCAGACAAATTACCTTGCTTGATGATTGTTATTGGGATTAGCTTCCTTGGGACATATGCTGGCTGAAAAGAGAAGAAAGTCAGCTTTTGAGTCATTGTGAATAACTTTTTGTTCTTTAAAATGTTCAGAGAACTGGAAGTAGCCCTTTCTTGTCTTCAATGAAGTCTCCTGTGACACTAGTTTAATAGTTGCTGGTGGCGGGGCGCGGTGGCTCACGCCTGTAATCCCAGCACTTTGGGAGGCCGAGGCGGGTGGATCACCTGAGGTCAGGAGTTCGACACCAGCCTGGCCAACATGGTGAAACCCCATCTCTACTAAAAATACAACAACAACAACAAAAAATTAGCCCGGCATGGTGGCGGGTGCCTCTAATCTCAGCTACTCGGGAGGCTGAGGCAGGAGAATTGCTGGAACCTGGGAGGCAGAGGTTGCAGTGAGCCGAGATCATGCCATTGCACTCCAGCGTGGGTGACAGCAGCGAGACTCCATCTTAAAAAAAGTTGCTGGTTAGATTGTTAGTACATCCATCTGCCTCTACTTTATTGGATTCACTTGGTTTCCCTCATAAATATCCCAAGGTTTGACAGAAGCAATTTCTTCAGAACTCCCATTAGTTCACTTTACTTAGAAACTGCAATGGAAAGAAACCAAATCTTCTGTATTGAATATTAGTTTATTTTCATTACATTTGAGATAAGACACCACCAAATTGTTTTTACGGTCCCTCTCAAAAAGATGCTAAGCTACCCATTATCTTTGAAAACCAATCACGATCAATTGTTTGAGGGTATCCAATTGCTGCTGCTGCTGCTGTTACTACAGATACCACAACCACCATGAACTCCCAACACCAAGCACTTATTGCTCAAGAAAGCAGAGCAAGGACTCTGATCCAGACATTTCTTATTCCACAGCCTGTACTTTCAACCATTCTGCACATGTTTATACACAAGGGACCTCAGAATCAGAAGGACATATCCCAGACGACTCTGCTTCCTCTCTTCACCCAAATTACCTCAGAAGTCCCACAGGAGGTTCTGATGTCATAAAGTAGCCTGACCTAGGGATGGGTGTAGACTTTAAAGCAGAGTCATTGCCAGACATAATCATGAGGCCAAGGATAAGACAGACTAGAGGGACACAGGGCAGATGAGGAGAAGGGCAGAAAATTATACACAGGAGAATTAGAGTTGAGTTGAAAGGGCAAGATTGATGTCCACTTTTTAATACTTGGTTTAGCCTGTATACATAATACAGATATGGCATATACTAGACCTGTTGATCATCAAGGATGTGCTGAATATGAGCTGCTTACCAGATAGGTGTTTACCTGATTACCAAATCCCTTACAAGGGCAAACACCTAGTAGTGAGCAAAATATACTTTTTGACTTACTACCATTTTAATAAGTGATATCCCCCTGACAAAGAAGGGACAATACACCAAGCTTACTGTTGGCTATTTTCCTTATCATATTAAGGTTCTTATGTTTTAAAAAAATCACAACAAATAAAAGTTTACTATTATCAGATTATTTTTTAAAGGGGTGTCTGCATGCATTGACTCAATGATTTCCTCCTTAGCAACCAGGCCTAAGGAATTAATCAAAGACGGTGTTTATTATCATAACTTAAAATAAATTTATTATCAAAAAATAGAGGTTTTATTCAATGATAGTTCAAAAATTTGACTTGTATTTAATAAAATGGAAAAACACAGAATATAAATAAGTACCAAGGATACAAATTTGCATCCACAGTATAACCCAATTTTATAAATACATGTGTAGAAAAGACGCCAGAGGGAAATAAATCACTGTTTCCTTAAAACGGTATTCATTTCTTGTAAGCCAACATTCACTTTTTTTTTGTGTGTACCTTTCTATATTTGCCAAATTTCTGATAAGGGCAAGTTACATTTATAAGCAGAAAAAGTTATTTTAATCAACAATCTGTTTAGCTACCACCTATGCTTCTGTATCGCAACTTAGCGCATACACTATTGATAACTAGAGGAATGATGCAAATATAATTTAGACATGCTCTTTCTTGGCAACAGGAGGGAAATAGTAGGAAGATAAATATAACTTTCAGTGGAGGATAAAAAAATACCAAACTCTCAGCTTTGCAGTTATATGGGCAGGAGGATCCCTTTTGACTTTATTATAAAACTATTAAATGTGAGCACTTGCACAGAGATCCTTCCCCAGGGGAGAAAAGTTAGGCCCACCCTTGGCACTCTGCACTTACTCACGAGCCCACCTTAAGAGAAGCCCCACCAGCTCCTCCACCTGCACTGTCTAGTTCTCACCTGCCTTGCTCCAGCAAAAGGGTTGCCAGCATATAGCCTCTAACTCCTCTGAGAATTTTTATTTGTTCATGTTAAAACAACTTTTATTTTTTGCTATTTTTAAAAATCATTTCTTTTTCATAATTGTATACATTTCTGGGGTACAGTGCGATGTTCTCATCTAAGTGCACAATGTGGGATGATTAAACCAAGCTAATTACCATGTCCACCTCCTCACCTGTCATTTTTTTGTGGTGAGGCATTTGAAATTTATCTTCAGCAATTTTGAACTATACGTTAATAGTAACTATGGTCACCCTGCTGTGCAATAGCACTCTAAAGCTTACTCCTCCTGCCTAACTGAAACTTCCTACCCTTTGCCAGTATCTCCTCACTGCCCCCTTGCCCCTCACCCCCTGGTAACCACCATTCTACTCTCTGCTTCTATGTGTTTGACACTTCTGAGACTTTTAAATGCTTGGCATGGCAACCTTCAACTACATGGGAGCTGCCAGGCAAGAAAGCCACATTATTTTTCTAGGTACCAATAATTAGTTTTGTTCAGGCTGTGGCTGCAGCTACAGAGGCTTTTGAATGGCCTGTCCTCTATTTGCCCTACAACTCCTGTCACTTAGTGCACATTTGTACTTAGTGCATGTTTTGTTGAATGCGAAGTCTTTCCAAGATACTTAACACATTAGAGCAGAAAAGCCTACATGTTGCTGTGCTGACTGAATTGCATTATACCAGTTTAATTTTCCTTGTTGTAATGATTTGTTTTGAACAAACAATTTTTTGACGGGGACAAATGGAAAATATTCTGCTCTTCACATGAATGGAATAAAGTTTCTGTTCTGAGTTCTGACTCCAGTACAGACCAGTGACCAGTTACAGACCAGTGTCCAGTTAAAGTGACAAGAACATATTTACACTATGTACTGCCAAAAATTAAAAAATCATTTAGCTGAAGAATGCAATTTTTTTTCTAGGCCTAGAAATGCTCTCCTGCTTAATCCACAATCCAAAGCTGCTCAAGGACTCTACTAATGAACAAATAGCTGCGTCTCTACAGGTAGGTTTTTAAAGGGCATCAGGAAAGTCCTGTGGCTCAACATGTCTCTGCCAACACCTCTACAATTTCCATTCAGAAATTCACAATGTGAATCCTGTCCTACGTCTTCTTATCAAATAAAAGGGCAGGGAAAAGTTTGTTAACCAGACTCACTGCAAAATGAAGTACTGTGATAATTTCCAAGATACAGTGTTTAACCAATTACAATCCAATTTTAATAGAACTGTTTTATGTACAATGTTTTTAAAAAACATTTCCTTGCCGACCTTTCCTTACCTTTTCTAGGCTTGTTATTACGAACAGCTATTAATGTATATCAGAGTCACAGGTGTAGACAGTGTGGGGCCTGGAAATGGGAAGGAGGTAGTGACAGCCTCGCGGGCTTCCACACTATTTTGGCTGGTGTGGCCTCAGCACAATACTGCTGTCCTCAGACACCACTCTGGCAGCGATTTTCCTTCTTAGTCATTCCCTTGCTGGCTCTCTTTTCTCTACACAGCTTGCCAATTTCCCCATTCTTGCTGCAAACCTCTACCGCTTCTTCCTTCCATAGTTCTTGTCTTTCAATGTTTACTAAATGCCAGGAAGAAAGCATATTTCTTTCTTGTCCTATAATAGATTTTTTTCTTCTTCATTTCCAGATATCCTGTCCATTAGAAACCCAGGTTGGGCTATGCCTTGAGCAGAAGTCTTGTTAAGATCATTTATTTTTACCGATTTTCTGGGACACTGTGGTGAAGCATACAGTTGGTGAAACTCAATGAGGAGAGACTACTCAAGTGTAAAGGTGATGCCCCTGCAGAAAAATGCAGCATGCTTTCTTGCCATGGCTAGGGAAAGCGTATGCTCCTTTAGAAATACCTGCAGCAGCAGCAGCAGACGCTGCTACCACCACACATGACAAGGAACTTGCGTCTCACCCTGCATTACACTAACTTCCTCCTGAAAGTATATTGAAAATTAGCTATAATAAAGTTAGTGATAACTAAGGATGTTATTTTTTGTAGGTTTGTCCATTTGACATTTTTGTGGGATCAGAATATGATTATTGTAGGTTTAACATTATTTTCAGGCCCCGAGATAAAGAGGAGCTGTCCATTTTGGTAGTGGCTAAAACAGTGGCTCAAAGTCAAATTTCAATGACTCAAGAGTCAAACCACATGAGAACTTGGGCATATTAGATTCTGGCTTTAATTCACTTTTAGGATGTTCTAATGAAACTTACAAAACATACTGACTCAATCTAACATCTGGCTAAAAGTGAATCTAATGTCCTACTTTCAAAAGGCTTCAAATTTCTGGTCAACTTAACCTTTGATGATATATTAATAGTTTGCCTACATATAAATTTTTCAAGTTTCTGCTTAAGACAAGGATTGCTAAGAATGGAAGGATGCCTGATACATTCACTGTACACAGTCGTAAAGTGTGGGTGGGGACCGTAAAGGTAATCTGTCTTCACATCAATCATTTGATAATTGTTACATTTTAACAATTGGTACCACTTCTCTTTTTGATGATAATAACTGTGGATTTCTTAAAATATGGGTGGATCTCTGATGGAAAACAAAAAAAGATAAAAATAGATGTCATATTTTTGGAGAACCCTGATTCTAGGAAGATTTAGATTAAATAATTAAATTTGCTTTCAAAAATCTGTTAATAAGTGCTACATACTTCAAATATTGATTTTGTTTAGTTAGCTAGTTAATACATTTTTTCAAAATATAGAAAATGTATCAAAGTATTAGCCATGATTCTTTAGTTTTTAAAACAATAAAACCTAATAGTAAACATTAGGTTTTACCTTCAGAAAAGAGTGTCCTAGATTCTCTAAATGGAAAAAAAAAAATAGCACGAGCATCATGATAAATGTATCTTTTTCTTCCTCAATCATATAGATCTCAAGTGATTTATTTTATATGGAAAGAACACAGTTTTGTTTCTGCATATGCCCTTTCTCTGATTTTTCTAGAGGTATAGGTAGGAGCAATATTGAAAACATTTAATAATTGGTAGAACAAAGGCACCAGCCAACTAGAAGAGATTCCCTGCTATATGTTCTAGGCACAACTGCACTGGGGCTTGTCTGCCAGCAGAACACATATCTAGATATATGAATTACAATATATAGTGTAACAGAAGGGTAGGATGGGCTGTATTTTGTATTCAAAATTTTGACCTAAAATTTATTTATCTTTCAAATGGATAGCCTAAAGTTCAAGTTCTTTTTTTCCATTCTGAATACCTCTTATTGGAAGATGTTCAAGAGTTTTTGCTGCTTCTCAGGTTTCAGGTGTAACCATGTTCATGTGAATAAAAAAAGTTTTCAATGCGTCTTTTTGCTTGAAATCCAAAAAGCAAAACACATGAAATTAATTTCATATCTCTTGAAGTACTGCCTTCTAAGATAGGTCTCAGAGAAGAGATGGGTGAATAATTGGGTATACACTTCTTTGGACTAAAATATACCTCTAAAGTATCAAACCAGTTTTCAGAATCAATTCTATGTGGTCACATAAGATGGTCAAAGTTATCCCATGCAGTTCTGTTACTACTTCCCCATGTCCCAGAGCTACCTGACAGCAGAGATGTAAGTTCATATATATGTGTGTGTGTGTATATATATATATATAAATTATTTTTTTTTTGCTGCCCAGAAGGAAATAATAAAGCTTCTCAAAGAAGGCTTAAAATATCCTTTTAATGAATTTGGTTTTTCCTCTGGAAATAACAAAGAGTTTTAAACTCATCAGAGCTGGCTGGAGTCAGGATACTCCACCTCACAGCTTGAAGTGATAAAATGCCTGGCTCTGTGTCATGCAGGCAGGAAGTTGCTTCCTAGCCCTTCCTATCATGGCTGCTTATATTGAGGGGGAAAAAATTAAATTCCCTGAGAGTAAAACGTCAATCATCTTTCCCAATCTTGCTGAGTAACTCATCCTAAATGAAATATCCTGCCAAGACAAATACAAATTACTGGGATATGATAGCTGAAAAGAGGGAATGAAAGAAATGATATCATGGAGTCACATGAAAGGTTAAGCGTGACAGCCAAGAGGGTAGGAGACAATGCATGCTTCCTAGGAAACCATTCACAACAAAGAATGAGGATTGTTCTAGAAGAGGATGAAAGAGCAATTCTATCCCACTGTTTTGCCTGTGAGGTACAGCAGATCTACCTTTCCTACACAATGTTGACTGGATTTAAGAGACAAAGATGAAGGGAACTTAGGGAGAGGCACAATTCAATACATAAATACACAGTACTAAGCCAAATGGTTATTTGGGGGGAAAAATACATAGCCTAATCAATATAGAACCTTACTATATACCATAGTTAAATAAAATTCACAGAATTATTATAAAATCAAACCACTTATAAAACTAAAAGAAAGTAAAGAAATATTTATCTGCTCTCTGGAGAGGGAGGGTCTTTCTAAAATATAATGCAATTGAGGATATCACAATGGACAAGTCTAATAATTTGGTTAAGGAAATTTCATGAGTTGTCTATTTCAAAAGTGTCTATGAGCAAACTTAAGCGATAACAAATGTGAGAAAAATATTTCTAGATAGTATCATCAACAGGTCAATGTTTCTTTAATGTATACAGTCTTAGACTATATAGTTCTAAAAAGAACCCATGAAACGCCCAAAAAAGAACTGCAAGAGAACGTCGTTAAATGGAAAATACAACTGGCTAATAAACAAGTGAAGAAACTACTGCTTTATCAGCAATCAGAGAAATAAAAACTAAGATAACAATTATAAGCTATTAGACAAAAATTTAGTGATGAAAATATATAAAGTTGGCAATCAGGGTACTATAGCAACATAAACTGATACATTGCTGGCAAGTTTATAAATTAGTACCACTTTTTGGGAAAGAAATCTGACCATAGTATTAGGAAGGCTTAAAAATGTTAAAACTCTAAACTGTTAATTCCTCTTCTAAGTATCTATTTTAAGGAAATGATTAGAATTGTGAACAAAGCTTTATCACAAGTGTTCATAAACCTATCATAAGTGTTCACTATAACATCACCCACAATTTAAAAACAATTAGAAGTAACTTAAATGCCTACAAATTGGAAACTTATAATCATGCATTTAGATCATACAGTACAAAGCAATTAAAATTATGTTTATGGAGAGCATTTGATGATATTAAATATGTTCATATTTTGACCAAGTGAAAACAGCAATATAGAAAATTGCAAATATAGTATGATTTTAATTTGTAATGAAAACATGCTTAGAAAACAAAAGATGTTCTAAAGTTTTACCAGACTATTAATGGTTTTATACTACCTTTATAGGTAGTTTTGTTATAGGTAACCTTGTTAATGTTTCTTTTCCCACTTAACATTCTAAATATTTAAGTATTAGAAAATTAGAAAAGCAGCAAAACCTAAAAACCAAAAACCAACCAAACAGACAAGTTAAAAAAAAGAAAGCGAGAAAAAAAACAGGCCTATGAATTTATCTGCAATCTCTTTTTTGTATTAATATCTGAACTACATCGAAATATTTTCCTAGCAATTATAACAATCTCATAATTATTATTTGATAATAATTTCACAATGAACACATTTTTCTGCCATTTCAAACCACATGAACATTTGCCTTAGGCGGATTAATTTTTAGTCAGTTCTACTTTATCTAAGACTATTTTCTGTTACCAAAACCAATCCTCCTTTTTTTGTTTTTAATCCCAGTGAAATATGTACCACCATTTTTTTTCCAGACTGGGCTACATGATCTATGGGGCTATTCTGTGGACTCCTTAATTAGACATAAAAAGATGTTCAGCCACACACTTCAAGCACACATCTCAGAGAGCAAAATTCCACCCACAAATAGTCTTTGCACACTCATTTGACTGTAGGATACTTCCAGTATCTAGGGGCCAAAGTCAGCACCAAATTCCCTTCTTCTCACCGAACTGCCTCCTCTGTCTGCCCAGTAATATAATGTCCTTTGTTACTCTAATGTCGAAAGCTGCAATTATTTTGGCACCAAACTAATTACTGGGTATGAGATTTGATATGCGAACATGTCTGTGGTGGCTCTAACAGTGACTTACAGTCATCCCAGGTGGGGTGGTATATACTTAACATGATGCTTCCTGAGAATAGATTTTGAAAAGTGGAAGGAAAGAGAGCATGAGAAACCGAGTGGCTGAAGTGAGAGAGAAAAGGATGTTTTTAGATTCATGGGGAAATGCCTGGTTCATAAAACACAAACATTATCTGAACTGAACAGAGGCTGGGCATTTTACAAAATCAAACTGGTTGCTCCATCACTGTGAAAAAGACTGGCTCTTTTAAGTAGGGTATGATAGAAAATAGAAAGGAAAGGTTTGAGCTGTAGCAATGTACATAAAGCATGTATCAATTTGCTCTTGAAACATTATATTAAAAAGCAATCGACAGAAGATAATATGTATAACCTTGAAATACCCAGAACACTGAAATATTAGAATAAGCTACATTGAATCTCAGAATTTTAGAACTTCACACAAATCAGATGATTTGAAATCATGCTTTTACTTAGTATTAAGAAAAAGAAACTAACTCCTAAAACTAAGTACTTTCTCCACTGTTTCATAGTTAGTCAGTTAATCTAATTTCAGTATCTTATAATAAGACTATTTCCTTAACAATGCAGATACAATTTTTTAAAAACATTCTTGAAAATAAACTGTTACATACCACTGTGTGGTCTTGGTCATAGGTACTTTGGATTTTCCCATTTACTTTTTTACCTGATGAAACAAGGGAAAAATGACATTATTTTTATTCTCCTTGCTCCCAAGTTAGCTCTAGCTAATCATTATGAAGACAACTACAACTCGTCCTCTAACTTGGATGTATAATTTTAATTACTATCATTTTAAACACTGATGCCAATGAAGTTTTAATGATGGGATGACTGGAAGAAAGCTCAAGGTTCCCGAAAGTCTTTTTATGGGCATCTCTACTGGTCTAGATTTCCATTCTGAACGTTGGTACATGTTATTGTTTTTCTGGTTCTGTTGGTGTTTGCAGGTAGGGATTGATTTTAAACTACTATAATACAATAGCCAATGACATCAATGGAGGCATCAAATATTTATTACTTATTTTAAAAATCACTTATAACTAAAGATTCTGAAATATCAATGATCAATATATCCTGTTTGCTTCTATATTTTCATAAATGCTAGAGCTTAGGAATTAGCTTATTTCATATTATACAATGAATAACATAATTAAAAATTAGGTAACTAAGAAAAAATTATAAAAGCTTACTGAAACAAACATTTCTAGGTACTTACTTCCAACAACAGTCTTGTGATTGAAAATCTTACTCCAAATTCCACCTTCCACATTGTCTTTCACTCCAAATTCATAAACTGTGTTGGGCTTTAGGTTTTCCACAATTGTTTCAGTGGCTGGACAGATTTGAAAAATCCACTTCTTTTCTTTATCCTTTTCTCGATAGCGAATTGTATAAAATCTGTTGAATAACCAGAATATAATGCTTTAAAATCACAGGGGGATTCAGAATGTTATTTCAAGTTTCTTACTTAATCACAGATTTCAACCAACTTGGGATACTATTTAATATTGGCTTCTCTTCTGATTTTTAAAAAATTTGCAGAGAACATGAAAAAAATAAGTTCAACGTGTGCTTAGGTTTTTAATTTCTCATTGCAAGTTGGAGTCTTTGCAGCAGCACAGTTTTGGCCCGATGGAATTCCAGAATTCTCATTCTATTATTTGCTGCTTTGCAAGATGGAAGTTGGAAAACACTAGAAAAAACACAGATATTATACATAGTAGAATATAGGTGCCATTTTATAATTAGTATGGTAGTTTCATAGTTGTATGAGTTTAAGCTTTTTCATCCATGGAGGATATGTTAGAGGTAATATCATTCAATTTTGTAAAAAAAAAGAACCTAAGACTAAGATGTATTCAGTACTGCATTTTAAGGTTGAGCTGTTTTTATTATTAAAAAGAAGACCAATAGCGAAGTTAAGAGTACAATAAAAAAAGTTAATGCCAATTCAATATCACTGTTACGTATTTACTCAGGCCTTCATAATACTCATATATACATAAATATATACATATATATGTGTAAAATAATCCCTACCACTATTTTTTGAACCTAGGTTTTACATATATTACCCGGTTTAATTGTCATGAAAACATCTTAACTGGTGGAAATTATTAATCTCATTTTACAAATGTGAAAATGGAGTTTCAGAACATTCACTTAACTTGCCCAATATCACCCAGCTACTGACTTTTACCAGTGGCAGTGGCAGAATCGCAATACAAAGAAAGACTCCTCTGACTCTACTTTAGACAGCCTCTGTAAGTGGGGCAGCAGATCAAGTACAGTATACTACTATATACAGTAATGAGAGTGAATGAGAGAACTACATGTATCGATGTGGATAGATTTTAGAAACAAAATATCTAATAAAAGGAACAAATTACAGATTGGTGCATATAGTTTCCTATCATTTACATACGTATTAAGACATATGAAATATGTTACCAAATATTATTCCTGGCACTATAAAGGGATAACAAATACCGGAAGGATACAACATTTATGATAGTGCTTTAACTCCTAGTGAGCAGGTGAGGAGAAAAATAGGATTTGAGGTGCGGTCAATAGGTAAACTTCATCTGCTTTTTATTTTTAAAGAAACACTAAGTTAATAGAAAATAGTAGCTGCCATGTTATGACGATGGAAACATAGGCATTGGGTAAACATTTTTGGGTCCTTCTTATATCTTAAAATTTTCCTCAAAAGTTTAGTACCTTTCCTCCACTCCTTGCATCAGCAAAATTAAATGGAGTAAGATCAAGGTTACTTGCTTTTATTTAAAGCTTTAAAAAATCAGAAATTTTGCTCATTCTGAAAACATTTATTGAGCATTCTCTAAGTGTCAAGCCTAAGCTCTTGGTGATGCAAAACAATCCCAGTATCTAGAGTATCAAAACTGGCTACCTAATTTGTGGGGCTCAATACGAAATGAACATGTAGACTCTGTTCAAAAGTTATTAGGAATCTTAAGAGAGTGACAGCAGAACATTAAATCAAATCTGGGCTCTTCTAAGTTGGGGATCTAATAGTATGCCCATGAAGGTAGTATGCCCATGAAGGTAGTATGCCCATGAAGTCAGCAGGGGTTTGTAGTTTAATAAGTAGAGAGAGAGAGAGATGAGATGCATTTGTATATTCAGCCTACTTTCTTACTAGGCACAAACCACTGAAAGGCTTGCGATCATTGATTAGCTTGCTCCTTTCTAGTGAAAGCTGTACTCAGGGCTCCATTCCCCCATTCCAAAGTAGCAGAAAACAGAATAAGTGAAGGAGGCTGTTCCAGACTAAACACTAACTGCTACTGGAAACAAATTTTATATTATTGAATTGTAATAGAATGTAATAGAAATCCTTTGTGTCCTGTGAGTCAAAATATCAGTGATTTACGAAATGCATTTCTTGACAAGTATGCTGCATGAAATTTTTGTTGTTGTTTTTCCCCTTGTCCTGGCTCTTAGAAAAACGTTGAGAAGCTAAAATCAGACCAGATGGGCCACCAAAATTATGCATCTCTAGTAGATACATTTCTGAGGACTTAATTGCTTTCATGATGCAGGAGTCCTGTTGCTAACAGAATTACCGAAGGTCAGATTCAAGGCTTTGCAGTCAACTTGATCTCACATAACCTTCTTATGAATAAATGAGACAGAAATGTTTTGTTGTTTAAAAAAAAAAAAAACCCTAAACTTCACCATGTTTTAAAAATCCAGAGTGTAAATCTTTTCCATTTTGATCACAAAACATTTGAAATACCCTCTTATACCAAGTTTTTCAGGAAAATAAAGGTTTAGGCATTTTGCCCTTCTCCTAGTTAGGTTTGTCCTTTCTTACACTGTCTCAGCTGATACTTGTACATTATAGGCAAATTCCAATTTTGTTTTATAGCACTATCATCTTTTTTCAAGCAGAGAGATTAGGCCACTTAACTACACTTAAAGTGGTGAAGTAAATTTTCATTGATTTTAAAACAAAATATAGATCTTATGATAATAAACAGTTCTTTATAACCTAGTACATAGTAGGTGCTCCATAAATATTTGTGAAATGAATATGTGGTGCTCTAAGGGTCATTTAAAAATTAGAATATAATATCTCTAAATAACCAATTATTCAATTCCCAAGACATACTGACTTAAGCCATTAGGTCTACAACTATATTTTGCAACACATCTTTGCATAATGCACCATTCCTACAGAACCAATGCAAACTGAAGCCAAACACAATAAACTTCTGCATTATACATTTGCACAGGGCTTATGATTTTTATTTACCTATTTCAGTTTATCTATACAATAAACTCTGAGCAGAGAAAGAATTATCATACAAGAAGAAGAGAACCCAAGAAGTGTCTAAGCCCTGATAATCAGTGACAGACTCAGGCAAATGCCAATTTCTGACTCCTAATCTAATGCCTTTTGTACTGCACTGGACTCACTCAACTGTGGTGCCAGGCAAAAGATATGGAAGAAGATGGAAAAATGAACCAGAATGGAAGAAAAACAAAAGTAATCAGCATTTCACATTATTGAAGCCTTTTAAGTTTTTGTTTTAATGTGTATTTACCATAACATATAGTCACAGTCTTCTGTCAAAGGTTAGTTGACCCTTTTTCTGTGAATGATTAAAATTGAGCCCAAGTGCACAGACAGGCAACAAGTCTATTAAAAATAGAGGTAGTAGTCTATGAATGTCATCAGACTAGACTTCTAGAAAGTCTGCCTCCAGCAATTTGGATTTTAAGAACAAGAGCATCTCATATCCTAATTAAGAGGTAAGAAACTGTTGAAGGTAGGATTTGGTTCAACTGGCATCATTCTGTGCTTGGGCCACCTGAGTAGTCTCAATGCTGCCAATGATTGTTGTTATAGCATTGGAAAATCCACAGCTCCTCAAAATGTAGCAGAAAGGCAGGTAGTAGCTTGACTAGGATTTTAGTCAGCTGCAAACTAGTAGCATGATCTTGGGAGGGGGGCATCTCTCCACCCTCTTAAGAATCAATTTCTCAGAGGGGAACTGGACTCCACTATCTTTCAGATCCTTTCTGTTTCTAAAAATTTATTCCAGCAACATATTGGATATTCTATTCTAACAAAGTACCTGAGACAGAAGTAGAAACTCCATAAACTGAATTTATGATGTAACTGGTAGTGAATTACACTAAGTGAAGAAATTGAACACCAAACTAAGCTTAGTCCTTCTATGAACTACCCCAGCTTAACGTACGTGGTTGACTATCTTTTGGGTTTTCCATACTTTCTTCAGGAATGCTTTTATTTCTATGTGATTCACCACTTTTACATTTCCTAAAACATCTATTTCCCACATTTTTGACTCTTCATGTCAAAGAACACTTCCTGACACTGTCTTTGTCAGTGTCGCCTCTTGCTTTACTGAGAATGTAACTACGAGAAAAATTCTGCCCTCATCCCCTTCCTCTAAAGGGTCTCTCTTCCCCTTCATTCTCTCTTTGTCCCACGCTGATTTCAAGGGAAAAACCATTCTCATCTTCTCAAAGATAAGTTTCTCAATAATTGTATTCCACTTCCTTGTTCCACCAGATCTCCATCCTTTCTCTTGATCCTTTATGGACCTTCCCCTAAGTCTAAAAGTTGTTTAAATATCTTTCATTCTACCCCAACAAAATTAAAACTAGTACTTTTCTCTTAAACCTGCCACTATATTTTAACACAAAATTTCTTAATAATCTGTCTTCTCCCACTTTCTTACCACTCAAAAAGTCTATATTTCTTTGCAATCTGGTGGCTGACCTCTTTATTATAGTAAAACCTTATGATCAAATTACTTAATGCTCCGTGAATTTCATAACTAACTTAAAATCTACTCTTCATTTTCTTCTCCAAATCTGTTTCTCTTGTGATCCCCATTTCTGGTGACTTCAGAGTCCTTTCTCCCCTCACGTCCAATTTGTTGTCAAATCCAAGTATGTTTTCTTACGTGAATTCTCTTCCACTTGCCTCTCCACTATTCCAAGGTAGCATGTGAGCCCCAGTTTAGGTCCTTAATATCTTTGGACTCGTGATAATTTTCAAACTGGTCAACTATTTTTCTTTTTTTTGTAGACCACAAAATCCACTTTTATTTGGTAGTTTTTACATCTATGGCCAAATAGAAAGTAATGGGTTGACACAGTAATCTAGAGTTTACCTCTGAAAAAAAGTAATGTGAGTCTGTCTAACCATATTTTCCTAACAGTAGGATCATGATAAGGCAAATGCAAGTTATTTTTACCATGATTCTCAAATGTGAATTGAATTCTGACTCATCACAAACTGGTCAACTACTTCTAAGATCTCCTTTCTTTGTATAGTATCATCCACTGGTGGCTGGTTTAAGTACAACAAAAGAAATGTTTCTACTGATATTAGAGCTATCTGAAATGGAATGGCTTGCCTGAAGTTGGCAATTATAACAGAAAGTAAGTAATATCAAAGCAATGAGAAGGCTAGCAGCAGACAGTATAATTTCGAGTGTTCACTGCATGCTAGACACTGCATTAACCATTTTACATGTGTCATCTTACTAAATTTTGACAACCCTATGATATTACTTACCCCTTTTTGCAGATAAGAAAACCAAGACTAAAAGCATTTAAGCAACCCATGCAAAGCAACTAAGATGATAATAGAGCAGAGTTTTGAACTTGGGTAAGTCAGTGTGACCAGAATTTGTATCTTCAATGTCCATGCTATGATGCCATCCCTGGAGATGCTCACTGTGGACTCTGGATGGGAGATGTTGCAAAGAAGCTTCAAGAGCTGAATAGACTGGCTAGATGATTTTTAAAGCCTCTTCTTGACATCCCACTTGCATATTCACTTATATGTTGAGAACTACTATTGTAAAATACAATGCTGGGTTCTGTGTGAGATGGAAGCAAGTGGTACTCTGCAGAGTTTCAAAAGTGAGCTTGCACTCTAATGAAGGAGGTAGACATGCATGTGTATGACTGAAGAAGGCAGAATGGAAAGCACACAGCATAGAGGTGGGGTTGGGTGTGGCACTATCCAGCCTGAAGCTGAGAAATGGACAGGCTGCATTTTAAATCCCATTCCAGTGATGTGGTTTACTTCAGGACATACTACCCAGGCCCCTGGAAAGCAGAGTGGATTGCATTTACACCTCATTTCATGAGCATGACTCAGATATGCGTTGAGGTATATTCCTTGAGAGATTCTATGACCTATTTTCCTAGACAGTGGGGAGCTGGTGGCAATTCCTCAGTAGGTAAATAAAGTTGAGCAGTAATGAAGGAAGCTAGAATTACCAGTGTGGAAGAATAAGTCACAGAGAAACTGGAGGGAGGCATCTCAAGGTATAGTCCAGATGTGAGATAACAAGGAAAGGAATCACACACACACATAAAAATCAGAACAGATTAAAGTTATAGTTCTAAGAAAGAATTGATGAAACCAGACTCCTTATAGGATATGGGTACCAAAGAAAGTGAAAAAAGTTAAAACTGAGTTTTCAAAAGTGAGAATAAAGTGATGGGAAAACTATTCTTTTAATAGTGTAGAAAGTATGAATTTAGTCTGAGTGTGAGGTGCCAATCACAGTTACCTGGTTATTGTGATGAAAATATTCCATGGACAACTGAAAACATAATCTTAGTAATTTGAAAATGGGCCCAGGTCAGAGATTCAACCCTGGAAGTCATTTACATACTTGCCACTTCTGTTCTCTGTAGAACAGCAACAAAAGCAATTTCTGAGAGCTTTTAAAAATGCAGATTCTCAGGCTCCTTCTCAGGCCTACTGAATCAGAATCTGCATTTTAATAAGGTTCCCTACATGACTTGCATGCACAAAGTTTGGGAAGCACTAGTTGTGCATAGAGGGGATTGTTAAAGACTAGACATAGATAAGAAGGGTACTGCAGGTAAGAGATTCAAGGATAGAACATAATTCCATATTTAGGAGATATAATAAGGAGTGAGCAAAGGAGAAAAGGAAAGGTGTGATGGTTAATAGTGAGTGTCAACTTGATTGGATTGAAGGAAGCCAAGTATTGATCCTAGGTATGTCTGTGAGGGTGTCGCCAAAAGAGATGAACATTTGAGTCAGTGGACTGGGAGAGGCAGACCCATCCTCCATCTGGGTGGGCACCATCTAATCAGCTGACAGCACAGCTAGGATAAAGCAGGCAAAAGAAGTTGGAAGGACTAGACTGTCTGAGTCTTCCAGCTTCCATCTTTCCCCTGTGCTGGATGCTTCCTCCCCTCAAACATCAGACTTCAGGTCTTCAGCTTTTGGATTCTTGGACTTACGACAGTGGTTTGCCAGGGGCTCTTGGGTCTTCAGCCACAGACTGAAAGCTGCACTGTCAGCTTCCCTACTTTTGAGGTTTTGGGACGCGGACTGGCTTCCCTGCTCCTCAGCTTGCAGACGGCCTGTTGTGAAACCTCAACTTGTGATTCTGTGAGTCAATGCTCCTTAATAAACTCCCCTTCATGTATATACATCTATCCTATTAATCCTGTCCCTCTAGGAAACCCTAATACAAATGGTTAAAGAGGCAAGAGGAAAATCTAAATAAAAATGTAAAAGAAAGAAAGAGTTTAAGAATAGGTTAAGAAGGATAAGGACTGAGAAAACTCTACTGGGTTTAGTAACTCATTGGTCATTAGTGACCGCCAAGAGACATTTCAATGGAACAGTGGAAAAGGGATGGAAACTAGTGAGAAGGGATGAGGACCGTGTGGATGGTACAGAAATCAGAATGTGGGAGCCATAACTCTGAAAAGTTTGGAAATTAAAAGAGACTGAAAAGTAGCTTAGAATACATAACAGGATCAACAGAAGGCTTTGTTTTCAGGGAGAGAAACTTTTAGCATGCTTGCCAGCAGGAGGCAGGGCACCATTGCCTGCGAAAGGGCAAATGGCAGAGAGAGGAGATCACTGGGGCAGCAAAGGCTTAGATGACATGGGAAAGATGGGATCATGAGCACTGTCTGAAGTCAGAATTGTGTTTCTTGAAAAAGAAGAGAGGAGAGTTAAAGATAAATTCAGGATGAGGAAAGAGTGAGTTGATAAAGGATAGTCTAGATTTCCTCAGTACTGCAGAAGCTAGGATAGATTGGGGGAAGAAAATAGCAGGGAATGTAGCCAGGATGCTATTGCCAGAATCCAGGGTAAGGTGAGGCATGCTTGGATTGGGAACATTAGTGTGAAGTGGAGAAGGAGAAGACACAGATGCAGATATGGGTACATCTCAAAAGAAAAAGGAATGTATCTTGGGGCCTTCATAAACGATAGTAGGTGAAAAATAGAAAATGAATGAAGTTTTAAGTTAGAGCGAATGGGGCAATGATACTACTTTAGAAAGCAATACAGAGACAAGTGAGGTGATATTTCAAGAGAAAAAGTCTGAGTTTAATCTTGTCATGTTGAGTTTGAGGTAATGGTAACACATAAAAGTGAGAATGTTGACATTTCACTGGTTATTTCATTCAGCATGTATTTACTTGGGGCCTGCTATGTTCCTGATGCTCTTCAGGGGACCGGGAAATAATGGTGGGCAAAATACATGGGGTCCCTGCCCTCACCGAGCTTAAAACTTACATGGCAAGACATGTAACAAGGCACTGGGGTCAATCAGGTGAGAATTCAGACGCTGAAAATACTCGCTTCTTACAAACTTGGGGGCGGAAGAAAGGCAAGAGAGTCTGCTCTGGACTGGCCAAAGAGGAGAGCCCTCATTCTACACTAAGAGTAAATAAACACGGCCGGGCGCAGTGGCTCACGCCTGTAATCCCAGCACTTTGGGAGGCCAAGGCAGGCGGATCACGAGGTCAGGAGATCGAGACCATCCTGGCTAACACAGTGAAACCCCGTCTGTACTAAAAATACAAAAAATTAGCCAGGCGTGGTGGCGGGGGCCTGTAGTCCCAGCTACTGGGAGGCTGAGGCAGGAGAATGGTGTGAACCTGGGAGGCGGAGCTTGCAGTGAGCAGAGATTGCGCCGCTGCACTCCAAACTGGGCGACAGAGCAGGACTCTCTCTCAAAAAAAAAAAAAAACTCACAAGATGAGAATGTTAGAAAATGTGAAAGTGATTTCTAAACTATTCATAAAGCTTTAATACGTTGGCAAAAGAGTGAGAACCAAAGCAATCTTGAAATCTTTAACAAGTTGGAAACATGAGAAAGAAAACATAAGCTATTAATGGTGAAATAAATTTGGGTTAAAAGTATTTGACTCTTCATCAGGGCCAATTGGAAATCTTTCTTTCAAATTGAGGCTGTATTGAAGACAAATGTGTACACTCTTCCATTCAAAACCCATTAAGAATAAAAACTGTAAATGAAGCACATCTGCTCTCCAGCGTGAACTCAGAAAAGAATCTTAAAGCATGGGAGACCCATAAAGACCCTGTGCAAATAGGTATAGAGACATGTGCCACAAAGGATAAAGTGACATTTCGTTGATACTTCCAAGCTAAAAACAAAACAAAAACAACGAGGGTTTTCTAACTGGAAACTTACTACCTAAGAGCTTTGATATCCAAAGTCCATAGTCAAAATATAGAAACAAATTCACTAAGTTATTTGCACAGGATAAATGAGGCTGCACAAACCAATGTAAATCATTTTTAAAAAAAATCAGAGACTGTACAGAGGGAACCAAATATCAATGAATTAAAATGATACCAGTTGGTGTTCCTGTAGTGAGCCAAGTGCATTCAGATTGCAATGGTTTTGTAAAAAGATACTCCTGAAGGAAAACTTTAGCTGTATTAATCTTCCAATTTTCAGGAAATAACCATCATTTTTAGCTATTATTGCTTATGTTAACCTAGTGGATTAGTCTAAATTCTAAAAAAATTCTGCGTGAACATATGAGGGTAGATTTCTCCAAGTCTAGTCTGCTTCTAATTACACTAATTTGTAGTTCTGGCAGATTTATTTGGATGCTTGTAATATGTACAGTATTTCCAGGCTTTTAAATCGGGACTATTATTTTTTCCTCAAACATCACAAAGACTTTAAATGTCAATTTATTAACTATGCTAATTAGGGAGAAAGGAAGCATAGGGAAATGAAATTTACAAGTACTCCAAATACTTCTTTTTAGTCATTACTGTTTAATTCTTCCCTTCAACTCATGTCCTAATGGTTCCCTACTTTGGTCAAGAATATCTTGCTTGTCATTATTGTATCTTTCAAAAGACTTTACTCAAAATGAAATTATCGATTTTGAATATTGTGATGTGCATAATTCCATCTATTTGATAAGCGTAGAGCCAGGGTGCATGTGCAAGGGGGTGAGGGTGAGGGTGAGATCCATGCTTGGGCCTTAGAGTCAACGGCCTGGGTTAGAATCCTAGCTCCATTAGGTCATCTGTCCTAAGTTTCTCTATATTAATTATCTCTGGGTGCTGTCAAACCATGGCAACATCTATCAGTTAGAATCAGTCATCAGATAGATTCTTTTACAGAAAAGTCAGTAGGACAAAGTGAAATTGGAGGAGAGGCTTGAGGGTGGGAGGAAGAAATTACTCCAAATTATGCTACACAAGTTTGCCAGGTTACTGACCTATTGAAACAAGCAGTCCTACAGATTTATCAAGCAAGTTGAGTAACCCTTAAAATCAGGTTGCATTTTGCTGTAAGACTACAAAATTTCCTTTCTTCCTTCCTCTCTTCTCCCTTTCTTTCTCCATAACATTTTTTATCAAGATAATTTTTAAAAAGAAAAAGAGCAATTCATAAATGTTTATTTTCTCAGCATTAGTACCCTAGACCAATCCATTAGGAACTGGAATTATCACAAGGAGGCATGTTCTTTCGAGTCCATTTTCCAAACAAAATAAGTCATGGGATTAGTGGTAGGTGAAATAAAAAGTATTTTAGATTCTTTGAAACATTTCAAAATTATTTTTCAAATAATTGGGTTTTGGCAATATCTTCTACATGTTTTTCCAAGTATTCATCCCTTGAGAACCATGGGCATATGAAGGAAAATTTAATTTTTTTCTTGAGTCTAGATTTCCCAACGTCAGATGAAAGGTAATTTTGAGAACTTATAAACACTTTTAAAATTCCTTCATTTTAGTTTGATTTGGACAAATAAAAATAAATAAAACACTACAAAAAACATAAACATGGCCAAAAAGCATATTAAAAAATATGCAATAGCCTTAGTGTAAGGGAAATGCATATCAAAACTGTAATGAAAAACCACTACACTAGAATGGCTAAAATGAAAAATGCTGACCACCCAAAATGCTGCTTTAGAATGTTGAGCAATCAGAGCTCTCCTACACTGCTTGTGGGAATGTAGATGGAAAAATTAAGCAAAAAATAATCAAATATACATCTTCCTACAACTCAGAAATTCCACTTATGTTTAAGAGAAATTAAAATACATGTCCACCAAAATCTTACGCAAAAATGTTTATACAGTCTGTATTCATATAAATAAAAAAAAAACATAATTCAGGTGCTCATTAGCAAGAGAATAAACTTTTGAATATTCACATAATAGACTATCACTCAGGAGTACAAAAAAGGAATGAATTATTGATATCTGCAATGTCATGAATGAATCTCAATGCTCAGTGAAAGAAGACAGTCAAAAAACCCATACTATATGACTCCATTTATATGGAATTCTAGAGTAGGCAAAACTAATCTATGGTGATAGAAATCAAATCAATGGTTGTTTCTGGAGGAAATTACTTTCTAGAGTGATAAAATTTTTCTATTTCCTAATGGGTATTGGATACATGGTTATAGGCATTTGTCATAACTCAAACTGTACACTAATATTTATGCATTTTACTGTGTTTAAATTATACCTCAATACATTTTTATTCAAAAAGGGAATAAGAAAACTTCTGAAATGTAAAAATCACTTTGAATGTATTTAAAATAGAAAACTTAAAAAATATATATAATTATAAGTAATATTTTATAACTTTTATAAATTTTATATTTATAAATTTTTATATTTATAAAAAGTTTTATTTATAACTTTTATAAATTTTTTTATAAGTAATATATAATTATAAGTAATATTTTATAACCAACTTAGAAGTATGGTTCAGCATGTAGCACAGGGCCTATTACATATCCATCCAATGCATCTAAATACATGCCATCAAATGGTTGGATGGATAAATGGCAGTAGTTTAAAAATATACTTAGATTTTTCCCATTTGTTCTTCCAAAGAAAATGGTAGCTTCATTTCCAACTTGCTTTTCCTCTGCTTGTATCTCTGCCTATGTGTCTCTCCTCAGTTTTCTAAGCCAGTGATTCTCAAACTTCAGTGGGCATCAAAACCACCTGGAAGGCTTGTGAGAACACAAATGGCTGGGTCCCACCTTGAGAGTTTCTAACTCAGTGAGTCTGAGGGTGACCTGAGAATTTACCTTTTTGACAAATTCAAGACATGGTGATACTGCTTGCTTTGGGAACCACACTTTGAGAAGTATGATTTAAGTGCTTCAATTGCGAGATCAAAGATCCATCCTTTTCCAATCAACTTTCCAACTTTTAATTGTCTTTCCTAACTGCCTTTGGCCCCGTTTTCTGAGTTTCTAATTGTACTTATTATTGATACCACCCATTTGCTATTTGACTCATACTTCCTTGTATAATAGTTTATGATTTTTGAAAAGAATTACATGTATGTGTTTTCTATTCAGGTAGATAACCTTCTCAAGGGCAGGGCCCCTGACTTTGTTCGCCTCACACCTAGAACAGGCTGTACAGCTAAGAGGTGTTAAGTCAATGGTAATAGTCCTGATACTTACATATTCTTCTAAAGCATGTACAGATGCTATTAAAAGCAAGTGCTAATATTACCTGTCATTGGGACAGTGACTTGGCAATGTCCAGTCATGGTGTGGGTTGATGAGGAAACCCCAGGACAGGAAGACTGAGCTCGGTGTCAGAGTGCCAACCACCAGCTGGAGAGGTTTGCGAGAACGAGTTTTACCTGTGGAGGTGGCATACAGGTTAATTCAGGAGACATTTAGTAAGTTGCCATGATTCAGGTAAAATGCATAAAGATGACTTGGCAAGATGATGAAAAATGTGAAAACATCAAGTTCCTTTCCTTTTCTATAGTCCACATTA
The DNA here is from genome assembly GCF_028878055.3 of Symphalangus syndactylus. Classification (NCBI taxonomy): domain Eukaryota; kingdom Metazoa; phylum Chordata; class Mammalia; order Primates; family Hylobatidae; genus Symphalangus; species Symphalangus syndactylus. The sequence goes on from NC_072443.2 coordinate 24,761,836, forward strand.
TTACTAATTTTTGCCCATGAATTTAAATGTGAATCAAATGAAATAACTTTTTCAGATTTGTGTCTATGCACGTGTGCATATGCATATACACGTATATGTATATTGTACCTGTAAGCATATTAACAATATCCAGCTATACCTAGTTTTATTTTCTTGTGGGTCAGGGAATGATATGGAGGTCTTAGCTGTGATGAGTGAAATAAACAAATGCACATAAACACATTTAATTTCTTTTACAGATAAAATGAAAGTATTTTTATTTTTTTCCCGGGACTGTGAATGAGTATGAAATAACATCTAAGACAAGAAAAGAAACCTTATTATCTAGATTGTAGGTTATAATCTTTTTTAACCTGTTTAGAAGTGTAAAATCTCTTGATGTTATTGTAGTAAGTATATATTTTACAATGAGTACCTAAATGGAAAAGGCAAGCACATTTTTTAACAATGCTGGAAGAGTAGGAGTAACACAGGAAGCACAGTTGTTCTGATGGTGCCAGCTGGATCTAAATAATGCCAAGTTATGCTAATAAATCACTGGAGATTGTGTTCAAGTACACAGGAGCAGGCACTTGCACTTTCAAAATTATCTGAAACTGCAGAAGTAGGGCAGCGAAAAACAGGAAGAACCTCAACCGTGAAAACCAATGCTGACTCATTAAAAATAATTAGAGTAAATAAGATAGAAATCCGATAGAAAGCCTAATAAAACTACATAGAACATAAAACATACATGCTTTGTATTGCTGTTGAATTCCTTCTTTTATTTCATGAGACTATGTATGACGTATTTGCACTAGAAAGAACTTGTGCTATCTAATGAAGTGGGAGCCAAATGGCAGAATGGCCTGCCACCTCTATTAAGGTAGGTAGAAGAGTGCCCCTTGCATGAGACGACTGGTGGTCATCTGAATCAAATGCTCTTGAAAATTGTGCCAGGCTTGTTTCTTTTGTTAAATTTAAGTTCTGTAAGTTGTTCTTCAAGCAAGAACTCTTCTTAGCACAGAATACACCTAACCTAGTGGTGGCAAATTGCCTCATTATAGGATAGTTGACTTTTAAAGATGTTTGAAATAATTTTAAAGATAGTTATCATTTACATGGTTGGAAACACGGGTTTATTCTTCTCTAACTTTTGCAGACCCAGCTGTAATTGTGCCCCATATGATGGTGATTTAAATTGTCATGTGTGAGCTCCAATGAGGGCAGATTAGAATCTGCAGTGAAGGCAGGGAACACTTATAGTTTGAACAAGCCCTGGGATGATTCTGATCTTCCCTTTTCAATTCCTGAGTTGATTTTCACTAATGTGATGCAACGATCTCATTCACTTTGCAGATGAAAAATAAGGCACAGAGAAGTTTCAAGATTGTCCAAAGTCACACTAAGAGCAAAGTCAAAACTCAAGTCCTGGGTCTCCTCAATCACAATCTAGTTTTATTTTTATGATATCACTGTCTTGGCTCTCAATGTATAAAGATAATGCCATCTAGAGATGAAAGACATACTTTTCATGTAAGGAACCTAAGGCTTGTATGACCAAGGGAAACTAATGGTCTCCCAATTATTTGTATGACCAAATAACTATTTCACTAAGGTTGACTCTTAATATAAAAATAATTAATTAAAATTTATGTGGCAGATACAAATATAGAATGAATGGAAGCTAATCCCTTAGTCATTACATTATTCCTAAATGCAGATAACGAAAACAAAATTATATCTGCTATCCAAAAAGAAAGGTGGGATGTTATATCCTGAGCAAGATGAAGCAATTTCCTGAGCTGGTCATAAAGTAAACAATAATTTCTAAGGCTAGTGTCATAGAATCCTCAAAATAAAATGAAGTTATAAAGTGCTAAGGCATAATAATTCTCTTGACATTCCTTATATAATTTTGTATATTTGTACTATGATCATATTCCTATCAAGAAACAGTTCAATGAGTATTCATCTGAAAACAGACTCCATGGAATCACACTGATGTTTCTTGAGTTTGTGGCTATTTTTGGAGTACAGTGTTGAAATATTGAGAGTACATCTATTTTCAAGTATGTGGAAAACTGTCTGGACAACTCTCACTAACAAGTTGTAAGGAGCGATTGGAATTTCCCTTTTGCTTTGGGATGATCTATGAGGCCAGGAAAAAGAATTCGTATTTTTCAAAATGCTTAACCATTCAATGCTGCTCTTAAAAGAAGTGGAAATCAGCAGAAAGAGGGGAGGGAATTGTGGCAACTGATTTCTGATTTAAGCTATTTAGTATAATTGAATAGCTGAGTGCTCTTTCTCCCATTTTATTTCTCTAGAAAAATATAGCAAACAAACAAAAAGATCCTTTTATTGTGTGGTATCCAGTGTACCATAAAAGATGAACATGCTTTGGAAATAATTACTTGGAGATCATTCACATTAGAAAAATAAAAGCAGGCCGGGTGTGGTGGCTCACGCCTGTAATCCCAGCACTTTGGGAGGCCGAAGAGGGTGGATCACGAGGTCAGGAGATCGAGACCTTCCTGGCTAACATGGTGAAACCCCGTCTCTACTAAAAAATACAAAAAATTAGCCGGGTGTGATGGCAGGTGCCTGTAGTCCCAGCTACTGGAGAGGCTGAGGCAGGTGAATGGCGTGAACCTGGGAGGCGGAGCTTGCAGTGAGCTGAGATTGGCCACTGCACTCCAGTCTGGGCCACAGAGCGAGACTCCATCTCAAAAAAAAAAAAAAAAAAAAAAAAAAAGAAAAAGAAAAGCAAAATTTTGTGAACAACTCTGTATAGAGTTAGGAAGATGCAACATCAGATAGAAAAAGCATATTCACAGCTTCTCCTTATAGCAATGGTCAGCTATATTTGATCTGAGAAGAAGTTTTGGTAGTGAAATTAGATGACACAGAATTTTAATCTTTAGTTATGTAGAAAGTTTCTACTTACTTATTTATATATCCACTTTCCTGTTGCAAGTCTTCCTAGACCTGGAAACATGAGTGTTGCTATTATTTTTATTTTATGGAAGAAATCTTTCCTTTGTTGAATTGAAGAGGTTTAGAAGGGAGAGATAAGGAGTAAATAAAACCTATGTGCTGATCTATTTAACACACATACCTGAGTTATCTTTTTAAAATGTAAACAGTCTCCTTAAGAAAACGTGAGACATAAAATTTTGCCCTTAACGTCTGAAAGGCACAATAGTGAGAATGAGTTCACACACTGCAGAATAGAAACAGGCCAATAGGAGCTAACCCCAAATGAGCACTGACTACAGGCCAGGCACTGTCCTTAACTCATTTAATCCTCAAGGACAACCCTATTATGCAGCAGAATCCAGGAGTAGAGAGGTTCAATAACTTATGTAATTCCCTGCAGTTTGCAAGTGGTGGCACCAGGAGAAAATCCCAAGCAGTCTCTACCACCAGGCCGTGTTACTTCTCCAAAAGGGTAAACTGTGGACCCAGGGCTGACATCTCCTTAAACTGTGGACCCAGGGCTGACACCTCCTCTACATTCTTAAAGCTTCTCAAGGCATTTGGTCTCCATGGGTCCAAAAGAGATGAAAAGTCATGGTTCAAAGTTAATAAAAGAAAAAAAAAATCAATGCAAAGGTCTATACCTGAACATGACTTCTTTTGACTTGGAGGTGGAGCAGGTCGCACAACTATCAGATATTTCGGCTCTGCATCTGGAAACAATAACATTATTTATCAGAAAAACCCTTTGAGAACCAGCATTGGAGGCAGAACACCCCTACCCTGATTCAGCATTCCCTGAGTCATCCTCCATAACCGCAGCTCCAGGGAGTGAGAGGACCCAATAATCTGAAAAGTTAACACTTCCTGAGAAGTTTATTAAGTCATTAAAATGAAAATTAAATCCAGATTTTCCAAACCAAATGGGCAAGGGTGAGGGAGAAGTCTTAAAAGAATTATACTCTACACAGATTTTAAACGCTGTTTTCATCAGTTCTTTTCTCTGCAAATATATTTTTTAAAAAATCAGAGTATGTCCATTCTGTTACCCCACACCTCAAGGAGAGCCAACCCTGATGCTCCAGGGAAGGAAAAATTCTACTTGCACAAGACACCGTGGGCCTCACCTGCATAAGCTGAAATCACTCCCTTTCATGGGAACAGGAATATTTATAATGCCCTTCCTAATTTGTATCCTGTTTATGTAATTTCTCAGCCTGTTTTCATAGCTAGTCATTTTTAATGAACAATTTCTAAACAGTCACAATTTATAACTTGGTATAATTTTCATTTTAAATATGTTTCAATGAAATGTACATAGGGAATCTCAAGATATTTGTTTTAAATAAAATTATATTAAAGCAATCAGCATATGCTAACTCAATAAGGAGCTAATAATTTATCAAATAATTTTTTAAATATTGATGTTTGCAAGATGAATGGCTGGTTACACATATGTAAATAAACCAAATATATTTTGGGCATATGAAATAGCATTTTATAAGCAACTCTATTGGATTAATGGATTGATAAGTATTCTTTACAATGTTTCTCCAGAACTTTAAACTCTGAAACTCATTCTATAAGAAATATCATTTGGATGCTGTAGTCAGCCAGAATTCACACCTACTTACTCAGGCAGACTTCATATCTTTATTTTGCTTTCATTCTGGGTTCAAATGTCTCCCCTCCATGTGTCTGGAGCAGAGGCCTTCTTGCCCAAGGCTTTGCTGAGCTGGCCTCTTTTCAGATGGAGACAACCTGGCAACTCAACTTCTCTTAGTAACTTGTGCCTTTGTCTTTTTCTGGACACCTTACACAGTGCTATTGGCTATAACCTGCTGCAGTAATTACCACTGAATGAAGTAACTTAGGCAGCCTGATGAACTCACCTCAGAGCTTAGCCTGATTATTGTACAGTTGTCTCCTACCCACCACACAGATAAAGGAGCATTCATTCTGTTCCAATCTCATGTGTTTGAAAGCACATCTTGCTTAGTGAGGCTCTTATAAGGAATGCTGGACCCAAATCAAATAAACAAGTTTCCTAGTAGGAATACAATAACCATTTCCTGATTTTGAGATATAGAGCAATAAACTACCATGTACTGAGTGCTTTCTATGTGCAAGATACTATATTGAGAACCTTATATTCATAACTTAATTACTCCCTCATGACAATCCTTCCTGGCACTAATATTATCACCTCAATTTGTAGATGAGATAACTGGGGCAGGGTTGACTTCATGGACATGTGGCATATACAGTCACATGGGACCCCATGCTCAGAAGGGCCCCATGCTTCGTTTAAGGTCCTGATGTCATCATCTTGAAATTCTTAATACTTTTATCTTTGAACTTGTGTTTTGCAAGGGAAGTCTGATAGGACAATAGAGCATGCATGTGAGTGGGGGAAACAGAAGCAATAAGCATGTCTGCATTTTCTGGACTCCCCACTCATTTATGGCATTGGAGGAATCCATTATATATAATTCCAAAGGAACCATGATGTGTGGGAGTTCAGCAAGACTCAAAGGTAGAACAAGGTAAGTATGTCACATTTACCATTCAGTAAGAGGGTAAGGAGGGGGACACACAGAGCTCTGAGAGGCCATACTTTCCATTTGAACCAGAACTTGCTTTAGATGCAGAAAGAAGGCAATGTCACTTTAAGGTACGAATGACCAAGAAACTCTATCACATCCTTTCTTACTTATGCATTAGCCAACCACTTATGCTGAAAATGATAAAGGAGAAAAGGAAAAGATAGGGAAACCCAGAGGTTTTTTATTTTTTATTTTTATTTTTGTTTTTAACTCTTCCTCATTCAGAAATAAGTTGAAAGAAGAGTGTTGGTAGAATGTGCACATATCAAGAAGTGAAATAAACAGCTGAATTAGCTTTGTGCAGCATTTCCACTATTCTGGTAGGAACAAAATACATATGCATATATGTATAAACTGTAAAATACAAACTGTGCAATTTCAGTAATTTCACTTAGGAGTTAAAGGCTTTTACGTTTGCATTTAAACCTGGGATTGAACAATATAAAGATACAAAGTAAACTTCACGCTAATAATTTTAAATTTTTTATTTACTAAGACTTCAAATAGTAAATTGAATAAATACAATCGTGACAAAAGGAGAAATCACAAAAAGGAAAAAGCTTTATATTTTAGTATCTTTAACAACACTTTTTTCATGTTTTTGAACCAGGGGACCTACATTTTTATTTTGTTCTTGGCTCTGCAAGTTATGTAACTATCTTAATCAAGTCTACAAAATACTCTTTTAATAAATCTCAGGAATTCACTTTTAGAAAACAAAACCCCTAGTTTTCCTAAATTTTTCTCACTCTAGCAGAGTCTCTTAGAGTTAACCTTTTAGATTCTTCCTTCATATGGATTATGCCTAATGCCTAGAGGTTTTTAACAAAAGACCTGAAACACTAGAAAAATAACATATACAGAAGCCAAAGATAGTACCATGATCCAAGACATATGGTTATATGAGCAATTTAAAGATACCTTTTGTTATGATCACAGTTATTTTGCATAAAGCATAGGCTGTTATAGCCAATTACAAATTGGAACAAATGTCGCTACCTGGGTGCACGTGTTGGCTCTTACTGCTCATTAAATATTTCCAACATACACGTATTTTGGGAGTCTTTGTGCTCTATTGGGGACACAGGTGTGGAAAAATAAAACTGAAGAATAGGATTTCTATTTCTGTTCCGTACAATAAAATTCTTTGTGGATTTATAGTAGCCTAGAAATATATACATTGTAGACTGAAATTCTGCCAATATATGTTACTTCATTTAGAAAGATATATAATTAAAATGTCAATTTAGGAAAAGTTGCATAGAATGCAGTTACCTTAACAAAGTTTCCATTCCTGATAGTTAATTCTATACAATGTTGCAGACTAATTAAATCTAATTTGCTTAATATTTTGAATGCCCTATGGTGGAGGACAGGGACAGTTTACTGCTTAAGGAAATCTACTGTTGAAATATTTTGTTAATTACTGGATTTTTCAGTAATACTCTTATAATTGCAGTTTGATAAATCCCAATTTTCACATTTGGGGTCTGCTCCCATTAGAGGACGCCTGCATTGCAAGCCTCACTGCTTCAGAATATTGTCACAGGGAAGCTTAGTTCTGCATGCAAAGTTTCTGCCATTAACGTGTCCACAAAAGAAGCATGAAATAAACCAAGATAATCCTAAAAGAAATTAGGTAAGGGGGTCTGAAAAAGGCCCTTGCCAGGTTTAACAATTTTTTCGTTAAACTAATTTTCTGGACATAAGAGCACAGACTCTGGAAACAGATTAAATCCTATGCAACTACATGCTAGTACAAGTCAAAGTACTTAACCTCTGTGTACCTCAGTTTCCTGCAAAGTAGGAAAAAATCATACCTAGTCTCATAAGGTTCTTAAAGATAATTAAAGTTGTAACAAAGGCCAGGCATGGTGGCTCAGCCTGTAATCCCAGCATTTTGGGAGGCCAAGGTAGGGAGATCGCTCGAGCTCAGGAGTTTGAGACTAGCCTGGGCAACAGAGTGAAACCCCATCTCTACAAAAAATACAAAAATTATCCATGGATGGTGATGGGCACCTGTAGTCCCAGCTACTCAGGAGGCTGAGGTGGGAGGATTGCTTGAGCCCATGAGGCAGAGGTTGCAGTGAGCTGAGATTGCACCACTGTACTTCAGCCTGGGTGACAGTGAGACCTTGTCTTAGGGGGAAGAAAAAGAAAAAGCTGTAACAATGTCAAACACAAAAAGTATGAATTAAGTATTAGTAACAATCGTGATTTCTAGAAAGCAGAGCTTGTGTTCTACAAAGTCTAAGGACATATTACAAGAGAGGAAAATATTCAAAAAATCTTTACAGCAAACACCACAGGTTCCAAAATGCAAGCATTTCACAATAAACATTACAAACCAAACTCATTCATAAATATCGATGCAAAAAAAAACCCTAAAAATATACTGACAGGCAGAATCTGGATCTGACAGCACATAATACAATAATAAATTATTACCACATATAGTTTATCCCAGGAATGTAACATAAAGGAAAAAAAAGGCCAGGCATGGTAGCTCACGCCTGTAATCCCAGCACTTTGGGAGGCCGAGGTGGGCAGATTATGAGGTCAGGAGATTGAGACCATCCTGGCTAACACAGTGAAACCCCATCTCTACTAAAAAATACAAAAAATTAGCCGGGCGTGGTGGTGGGTGCCTGTAGTCCCAGCTACTCGGGAGGCTGAGGCAGGAGAATGGTGTGAACCTGGGAGGCAGAAGTTGCAGTGAGCCGAGATCGTGCCACTGCACTCTAGCCTGGGCGACAGAGCAAAGACTGTCTAAAAAAAAAAAAAAAAAAAAAGAAAAGAAAAGAAAAAAAAAGTAAGCCTATTTCCACAGGTGCTGAAAAGTCATTTGAAAGAAATAATAACTCTGAATAAATAAGAATTCAGTGGAATACTTTCTTATAAAATATATCTTAAAACATCTAAATCAAATGTATGATCCTCCTTTACTAAACATGCCAGACCCTTGCTGGCACCAAGAATGATACTGGGTAAAAAAACAACGGGACTGTTGATAACTGAGTTGAATTTCCCATTATTCCTATACACCAATAACAGACAAACAGCGAGCCAAATAATGAGTGAACTCCCATTCACAATTGCTACAAAGAGAATAAAATACCTAGGAATCCAACTTACAAGGGATGTGAAGGACTTCTTCAAGAAGAACTACAAACCCCATAATCTCAGCCCAAAATCTCCTTAAGCTGATAAGCAACTTCAGCAAAGTGTCAGGATACAAAATCAATGTGCAAAAATCACAGCATTCTTATATACCATTAACAGACAAACAGAGAGCCAAATCATGAGTGAACTTCCATTCACAATTGCTTCAAAGAGAATAAAATACCTAGGAATCCAACTTACAAGGGATGTGAAGGACCTCTTCAAGGAGAACTACAAACCACTGCTCAAGGAAATAGGAGAGGACACAAACAAACGGAAAAACATTCCATGGTCATGGATAGGAAGAATCAATATTGTAAAAATGGCCATACTGCCCAAAGTAATTTATAGGTTCATTGCCATCCCGATCTAACTACCATTGGCTTTCTTCACAGAATTGGAAAAAACTACTTTCAATTTCATAAGGAATCAAAAAAGGGCCTGCATAGCCAAGACAGTCCTAAGCAAAAATAACAAAACTGGAGGCATCACACTACCTGACTTCAAACTATACCATAAGGCTACATTAACCAAAACAGCATGGTACTGGTACCAAAACAGATACATAGACCAATGAAACAGAACAGAGGCCTCAGAAATAACAGCACGCATCTACAACCATCTGATATTTGACAAACCTGACAAAAGCAAGCAAATGGGGAAAGGATTCACTACTCAACAAATGGTGCTGGGAAAACTGGCTAGCCATATGTAGAAAGCTGAAACTGGATCCCTTCCTTACACCTTATACAAAAAATTAACTCAAGATGGATTAAAGACTTAAACGTTAGACCTAAAACCATAAAAACCCTAGAAGAAAACCAAGGCAATACCATTCAGGACATAGGCATGGGCAAAGACTTCATGACTAAAACACCAAAAGCAATGGCAAAAAAAAGCCGAAATAGTCAAATGGGATCTGATTAAACTAAAGAGCTTCTGCACAGCAAAAGAAACCATCAGAGTCAACAGGCACCTACAGAATGGGAGAAAATTTTTGCGATCTATCCATCTGACAAAGGGCTAATATCCAGAATCTACAAAGAACTCAAACAAATTTACAAGAAAAAAAAAACAACCCCATCAAAAAGTGGGCAAAGGATATGAACAGACACTTCTCAAAAGAAGACATTTATGCAGCCAACAAACATGAAAAAATGCTTATCAGCACTGGTCATTAGAGAAATGCAAATCAAAACCACAATGAGATACCATCTCACTCCAGGTAGAATGGCCATCATTAACAAGTCAGGAAACAATAGATGCTGAGAGGATGTGGAGAAATAGGAACACTTTTACACTGTTGGTGGGAGTGTAAATTAGTTCAACCATTGTGGAAGACAGTGTGGCGATTCCTCAAGGACCTAGAACTAGAAATACCATTTGACCCAGCAATCCCGTTACTGGGTATGTGCCCAAAAGAATTATAAATCATTCTACTATAAAGACACATGCACATGTATGTTTATTGCAGCACTGTTCACAATAGCAAAGACTTGGAAGCAACCCAATGCCCATCAGTGATAGACTGGATAAAGAAAATGTGGCACATATACACTACGCAGCCATAAAAAAGGATGAGTTCATGTCCTTTGTGGGAACATGGATGAAGCTGGAAACCATCATTCTCAGCAAACACAGGAACAGAAAACCAAACACCACATGTTCTCACTCATTAGTGGAGTTGAACAATGAGAACACATGGACACATGGAGGGGAACATCATACACTGGGGCCTGTTGGGGAGTCGGGGGCAGGAGGAGGGATGACATTAGGAAAAATACCTAATGTAGATGATGGGTTTATGAATGCAGCAAACTACCATGGCACTTGTACACCTATGGAACAAACCTGCATGTTCTGCACATGTACCCCAGAACTTAAAGTATAATTTAAAAGAGGTAAAAAAAAATTATCACTTTAGGAGAATTTTAATGACTTAGATAAAAAGTAAATTTTCATACAAATTTCTTTCTACATTGTGAAAATAAATTCTATTTCTTTTCTAGTCTTGCTTTTCCATTTTTTTTTTTTTTTTAAATAGAGATGGGTCTCACTATGCTGCCCAGATTGGTCTCTAACTCCTGGCCTCAATAAATTCTCCTGCCTTGTCCTCCCTAAGTGCTGGAATTACAGGTGTGAGCCACTGTGCCCGGCCTCACTTTTCCAGTTATAAAGAATGTGTCAGTGTAAGGCTTTCCCTCAACAATTTAGTGAAATGTGAAAAAAGATTTTGAAATAAAAGCATCTGATGTTCGAAAATATACTTTATAAATTAAACATGCCAAGACTTATCTGTGGATTACTGCAAACAGGGGAACATAGTAAAAACAAATGAATTTATCTGTATTAGTGCAAGTAGCTCAACATAGTAAAAAACAATAGAAATGTTTGGCTTTACCCATCAGCTAAATAAAAAAAAATTCTCCTTTTAGGTTAAAAGGATCAAGATGTAGGAGACTGGATATTCACTAGATCCTTTGATTTTCTCAATTTCTTCATCTATTTCTGGGCTGCTCATCGTAGATGCTTTTTCTTGGTTACTACTATCAGTATCTGTTTTAGATGGTTTGTCTTGTATCTCTAACTGCCACGATCTCTTGAATCGTCATCTAAGTCTAAGGCTTTATGCTTAATCATTTGTGGTCTACTAGCTAGAGTAGCTTCAGGAATGTCAGTGTGTTCTATCATTAAGGTCAGATTGGCTACTACATCGAGGTGGAGGTTGTTGTTACAGCTTTTAGAAACATGTCTGTTTTTTAAAGACATAACACATGAATGAAGAAATTCAGAATCTGGATAAAAGGTCCGTAATGCTTGACGAGGAAAAATGTTCCCCTGAGGGTCTTTTTAGATGTTTTTCTCTCATGCTGCCTGAATCTATGGTCATCTCCTTTTTTCCAATTTCTTGTTTTAATCTGTTTATATCCTTTACTAGTTTATTTATTGCTTGTTCATTGTCTTCCACTTTTTTTTGCATATACTCCTTAATTCCTCTTGTAATGAAGCATTATATTTCATTTATCTTATGTACCTCCTTTAATGATCCATCTTCTTCAAAAAATTTAGAGCTGTGTGTTTTTACTGCTTGGCTAAAACTAGTGGACATACAGGAACCTGATACAGTTTTATAACCTAGTTGTTCAGAAATACCCAGATTGGCAACCACTAAAGGTACCCTGTGAAAAAGTCCTTTTTGAGGTTTCAAGGCATGTTTCAGCCGATGAGTATAGCAGCTTTCTGTTATTATACTTGGTGTTAATAGTAGAAAAACAAGTTCTTGGTTTGAAAAATGCTCCTGCAAGTTTTTGTGAAGCAGCCTCTCTCTAAACATCATGATCTGATCTGAATGATGACGGAATTTGTACCAACCTATCACATTCTTTTTGACATTGGAGAATATTTTCTGCAGTGCTTGCTCATTTACTTCACTTGAGGAATTATAAAAGCAAAAAAAAGCATGGAATATATTTCTGAATGTCAATTGTATAAACAACTTCAACATCATCCATTTGGGAATCAGTAATGCTATTCTTGGCTTCATCTTTTACTTCCTCAAGAAGAAAACCTTCCATGTCCCAGACCGTGCTGGGGTGCTGTAAGGCAAGTTGGTCAACACAAAGCCTGAGAGTACCTGCTCTTACCCTCCGTGCTGCCGTCGCCTCAGGCTTCATGAGACCTATCTTCACAACTTCATTAATCTAAAATGCTTCTAAAATAGTTTATAGAAAAGGAAATGATCTCTTTTGTAAAAAGAATAGGCAACATAAAATGTACACATCAATGAGTCAAAGGAAGCTCTTTCCATAAGTATAAAATAAAAGCCTCAAGGGATACAAGAGCAGTACCATTAATTAGCAACTTTATTGTTTCTTAGTTTTATATAAAATAGACTGATTTACAGTTGAAAATGCTTTAGAATTTGATGAAATAAGGTAATTATTTATATTAGAAGCCAGTGTGGCACATCATGAGACCCTAGTAAGAATAAAATCACCCATAGAATTAAAAAAAACTATATTCATGGAAATCTCCATAACAGAAATATTGTTGATTCTTATTTGCATCTGTAAGTGCCCGCAAGCCACATTTAACTATATTCAGACCTGAGCGGGTATAATCTAAATTTAAGCATCCTCTAGCTCTTGACATTTGGCCGACAGCTCCTGTACTGCATTTCGTCAACACTAACCCTGAGTAACATCTGCCTGAAAAACACCCTTGAGAAATATTGCTGTCTTTAAGCTCCAGCAGGGAGTTCCACTCACCCACTAGTTGGTTCTCAAAAAAGGGACCTCCTAGTGTGGCCGTGGAACAGGTACATAAACAGCTCACCAGTGCCCTGGGCTCTGTGACTCTGTGGCTATCAGCTGCCTCTGCCCCTGCTGTAGATGGGTCCCCTATGGCCTATTGGTAGATGAAGGGGAGAAGGGAGAGGGGAACCCCACTGAAGAAGTCAGTCTAGGCAGAGATGGGCAGGCCTGTGGGGAGCTGGAATGTAAAAAGAGTAGAATGCTGTTGTCTCCTCACTTATTGAAAGGCTACTTACCAGTAGTTCTAAGTTTCAACAGGGGGACCAACTTTGCGCCCCACCCACCCCACCCATTGTCCTATTCTGGTGACAAAGAACTGACTAATAAAACCAAATTTACACCACAACAGCAAACTGGTTTCAGCAATGGGGTATAAAAATGATTCATAATTCAACTGTAGTCCACATCCACCCTGAAGACCATTGCTGGAAAAAGATAGGCTCCAATATTGTTGATGCCATCACTCCCCAGGACAGAATCAATACCGACTACAGAAAACCCGCCCATCTATGATAATTAAGTGACCCTGAAGTAATTACATATGAAAAGGCCAGAACAGCAGCAACTGAAAGTCTGGACCCACTCGAGAACATCGCTAATGTTCTTTCAGGAAGGATGGCGTCACTTCTGGAAAAACACTGATGATTATTTTTCTAGAAAATTGGGGAAATCCTGCTGTCTGCTTGGGCATGTGCTAAGTTGTAGCTTTGCAAAATTTCATGATAGCCTGAAGCTCAAGTAGAATACAGAGTAGCATAAGTAATGTCAGTGTTGTATCAACTTTACTATGTTAATACATACAATATAATTGACTAATATACAATGTTAATTTTTAATACATCACTCAGTAGATTACTAGCACATTGCCCTTAAACATAAAAAAGAACGTCTATAGAATTATGGAGCATCACAAAGTAATATAAGTCCTCCACCTTTTAGAGTATTCCTAAGCCCCTGATGAAAGCCATAAGAGGCTGAGGATCACTCTGGACGTGGGCCAGGCTTTCAGTTCATGCTGTTTATTCATGGACCTCTAAACACAGAAACATAGTAATTGCTCAATAAACACATTCTGAAAGAATGAATGAATCTGCTCTTCTACCCATTTAATGCCTGGGGCTAGAAGAAAGATGAATGAAGCCCAAGGCTTTGCAGGCAGAAAGGAAAAAAATAGAGGGTTGGGAAATAGCACAAACAAGTATTTTTTGAAAAGTAATCAAACAATTAGTCTTTAGTATGTCCTATTTGTAGGACTGTTGTTTTTTTCCTCAGAAAAAGTATATGTTTTCATGTGGAAAAAAAACTTTTCCTTCTTTGCCTGAAAAATAACTGGAGAGCAAATTTTAAAGCAAATCCTACACTCTTCAGTAATTATTTCCATTAAACATTACAAGATCTGTTGAATAACGAACCCACACCCAGTTTGACAGAACACTCTGTTATGCCCCATGGCTTGGAGAATTCTGGCTTATCTCAGTCTCTAAGATGCAGTCTGTGGAACGAGGCCCCTGGCAGGCTGAGCTCGTACTGAAGGTTAAACTACTCACAGAAGTGCAGCCAGCCGTACCACAGAGCAACAATGCAAAAATGACTAGGAACAGCAGCCACTGCTAGGATTCCAGAATGTTCACAGGCCTGTTCTGAAGGGAGCTCAGAGCTCATGTTGGTGCGGATGTCACAAGAGAAGTTGCTAAGAATTGTTTGGAAATGAATAACAGCAGTGAGAAGCAGCCCCTCATTGGCCCGCTGTAGAGAGTGAGTGGAGCTTCTACATATGAAATGGGAGTGCGGCATTGATTGGAAGAGAGGATGTGGGGAAAGGGGTATGGGAGGAAGACAAGGTTAAAGGGGGAAAGAGGGTGTCTCTTTCCAGTAATGTGTATTCCCAATGGCTCTGCCATACTTGATCACCATTTACAGCTTTCTCAGGTTGTCTGGAAGAAAAGACACATGTACTTTTTCTAAACAGAGGGTCATTTTAAAGACAATCCATGGAGGAAGACATTATTGGAGTTTTTCTCAGTTTTACTTTCATTCTGTGAGAGTTGGGGAGGCAATGCTATTAAAAGCATGCATTTCACCCAAGGCTGACTACATAATTTGCAGGGTCGGGTACCAAATCAAAAGGTAGGACCCTAAAAAGAGTGCCATTGAAGGCACAACATTCAACTTTTACTTTCTTCCACCATCTCTGTCCTGACCCATCATAATGTTTATTTGCTATTTAATATTGCACTGTACAGGCCCTCAGCCCACTCTCTTCCCCCTCCACTTACTATCTCCCTCCAGCAGCAGTACCAGAATCAAGATCAAAGTGCTTTACCCTTATTCCCCAACCCACCCCCCAGGGGAGAAAAGTCAATCTCCCTTCCCTACAGGTCTGTCATCCCAATTCATAGACCTCCCAAGGGACTGCCATTTCTGCACTGGGACATACTGTGTACCTGAGGCAGGTGAGAGGGAGGCTTGCCCCCACCAAATGCCCTACTTAATGCACAGTGGCACTGCCAGACACTGCAAGGACTGCTGCCGCCATGACCAGCCAGATGTCATCACAGAGGTGTGCACACCCAAGTCCCTGCTGGAGGTGGAGGGCAGCTGAAGTAGCTGAATAGAGATGGGAAGTGGAAGGCAGCCAAGCTGCAGGGACACCAGGGCAGGAGGACATGACAGTTGAGAATCAAACTAGGGGAGGGGCTGGGAGGCCAAGCATAAGAACCCAGGCTCCAAGCCCTCTGCACCTGCTCTGTTGTCTGATAGGACCTTACTTACAAAATAAAATGGAAAGATAAAGAATTCATGACAGTGACAGCAGGGCATTAAACCCAGAATGCAAGGTCCTCGAAGTGCACTGGTCATCTGATCGTGAAGCCAGCCCTGACCCTTCCACTTCCAGTGCCTGTACACTGACCACAACACTGAGGTTCCAGGTCATTTCATTTCCTGGGCTCCTGGCATAGAGTTGGGAGCATCCGCTTCAACTACTGTCCCAAACTAACTCTGCTTCACTCGCATGCTCTGGCAGAGTCTCTCCCCAACACCACAGATGTTTAAAGACTATTTCTCTTACCCACTTGCCACATCCTCTCCTAGTTTAGCAGACCTGTTAGGCATTACAATTGTTGGCTTTATTGCCTGTAGTTTTTTCCTTGCCCGTGTTTTATATGTGCACCCCACAGAGAAGTTTAGTGTAGAGTGTGGTCTGTTAACTGGTTTAAGCTTTGGCAAGGGCTTGATTTTGAAGTAGAGACTGTACATTCGCGCACACACATTTTTCCAGTGAATTCACCGCTTTGTTCATGTTATCGCTACAGGAAGTGTGTCTGGATATTTTTCTTTATCAGGACTTTGTTTGGATATTTTTCTTTCAAATTATAAAGCCAGGTCACATTAGCTCTCAGATCCAAAAGTCAAAGCCATCAAATCAGCAAAGATTTTTCTTCCTTTTCAAATGTTCTTGTCAGCTTTTCCATGTAGGAGTGGGGAGTCAGGAATAATTTACACAACACGAGTTTTTAACATTGAGTTCAAAAGTACTGGAACACTTACAGGCCTGGAGAAAAGCACTTTGGCATGGCGTTCAGATATACAGGCTGAGGAGTCAGCCTGCTACTTGTAGATTTCTTAACCTCTTGGGGACTCACTGTCTTCAGTGGGACAAAGAGAATGCTAATAGTACCTGCTTCATGGGGTTGCTGTAAGGATTTAATAATCCATTTCCATAAAGCCCTTAGCCCAGCACATTGTAAGTGCTCAAAAATATTAAATCATCAGCTAACAGGTTGATAAGAAGTGCCATTCCAGTATTTGACCATCTATGTGCCCAGCCTGGAGAATGGAACACAGCAGTGGCAAACCTGTGGCGAACCCTCCAACCCTTGATTTTGTCTCTCTTTTCTTGATGCAGAGCATCCCCAGAGGCAGAGAAAAGGCTGGGCTATTACCTTGGGATCAGATTGTGAAATATCGGGACCATGCTAAGAATTCTAGGCTTTCTCCCGTATGTAGATTGCATATAGATTTTTCAACTAAACTGGGGTACTATTGAAAGAAAGGGAGCACAATTAATTATATCAGAACAGCAGGTGCCAACCATGACTATGCCAGATAAAACAGGGTATATAGTTACTTTACTAATAGGGTAGAGTCAACCCTTTACCCCAGCTGAATAATTTTTTCTCCTGGATATTTTTACTATAGGCAACTAGGGACTTTTTATTTGGGCAGGGAGGCTTCCCTAGCAAACTCTGGGTAGCCAGCTACTATAGCTGTGAATATATTGACCCTGATTGTGGAGCCCATCAGGGAAGGTGAGACTCAGCTCTGGGTCCTCAGGAGCTTACTATTTTGCTGGTGAGACATGACACAGAAGAAACACACACATGACAAAAACAATTGGGGAACAATACAGAAGAGTATAACCTAATGCTGGCTTTCATGGCATAGCACTTGGTGTGACCCACATGTGTCAGAGAGCACTGAATTTCCATGGAATGTAAAAGATTTAAAGGAAAATAATATGTGGATAATCAGGAAAGTTGATGTGACCATGTTCTTTGGTTTTGAAATGTAAAAAAATAAAGAAAATTCTAAAGTTTAAATGCTATCTTATATATCTATTCCAGATAACCCTTTAATATCCTTTTACTGGCAGCTGTCTTTCCACTTAAGACCCCTTCTCCATAGCAAGACTTTTGCAATGAATCTGGGACCATATATCTTTTTGGCCCATGACAAAAAGGGCCATTAGCCATTCGGGGACACTCTTTTGGATATAATAGAGAATGACTTTTTAAAAGTTAGATTTTGATCTCAGTGCATTGTGTAATACATTTGAAAAAATTGTGCTTTATATTAAAATATTGTGAATTTTTGTATTGTATTTCCAAGAAAAGATAGACTTGGCGACAGTTTATCATTTGATGGAGTCAAGCAGACCATGAAAACACTGTGGTTGAATTCAGTAGAAAAAACAGGACTTTGAAAGGATGTTTTCTTTACCAAAACATGATGAAATGGTCATCTCTTCTCATACAATGGCTTTCTGGTATAAACTTATGGTGAATTGTTTAAGAGACGGTGTACATTTATTAAGAAATTGATACCTATTAGGCGAATTTCTTTAAAAATCCCCTTTGAAGCTTAAGTCCTGGTAAACTTTGTGCCTTGGAGGAAAAAAAAAAAATCAAATGATTCTGGGATTCCTGTTTTTTTAAAATGATAAATTTGGACTCATCTTGAAGATTTAAAGCCAAATACTTCCCAAGTGGTAAATCTATTTCCAAAGAAATAACTAAGAATTAGATGACATTTCAAAAATAATTTTAAAAGAGAAAAATCTATCTTAAATGGTACCCACAGCTGTTTCAGGCTTTTTGGGTCTTTCCTTTTCCTCTTTCCCATTTATTCATCCACCCATCCACCCATCCACTCATCCATTCATCTATTGTGTTTCTGAAATCAATGACGACATTGAGAGTAAAAAGAAATCTAAGGTTCCTAGGGTCCTTAGCTCCTGGGAGTTTTCTACTTGGGTGAAGTATAGAGGCAGACAAGACACACAAAAATAAAAACAAATAGCAATTGACTAACCTTAAGAATGATAAAAGCAAATGCTAAGCCTCCAGGATATTCATGGAGAGGGACTGAAATGTCTATCCTGGCCAGAAATGGCCTTGTGTACAGTAAAGTAGGACTTGATGGATGGGCAGCACATAATAAACAGAGATGGTGGTGGTGGAGGAAGGGGAGAAGAGAATAAGTTTTGAGAAAGAAATGAGTGCCTTACATATTTTATTTAAACCTTAATGAGGAGGTAGCCATAATACATCTCCCCACCCACTTTTTAACCGTTTTTTACAGGACATTATAGAAGCAACCCATCAGGAACTTATGACCATTGTCCTGTAGAACAGATAAAGTTCCCCAAGTTCTGAGAGGCAGTAGAACACAGTGGTTCAGAGCTCAGACTTCCTAGCTTCAAATCCTGTACCTGCCATATACTAGCTGAACAGCCTTAGGAAGTTTAAAACTGTTGGAGCTTCAACCTCCTTCTGGGTCAAAGAGAACTAAAAATACTACCTATCCCTGCAAAACTGCCATTTTGCATCGGTATCAGGAGTCTGATATTCACTCCTGGCAGCTGTCTTGCTCCCTGCCTTTGAAGCCTCTTGCCATCTCTCTAAGGACTCTGCCAGGAAGAGAGGGCTCAGGTGGCTTCAATGGCTGGTAATACATCATTTCCTTCTATTGGTTTATCCTGCTTCTTTTTTTCATAAGTTATTTTTTTCAGCTTCTTTATGTTCTCTATATAGTTCCTTCAGTTATTTTCAACCCCTATTTCTGTTTTTCTTCAATGAATGCATAACCACTTATGATAGGTATCTTTCAGTGTAATAAACAGTATCAATCTCTATTATTTTATATTTCATCCCACTTTCCTAAAAATAGAGCATTCTTAAACATTTTTATGATAGAGAAGTAGAAGAGAACAACTGACATTCTAAGGGTTGCCATGGTAAAAGAGGAAAAATTGTGCATTTCCTCTTGCTGTCTATACAAATGTAAAAATTAAGGGTAAACCTTGTAAATGGTACTAATAATCTATAGACATATAAATTGCATTAAAATTTATAAACATACAATTTATACTGATTCATGTCTGATCAATCATAAATCAACTTTGCTTTTAAAGTTTTGAAAATGTTTCACTGTGAAACAAAGTGAGAAACTTCAAAGTAAGAAACTGATGGTTGAATTTTAGCCCAAATGCACTGAGATAGAATTGCCATCAGTTAAGTAAATTAAAGCGTCATGCACTTATTTTTATCTGTTTAGTAGGACAGGTCAAAATTCTCGCTATCTTCTTGCTAAAAATTGCTTTATTTGAATAAGAGATTGAAAAAGTGAGATCTAGAGATGACAGACTTTTTCAGGTATATATTTTTGGGGGAGTCACCATATTTTTCTTTGGAGGCCACAGCTAAGGAATTCTAAGAGGCACCTGACGACTCTCTTCACCAAAGGCACAAAACAGTCAGCTTTGACACAGGATACCCTCAATAATTAAGAGATAATAATGACTTTGGGAGAGATCTGTGTGTGTGCTACTGTGTCATCATCTTAGATTTTGCTTATTTTGTTTTTTAATCTTGTTTTGAGAGTTGACCCTGACGAGAAACATACTTGGGTATGATAGATGGGCATGGCTGCCTTTCAGTGACTAACAGCTCTGCTAAAACAATCTACCCTCTACAGTTTTACCAACACTATCTCCCTACCCACAAATATAAAAGAAAACCACAAAACTGCCACTTAGACCAAGCTTTTTCAACGTAGGCAGTAACCTCTTAGAGCTGGCCAGAACTTTAGTGGAAAGTTAACCCAATAGTTATTAGCAACTGAGACAAACAAAGCTCAGAAGTGTTAGGTAAATTATCCAAGGCCACTCTGCTTGTTATAACAGCAACTGACAAAATTCATAAAACATGCCTACTGTGTGCTAGAGTTTATATTGGCTTTTATATATATATATATATTTTTTTTTGATATGGAGTCTTGCTCTGACACCCAGGCTGGAGTGCAGTGGCGTGATCTTGGCTCACTGCAACCTCCCCCTCCCAGGTTCAAGCAATTCTCTGCCTCAGCTTCCCGAGTAGCTGGAATTACAGGCACCCGCACCCATGCGTGGCTAATTTTTGCATTTTTAGTACAGACAGGGTATCTGTCTGTACTATCTTGGACAGGCTGGTCTTGAACTCCTGACCTCGTGGTCCACCCGCCTCGGCATCTCAAAGTGCTGGGATTACAGGCATGAGCCACCACACCCAGCCTATATTAGCTTCTTTATATGATTCAGCCATAGTCTTTACAATGCTTCTGGAAGATTATTCTCTATTTTAGAAATGAGAAAAATATAATGCAGATAATTTAAACTACTTACCCACAACTATTCCACAATAAGTCGTGTTGAATTTGAACCCAGGTCTGTCTGACTCAAAAGTAAATAGGTATTTTTTCCGCACACCATGCTGCCTCTCAAATGAAGGCTGATCTTTCCTAGAATACAGATTTTAACATCCTTGTCCAGGACTTTCTTCAGCTTAGAGCATTTCCAGCGCGTTGGCACTGCATCCTTTTCCTCACTAGAGCTGGCGTCACTTGGAGGAGTTATAGGCAAGATAGTGACTGAGAGGCCTGGGCTCAGTGTGAGAAATGCACTCCCTTAGGGAAATGTGTGAGGGTTAGCAGCTGTGAGAACACGAGAATTAAAACATTTGCACCCCATTAGTCCCTTTGGAGTCCTAACACCTGGTTGGAAGACAAAATCTTCAATCAGAATTTGTCATAGTGAACACATGTATTTAAACTTAAGCCTTCTCTGCAGTAAGGATACGAAGGTAATTCTTCAACGTGCACCACATAATTGATGGCTCTAGGTCTTCCTCTGCAGGTGACACTGATTAAAGTGTTTTCAGATGTCAACAGAACATCATTAAGTATGAGTCTTTAAAGGTCAACGCTGAGAAAGTTCTCAGCTAATGAGACATTAGCAAAATTACTAGCAGCTGACCATAAAAGAAAGCAGCAGAAACTTAAAATGTTAACCAGGAGTGAGAACATTCATGATGTGAGTAAAAAAAAAAAGACATAGGAGCTTAGAGGATCTATGAAGTGTGAATCATGTTTTATCACGTCATCGCAGGGCTCTGGAGGCCATTAATATTTATTAATAGCCACCGGGGAAAATACTATTTTTCCTACTGCCCCCTCTAGTACAATCTTAGATAAATTTTTACAGAAATTTCATATGAATATTAATTTCCAAAATGGCAAAAGGATGGTTTTGCTTACTTTTGCATGGAAAAGCAGTAAGTGACTTAAAAACATCTCTGTCAATACTTAATAAATAGAAAGATAATAGGTATTAAAATGTAAAAATGGTTATGAATGATTACTTGGTGGAAGTCCTAGTCCACAGGTCACTAAATGTTAGCTTGAGTATTTCTGAATAATCAACAGCTTCTCAATTCAATGGTAAAATGAAAAATGATGGTAAACACATCATTAAACAAATGAAATGTGTCAGACAAGGCTGTACTTAATATTTGCTTCGAAACTGAGGGTAATTCACTGTGTTTGAGTATAGTGCCATGCAACTGAAAAACATACCACTACCTTATTACAAAAGAAAGTAAGAGCAGGAGCTGTAAGTGATGCTTTTTTTCCATAAAGAAATAAAAATTCTTTGCTCTTGTATAGCACTTTGCACTCAAGGGACTTTAATTCATCACTTTATAGTTACAAATACACTAAACCACCACAGCATATCTGTGAAAAATACACCTGCTATAGATGAGCAGAGTTGAGATTTATTGCATAGTAAACTGATATCAGACAGGGAATTGAATAGAGATGCAAATTTTAAACACAGAGCTTGTGGCAGACAGGATAATGCACCCAACAAAGCTTGCTTACATCCTAATCCCCAGAATCTGCGAAGATGTGAGGTTGCACGACAAGGGAGAACTGAGGTTGCAGGTGGAATTACGATTGCTAATCAGCTGATTTTAAAATAGGGAAAGAATCCTGGATTATCCAGATGAGCTTACTACAATCACAAGGGCCTTTAAAAGTAGAAGACGAAAGCAGGAAAGGAGGCCAGGATGGTGATGGTGATGGTGATGTGATAAGGGCTTGACCCACTGTTGTTGACTTTGAGTGGAAGAGAAATGCAGTAGCCTCTAAAAGCTGGAAAAGACATAAAACCAGATTCTCCCCTCAGAGCCTCCAGAAAGGAATGCAGCTCTGCCCACACCTTGATTTTAGCTCAGTGAGATCCATGTTGGATTTCTGACCTATAACTGCAAGATAATAAATCTGTAATGTTTGAAGCCACCAAATTTGTAGTAATTTGTTTTAGCAGCAGCAGGAAACTAATGTATGGCTGCTTAATCAATTAGGAGCAATTAATGCAAATGCAGTCACGGAAGACTATAACCAATTTAAACAACCAAAAAATAACATTTTACTTGGAACAAAAGTTCATTTTTGAAGTAATAAAAGCAGAAGCACACAAATTTCTTGGCTTAAAGAAATACAGAAAAGGAAATACGTATGAGGAATGTTTTTTTCATTTCCACCAGAATACTAGAGGAGAAAAGGAATTAATAAAAAGAACATATTGATCTACAATATTAGGTAAGAGTTTTAAAAATAATAATTGGAATTGCCTTCTAGGAGTTGTGGAATCTTTGTCCCTAGGTTCTTTGAGATGCACAGTGACCTATTTTATCTGCCCTAAGTGACTTCAGTAGCTACTTTCCTGATGACAGGACTTAGATTAAACAATCTCTCATGTCCTCTTCCAGCCTAAATATTCTACAGAGACTGAAGTCTATCCAATTCTGTGGCACAAATATTTAGTGCCTATCTACTTAATGTAAATTATCTTGATATGAATAACCAAAGAATAAAACATAAGCTTGACTTTAAGAAGTTTTCAGTATTATAGTTAACCAAAGTAAACAATCAAGCATATTTAAGCTAGACCAAAAGAATCATAAGGCATAGATAAGTGATATATTGATAAAAACCCATTAAATATATAAAAATCAATGCATTCTTATTGGCCCTAAAAAAAACCCACCAACAAACACTGTCACTGGTCATCTTCGGAAATAATCAGAGCATCAACTTATAACACTGAAAATTTATCCTGCCTTCCTTATTGAAAGTAACGGCAAAAACTGCAATAACTTTTGTACCAACCTAATAAAACCAACATATATGGAAAATAAAAAAGGAGATGAGAGAAATTTCTTCTTTATC
This sequence comes from Symphalangus syndactylus, assembly GCF_028878055.3. Lineage (NCBI taxonomy): Eukaryota > Metazoa > Chordata > Mammalia > Primates > Hylobatidae > Symphalangus > Symphalangus syndactylus. The sequence continues at coordinate 24,785,708 of NC_072443.2, forward strand.
ATTGGCTAAAATAGGAAGAAAGAATAATAGAATGAGAAAATTGCTGTTTATAACTCCTGAATAAAATAATAGATCTAGGCAATGATTATCAAAAGATGCTAAAACCATTAGGTAAAAATTTGATGGAGAATTTTACTGTGAGAGACCAGGCTGAGACTACCTAAACACATTAGTCTTAGGATCACTAAATGGGACAGGCAGCCATTATGCACCTCTTTTTGTGAGTCATTAGGAAATACATAGTACCACCTATAAAGTACTACATTTTCCCCCTTCCCCCAAATTCAAATCTAATACAGCCTCTAGATCTAATTACATCTTCATAGGAAATACAGGGGATAGGAGGAGCCAGCTCAAAAAATACAGAATTGAAGCAACCAGTTCCATATTCTATCATATAGAATATGGAAATTCTCTGTGATAAATGACCCAATTTCTCTAATCAATGACATTTAAAAAGAGAAGGTAGTGAGGATTGTTACAGAATAAAAGACACTTAAGAGGCATAATGAAATATATCATATGGACCTGTTTGGATCCTGATTCACACAAACTAACCCTAAAAAGACATTTTTAAGATCACCAGAGAAGTTTAAATATGGACTAGGTATAAAATGGTATTATGGAATTATTATTATAAAGTGATAAACTCAGTGTTATTAAAAATATTTTTTATCTGTTAGAGATGCATACTGAAACATTTTTAGATAAAGAAATGTGATACCTGGTTACGCTTTAAATACCCAAGCAATGAATACAGTTGTATGAAAGAATACACAGGGCAAGTCTGGCAAAACAGTGATAGGTATTCAAGCTGCATGCTGAGATATGAAGGTTCATTTTAATACTCTGTCCTTGGTTGTCTGAAATTTCCCATAATAAAGAACTTTAAAGAATGAACATAATATAAATAAATAAAAGTGTCCCTAGTCCATTTAATCAACTTTCATCATTGAAACAGTGAAAGGTTAAAATAGTTGTGCAACAAATTTTCTTTAGTTTTCTGAACATTTTTTTTATCAGTACTAATTTGACTTCTATTACTTTAAGATTGAACACTTTTCACGTTATATGGAAAAAAAGCTTACAACTGACCAAAATTTCAATTTATATAACAAAAAAATCTATCTAAATAAAATATTAATCCTAATGCTCAATGAAAAAAGGGGTAATATGTCATCTGTTTCTATTTGTGTGGGGGCAAACACACAGCTTCAGGTCACTTTTTATAGTAAAGAATGAATACAGTGAGACTTCTTTATGGTTTTTGTGGTCAAGGTTAGTGTTATTACATTTGTCAGAAATGCTTACCTCTCAGTTTTTTGGTAACAAACTAGTAGGTTTGCTTTAAAGTGTTTGTCTTATGTAAAATCTAGTTTAGACGCTTAATTAACAATATTACTCTGTTGCCAGATGTTGAAGTCCAACAGAAACGTCTCTGTGAGAAACAAGAGGCTACAGGACAAAATAGATTCATCTTCAACATTCCCTGCATATTATCAGAGCTGATATAAAGTAATTGAATTTATAGGATAACACTTCTGAAACTCATAGGAAAGCTCATAAGCAATAATCCTAGCAGTGGAACAAAATATAAACCTCGTATTAGACTATCCAGAAAGCCTTTAAAAGTATTCACAACAATAGAGGATCCTTTACATATTTATATATTTATATTATTTATTTATTTATTTATTTGACAGAGTCTCACTCTGTTGCGCAGGCTGGAGTGCAGTGGTGCTATCACGGCTCACTGCAGCCTCAACCTCCCCAGGCTCAAGAGATCCTCCCACTTTAGCCTCACAAGTAGCTGGGACTACAAGGCACAAACTACCATGCCTGGTAAATTTTTGTATTTTTTGTAGAGAGAGGATTTTGTCATGTCTAGAACTCCTCGGCTTGAGTGATCTACCTACCTCAGCCTCCCAAGGTGCTGTGATTACAGATGTGAACCACTGTGCCAGGCTTAAAAAAAGTTATTCTTAAATGATTTTATTTGCAAACAATTTTTCTGGAGAAGGCTTAAAAGTGATCCACATCCTCAATTTACATTTTAACATACTTTAAAACATTTTTAAAGAAATATAAAATTTTATAATACATAGAAAAACTTTAATCTTTTTCTCTGAAATACTCTTAATTTTTAAAAATGTAATACATTTCCTTTTTTCAAAATGTAGCTTTTCATGAAAAGACACTCAAAATGCTGTAGTTGTACTATCAAAAGATAGGAAGATACAGCAGTAAGGAAAACTAGTCCACATAAAATATGTTACAGAGACTTAATCCCAGACATTTCAGCTGTTTTTTTCCTTATGAATTTTTAAGTTATATGGCCAGGGATAATGAAGATAACTATTTCTGCATGTAATAATTTTTTTAATGTAAAGAATTGTGCTATGAGTTGCAACAGTTATGAAGATGTCTTGTAATTCTACCATTTGATTAAGCTAAGGATGTAGAAAAAATAGTTCTTGACATCAAGATTTGTAGGTTATGTTACACCCACCACCTCTTACCTCCTTTCCTTCCCAGCCCGATACCCAAACACCTTACCAACTATAGCCTCTGTGAATTTCCCTTCAGCGGGAAGAGGGAAGTACTGGTTTGGTGATACATTGCTGCCGTATCCCAGGAGAAGACCTTCAAGCTTTACATTTGGACTTGGACGCAGGAACTTCAAGAGGATGGAGTCACTTGTGGTATTGATGTGGACTTTCAGGTTTGGCCTTTTACCTAACAATGGAAATGAAAACATTGATGGCTGTTACTTCCCCTTTTTAGCATCCTACCCAAATTCCCAGCAAGTGTTGGTGGCTAGAGGCATTGTTCTTGATTGGAAAACATCATTCTCAGTAAACTATCGCAAGGACAAAAAACCAAACACCGCATGTTCTCACTCATAGGTGGGAATTGAACAATGAGAACTCATGGACACAGGAAGGGGAACATCACACTCCGGGGACTGTTGTGGGGTTGGGGGAGGGGGGAGGGACAGCGTTAGTAGATATACCTAATGCTAAATGACGAGTTAATGGGTGCAGGAAATCAACATGGCACATGGATACATATGTAACAAACCTGCACATTGTGCACATGTACCCTAAAACCTAAAGTATAATAATAAAAAAAAAAGAAAAACACGTTGTCTACTTTGCTACTCAGTATCACAGCATACACACCGAAATGCCCAAAATGAAGCTTAATAACACAGAGTAGCCTAGAATAAAAAGTATATCTTACTGTTCAATACTTAGTAGTTTATTATTGGGCAGGTAGATGGAATTTGGTTTATTTTGGCTATTCAAAGTTGGTCAGAACCTTTGCTTTATACACACTGTCTGGGTATGGTGAAAGGACCTGAATTTTCTTATTGGTAAAATTGAATTACTACAGCTCAAAAACGCCCAGCCTCCTCTATGAGGCTTTCCAGTGCCACATCCACAGGTCTTAGTCATTGACAGAGTTGGAAAGGGAGGGAAGAAAAAAGGTTTTTGTCTTAGGGGTAACTGAGATGGTAGAATAGGGAATGCTGGAAGGCAGAGAACGGTTGAGGAGAAAAATGATTAGTTCCACTGGGAGTACATCTGGGAGTACATGGAAATGCCCAGTAGTGAGTGGGATTTCTAAGTGTGATACTCAGGATGGGGGTAGAGACCCCCATTTAGCTTATAAGTCATAATTTATAAGTCATTAGCTTATAAGTGATAATTGGATGAACTTTCCCAGAGGGATGCCAAGAATGAGAAGAGAGACCTTAATCAAATTCTCAAGACATTTATTTTTAAACTACTAAGGCAACAGAGGCAAATAATCACACTAACTAAAGGTCTTGACCAAGTGGTGAGGAAACACATTGTCTTTTGCCTTTGGAGCCAGAAGGAACCAGGTTCAAACCCCACTTCTGTGACTCTGGCATCCCCCTGAAGATACTCGAGCCTTATCTTCCTGGTTTCTAAGTGATATATAACATTTACCTTCTTGCTGAGTTATTTACAAAGGTTAGTGTATTAGTCTGTTGTTGCACTGCTATAAAGAAATACCTGAAACTGCATGATTTATAAAGAAAATAGGTTTAATTGGCTCATGGTTCCTAAGGCTGTACAGGAAGCATGGCTGGAGAGGCCGCAGGGAACTTTCATCGCAGAAGAAAGGAAAGCAGGCAAATCTTACATGGCCAGAGCCTGAGGAAGAGAGAGAAGAGGAAGGTGCCACACACTTTTAAACAACCAGTTCTCGTGCAAACTCTATCACTAGGGGGAGGGTGCTAAACCATTAGAAACCACCCTTGTGATCCAATCACCTCCCACCAGGCCTTACCTCTAACATTGGGGATTACAATTCAACATGAGATTTGAATGGGGACATAGAGCCAAATCATGTCAGTCAGTTAATGTAAATGGCACAATCTTAAACCTGGCATATAGTAATTGCTCAACAAGTGCTTACTAATACAGGTCCACAGTTCTTTAGCCATGATTCAGAAATCAAAAAACTTTGTAGTTTTTTCGTGTCTTTTTTTTTTTGTAAGTTTATCTCAAATTCATCTGGCAACACATCCCAGTCAGAACCATCCTGAGGTCATTCAATATTTATTTAATCCACTGGGGTGACTATTCATGTGTTTCACTGAAGAAATGTGTTCAGTTAAATGTGTTGATCAAGACCCCACTGAGGAAGTTATGTAATATGTAATCTTGGCATCCTAGTTCTTTTCTAACCCTCCTCTCCAAATTTCTGAATTCCAAAACATGTCTGGCCTCAGGGATTTTAGATAAAGGATTGTGAACCTGAATTATGCTTTTTCTTTATTCCCCAAAGATTTAATATTTAAAAAATATTTTGACTATTGAAAACACTGCATTTACCAACTTAATAATTCACATTCTATTTCTCATTAATCAAAGACTTGGATTGTACAAACACCAATCACCACTTTTGTGCAGCATGTGCTCCCCAACATCATCACAATGAATTTATTCTACGCCACCCAAAATCAGCCTGCACAACCTCAATATAACCACAGAAAATGATTTAATTAGGCCTTTGGAAAAAGAAAAATAACCCTTTCTTGGATACCAGGTTGTGGGGATTATTCATACCTCAGCAGCTAAGGCTATAGGTTCCATGTATGCACATAGTAGTTTTTACTTTCCAAGAACTTGATGACATTTTTATAAACTTCTTGAATCTCAGACTGCTATTGTTATACTGTGGCAAAATAAAAACCCAGGGATACGAGTGGCCTATCCAAAATCTGAAAAGGGATCTTACAAATCAGCTAGTATAATTCCTCCAAATGAGGAAATTGAGGCACCCAGCACGTTAAAAGTGGGTCAAAACTAGATCTTGGGTTCTCTCTAGGAGAGAGAGAACTGCTCTCTTTTCATTGAGAATTTTGTGACTGTCCAAAAGGGTAAGGAGTGGCCACACCACAGATCATAATGCTCAAGTTGGGGTGACAATTGCTAGTGTTTTGTGCGAACTTTGCCAGGTTTTGAGAAGATGATTTATACTTCAGATAAAACACAGATTTTGTCAAAGTCAATTTTTTCCCTTTTTAATAATATGCGTAGATTAGTTACTTCACCCTGCTCAATAGAATGGAACCAATGTAAAATCGAACACATATTCTGCTACCTTAGAAGGCTCTCAAGTCTGCCAACGAATCCAAACTCAACCAGCTTATTTCCAACACTTAGTTGGGAGAGAGCATTTAACAAATCTTAGTACACATAGGCTGCATTCATATTTGACAAAGAGCCAACAGTCACAGCATCATCATCACGTTAGACCTTTGCTCATGGACTCTGGCCTGATGAATCACATTATTTCTCCCATGGGGAAGTGGAAAAGATGGCTACATCAGATGAGAATAAGGAAGGCTGTTGCATTTTTCCAAACAAAGTGGAAGTAATCCACCTCCTGTGCACAGGACTTTTCATGACTCCAGTCTCTCTCCCTTTTGCTAAAAATGTATATCCACAAATACATCAAAATCATATAACTATTCAAATGAATTGGCATTTAGCTGTTTTACTTTTTCTAAAATTCCAGTTCATACTACTCTCTCGAGCTAAACTTAAAATGTTCTGAAAAAGAAAAATATACACAGACAAATCTCATCTCAATATAGCATCACAAACTTAATTTTAAGATCATTACCTGAGTTCTTGTTTTAGAGATGGTAACTCAAATGTCTTCATTATCTTACCACACATTACTTCTTCTCTTATTACTTTTCAACATTTCTCATTTGTTTTTCACCCTTACAATCCTCTCACATTCTGCAATGCATATGAGGCTTTGGCCCTACACCTTTGCTCAGGTTGTCCACCCAGGATGGATTCCCTCTATCTTTGGTTTGCCTTCCCTACGTGCCTTGACTTACTCAGTTATTACCAAATTGACTCTTTCAATGTCAGCAAAAAGGTTAAGCAAGTTTTTTTTTTCCTTCAATATAAATAAGTTCAAGTGTTCCTTTGAATGAATGTTCAGATGAGTATTAAATGACATTTTACACTCTTGGACAATTTCTCTGATAATTTGAGGTATGCCTATGTACATTCTACACTAATGTTTAATCTTTGATAATACATTTATTTTCAGTGTAATTCTGGTTTAATAGTTTGGAATACTAGTCATAAAATGACATCTTTCAACAGTTAGTATAAAGTCCTCTGGTGAGTGCCTTAAGGTAGGGATCATAGAAAATAATACCACATGATACAAGCTTAACTAGTACAACATCTATAAGTAAAAATGATATATATGTCACCAGAAGAGCCCAGGAGTACAGAAAAATAAGACTACTGGAAGAACGTTTTGTTGCACCTTATATGAGGAACAAAGCATATGGCAACAGGAGTGAGAAAAAATAAAAACAGAATGTAAACATTTTGGGAAAGTAACACTAGTAGGCCTTAGACAAAAAATTGCATATTTGCAAAGTAGAATCTTGGATCTACGATGGTGGTTTCTAATCCTCTGTTTGCAACACCTTAGTGCATCTGTTAATATTTCAAAGAGTGTTATGAAATTCTTTAAAAAAAAGTCTTTCTCAGAAATGACAAAGGTGACATTACCACTGATCCCACAGAAATACAAAAAATACTCGGAGACTATTACAAATACCTCTATGCACACAAACTAGAAAACCTAGAAGAAATGGATAAATTACTGGAACCATACAACCTCCCAAGATTGAACCAGGAAGAAATTGAAATTCTGAATAGATTAATGAGTTATAAAATTGAATCAGTAACAAAAAGCCTACCAACCTGAAAAGGCCCTGAGCCAGAGAGATTCACAGCCAAATTCTACCTATAAAGATGAGCTGGTACCAATCCTACTGAAATTATTCCCCAAAAAATTGAGGAGGAGGGACTCCTCCATAACTCATTCTATGAGGCCAGTATCATTCTAATACCAAAACCTGGCAGAAACACAATGAAAAAAGAAAACTTCAGGCCAATATCCCTGATGAACATAGATGCAAAAATCCTCAACAAAATACTAGCAAATCAATCCAGTTGCACATGAAAAAGCTAATTTGCCATGATCAAGTAGGCTTTATTTCTGAGATGTAAGGTTGGCTTAACATATGCAAATTAATAAATGTGATTCATCACATAAACAGAACTAAAAACAAAAACTGCACGATCATCTCAATAAATGCACAAAAGGCTTTTGATAAAATTCAACATCCTTCCATGTTAAAATCCTCCACAAACTAGGCATTGAAGGACCATAGCTCAAAATAATAAGAGCCATCTATGACAAACCCACAGCCAACATCATGCTGAACATTCAAAAGCTGGAAGCATTTTCTCTGAGAACTGGCATAAGACAGGGATGCCCGCTCTCACCATTCCTATTCAACATAGTACTGAAAGTCTTAGCTAGAGCAATCAGGAAAGAGAAAGCAAGAGAAAGAAATAAAAGACATACAAATAGGAAGAGAGGAAGTCAAACTGTTTCTCTGCAGATAATATAATTCTGTACCTAGAAAATCCTGTAGTCTCTGCCCAAAGGCTACTAGAAATGATAACTTCAGCAAGTTTCAGGATACAAAATCAATGGACAAAAATTAGTAGCATTTCTATACATCAATAATTTCCAAACGAAGGGCCAAATCAAGAATACAATACCATTCACAACAGCCACAAAAAAAAAAAAAACTACCTAGGAATACAGCTAACCATGGAGGTAAAAGATCTCTACAACAAGAATTACGAAACACTGCTGAAAGAAATCAAAGATGATACAAAACATGGAAAACATCTCATGCTCATGAATAGGAAGAATCAATATTGGTAAAATGGCCATATTGCCCACAGCAATGTACAGATTCAATGTTCATTCTATCAACTACGAATGACATTTTTTTCACAGAACTAGAAAAAACTGTTCTAAAATTCATATGGAACCACAAAACAGTCCAAGTAGCCAAAGCAATTCTAAACAAAAAGAACAAAGCTAGAGGCATCAAACTACCTGCCTTCAAACTATACTACAGGACCACAGTAACCAAAACGGCATGGTACTAGTACAAAAACAGACACATAGGCCAATGCAACAGGTTAGAAAGCCCAGAAATAAGGACACACACCTACAACAATCTGATTTTCAACAAAGCCGAAAAAAAACAAGCAATAGGGAAAGGACTCCCTATTCAGTAAATGGAGTGGGATAATGGTTAGCCATATGCAGAAGATTGAAACTGGATCCCTTCCTTTCACCATATATAAAAATCAACTCAAGATGGATTAAAGACAAATGTAAAACCTAAAACTGTAAAAACCTCAGACGAAAATCTAGGGCATATCATTCTAGACATAGGCCTTGGCAAAGATTTCATGACAAAGTCTCCCAAACAAAAACAAAAATGGAGAAGTGGGACTTAATTAAGCTAAAGAGCTTCTGCACAGCAAACAAAACTATCAACAGAGCAAACAGACAGCCTATAGAAAGGGAGAAAATATTTACAAACTACTCATCTGACAAAGGTCTAATATCCAGAATCTATAAGAAACTTGAACAAATCAACAAGCAGAAAACCAAATAACCCCATTTTAAAAAATAGGCAAATAATAGGAACAGACACTTCTCAAAAGAAGATATACATGTGGCCAACAAGCACATGAAAAAGTTCCCAACATCACTAATCATTACAGAAATGCACATCAAAACCACAATGAGACATCATCTCACACCATCAGAATGGCTATTATTAAAAAGTCAGAAGATAACAGATGCTGGCGAGGTTGTGGAGAAAAGGGAATGTTTACACACTGCTAGTGGGAATGTAAATTAGTTCAGCCATTGTGGAAGGCAGTTTGGAGATTTTTCAAAGAACTTAAAACAGAACTGTCATTCAACCCAGCAATCCCATTACTGGGTATATACCCAAAGGAATAAAAACCATTTTACCAAAAAGACACATAGCCCTAATACATGGTACTCAGTGAGACAAGCTAAACTATCATGGACATCCAGTCGCTTACAGGAGAGAAAGGAATCATCATTATAATCCATTTAGTAGGCGGAATTCTTTCATATCTAATCTTTCATAAGGTTATCTTACATTCTCCAGGATATTTCAGAATGTGGTTTAAATTGTTGATATCAAGTTGGTCAACATAATAAAATTACTTCAAGAGAAAAGCTGCAAAATATTAAAGCACTCTTCTAAAGGTTGATAATACTTATTAGTGTAGCAACAATTATTATTTTATGTTTTCAATGTGGCAGACACTAACAAAGAAATTAAGATTATTCTAAATAGCACATATAGACTTAAAACAGATCAGGTACCGCATTAATTGCCATAAGATACTAAGTAAAAGAATAGCTATAATACTGATGTCAATAAAATAATAACATCATTTCAGGATTAAATGCATAACCCTATTCTTATCCATAGTGTGTTCTTCTTTCATTGCACAATTTTCACTTACAGTGCCAAACTCTATACTTACTCAGCTACTTATTTCATTATAAAAAATAAAATTTTCTAAGATATCAAAATAATAAAGTCAATTCCTGTCAGTTGAAATATGGCATATGAAGCACAGATTTTAAAAACTGATAAATTGGACTAGGTCAAATTTTTCAAGTTTTGAATTTTAAAAGAACAAGAAAAAAGGCAAGCCACCCATTGAGAAAAAATATTTGCAATATATATATCTATTGAAGGACTTGTATTTATGTACAGAAAATAATTCTTTCTATTCAATAAGAAGAAAGAGAAAACATGAAAAAAAACCCCAAAATTTAAATAGATTCCTCATTAAAGGAGACATAGGATAGCCAAGAAGCTCATGAAAAAATGAGCAACATCTGGGTTTGGGAGATATTGTCTGTAAGGGGTCAGATAGTAAATATTTTAGGTTTGTCAGGACAGATGTTCTGTACCACAACCATTCGACTCTGCCATCATAGCACATAAGCAGCAATAGACATCATATAAACAAATGGACATGGCTAAGTTCCAATAGAGTGATTTTTTTTGTTTTAATCCAATAATAATTTTTAAAATTATACTTTAAGTTCTGGGGTACATGTACAGAACATGCATGTTTGTTACATAAGTATACATGTGCCATGGTGGTTTGCTGCACCTATCAACCCATCATCTACATTAGGTATTTCTCTTAATGCTACCCCTCCCCTAACCCCCCACCCCTCAACAGGCCCTGGTGTGTGATGTTCCCCTCCTTGTGTGCATGTGTTCTCATTGTTCAACTCCCACTTATGAGTGAGAAGATGCAGTGTCTGGTTTTCTGTTCTTGCATTAGTTTGTTGAGAATGATGGTTTCCAGCATCATCCATGTCCCTACAAAGGACATGAACTCATCCTTTTTTATGGCTGCATAGTATTCCATGGTATATATGTGCCACATTTTCTTTAACCAGTCTATCATTGATGGGCATTTGGGTTGGTTCCAAGTCTTCACTATTGTGAACAGTGCCGCAATAAACATTTGTGTGTATGTGTCTTTATAGTAGAATGACTTATAATCCTTTGGGTATATACCCAGTAATGGGATTGCTGGGTCAAATGGTATTTCTAGTTCTAGATCCTTGAGGAATCGCCACACTGTCTTCCACAATGGTTGAACAGTGTAAAAGTGTTCCTATTTCTCCACATCCTCTCCAGCATCTGTTTTTTCTTGACTTTTTAATGATCACCATTCTAACTGGCATGAGATGGTATCTCATTGTGGTTTTGATTTCCATTTCTCTAATAACCAGTGATGATGAGCTTTTTTTCGTATGTTTGTTGGCTGCATAAATGTCTTCTTTTGAGAACTGTCTGTTCATATCCTTCACCCACTTTTTGATGGGGTTGTTTTCTTGTAAATTTGTTTAAGTTCTTTGTAGATTCTGGATATTAACCCTTTGTCAGATGTGTAGATTGCAAAAATTTTCTCCCATTCTGTAGGTTGCCTGTTCACTCTGATGATAGTTTTTTTTGCCGTGCAGAAGCTCTTTAGTTTAATCAGATCCAATTTGTCTATTTTGGCTTTTGTTGCCATTGCTTTTGGTGTTTTAGTCATGAAGTCTTTGCCCATGCCAATGTCCTGAATGGTATTGCCTAGGTTTTCTTCTAGGGTTTTTATGGTTTTAGATCTTACGTTTAAGTCTTTAATCCATCTTGAGTTAATTTTTGTATAAGGTATAAGGAACGGATCCAGTTTCTGCTTTTTGGCTTATGGCTAGCCAGTTTTCCCAATACCATTTATTAAATAGGGAATCCTTTCCCTATTTCTTGTTTTTGTCAGGTTTGTCAAAGATCAGATGGTTGTAGATATGTGGTGTTATTTCTGAGGCCTCTGTTCTGTTCCACTGGTCTATATATCTGTTTTGGTACAAGTACCATGATGTTTTTGTTACTGTAGCATTTTAGTATAGTTTGAAGTCAGGTAGTGTGATGCCTCCAGCTTTGTTCTTTCTGCTTAAGATTGTCTTTGCTATGCAGGCTCTTTTTTTGTTCCATATGAAACTGAAAGTAGTTTTTTCCAATTCTGTGAAGAAAGTCAATGGTAATTTCATCAGGATAGCATTAAATCTATAAATTACTTTGGGCAGTATGGCCATTTTCACCATATTGATTCTTCCTATCCATGAGCATGGAATGTTTTTCCATTTGTTTGTGTCCTCTCTTACTTCCTTGAGCAGTGGTTTGTAGTTCTCCTTCAAGAGGTCCTTTGCATCTCTTGTAAGTTGGATTCCTAGGTATTTTATTCTCTTTGTAGCGATTGTGAATGGGAGTTCACTCATGATTTGGCTGTCTGTTTGTCTGTTCTTGGTGTATAGGAATGCTTGTGATTTTTGCACATTGATTTTGTATCCTGAGACTGCTGTAGTTGCTTATCAGCTTACGGAGATTTTGGGCTGAGACGATGGAGTTTTCTAAATATACAATCATGTCATCTGCAAACAGAGACAATTTGACTTCCTCTTTTCCTAGTTGAATGCCCATTATTTCTTTCTCTTGCCTGATTGCCCTGGCCAGAACTTCCAACACTATGTTGAATAGGAATGGGAGAGAGGGCAACCTTGTCTTGTGCCAGTTTTCAAAGGGAATGCTTCCAGTTTTTGCCCATTCAGTATGATATTGGCTATGGGTTTGTCATAAATGTTATTATTTTGAGATACGTTCCATCAATGCCTAGTTTATTGAGAGTTTTTAGCATGAATGGCTTTGAATTTTGTTGAAGGCCTTTTCTGCATCTGTTGAGATAATCATGTGGTTTTTGTCATTGGTTCAGTTTATTTGATGGATTATGTTTATTGATTTGTGTATGTTGAACCAGCCTTGCATCCCAGGGATGAAGCTGACTTGATCGTGGTGGATAAGCTTTCTGATGTGCTGCTGGATTCGGTTTGCCAGTATTTTATTGAGGATTTTTGCATCAATGTTCATTAAGGATATTGGCCTGAAATTTTCTTTTTTTATTGTGTCTCTGCCAGGTTTTGGTATCAGGATGATGCTGGCCTCATAAAATGAGTTAGGGAGAAATCCCTGTTTTTTTATTGTTTTGAAGAGTTTCAGAAGTAATGGTACCAGCTCCTCTTTGTACCTCTGGTAGAATTCGGCTGTGAATCTGTCTGGTCCTGGACTTTTTTTTTGGTTGTTAGGCTATTAATTATTGCCTCAATTTCAGAACTTGTTATTGGTCTGTTCAGGGATTCAGCTTCTTCCTGGTTTAGTCTTGGGAGGGTTATGTGTCCAGGAATTTACCCATTTCTTCTAGATTTACTAGTTTATTTGCATAGAGGTGTTTCTAGTATTCTCTGATGGTAGTTTTTATTTCCGTGGGATTGGTGATAATATCCCCTTTACCATTTTTTATTGCATCTATTTGATTCTTCTCTCTTTTCATCTTTATTAGTCTGGCTAGTGGTCTATCTATTTTGTTGATCTTTTCAAAGAACCAGCTCCTGGATTCACTGATTTTTTGAAGGGTTTTTTGTGTCTGTCTCCTTCATTTCTGCTCTGATTTTACTATTCCTTGTCTTCCACTAGCTTTTGAAATTGTTTGCCAATAGAGCGATATTTATAAAAACAGGCAGTGGGCTGGATTTGGCCTGCAGGTCATAATTTACCAACTTTTGGTTAATATCATGAGTCATTAGGGAAATGCAAATTAAAACCACAGTGAAATATTACACATAAGAATGGCTGAAATTAAAGACTGCTAATCCCAAGTGTCAGGAAAAATGTAGTACATCTGGAACTCTCATACATTTTGAGTGTAAATTTTAAATGGTCTAACCACTTGGGAAAATGCTTGCCAGTTAGCTAATAACCTATTAATTTGATTCGTAGGTATTTACTCGGGAGAAATGAAGACACAAGTCTGTGCAAAAACTTGTGTGCAAATATTTAAAGCAGTGCCAAACGAGAAACAAACCCAAATGTCCATCAACAGTTGAACAGATAAATATTTACAGCTCATCCCTACAATGAGATATAGCTCAGCAATAAAACAGAACAAATTACCTACATACACAACATAGTTGAGTCTTTTGTCTGGCATGCCATTACGCTACTGTAGAACGGGCTATGACTTTCCTCATCTCCGTAACCACCCTATACAGACTCTCCTGATGGAAGGTCATTCAAGCTTCTTACAGCACTGGCAGAATTAGTTTTAACAGTGTCTAATATTATTATTTGCCACTCAACATATATAAAGTTAGCAAGTCCTTTTCAGGAATTATTATGCTCTAAGAACTGACAATGCTAAGTTTCAAACGTAGTCTATGCTCTTCTTTGACAGTGGGTTACAAGTAGGAAACATTCCAATGCCTTTATGGTCACATCAGCTTATTAAGGAGCTGTCAAGATGTCACATCTCAAGTATTATTTATGTATTAAGCAGGGCACTCACTGTCAGAAGCTTCCAAAAATCATAGTATGCGACATAGATTGTATTAAATTAAACTTTAATGCCAAGATATACAAACTATAATCTTAAAAAAGAACAAGAGAAAGTCCTTTGTGGGAACATAGATGGAGCTGGAGGCCATTATCCTTGGTAAACTAACACAAGAACAGAAAACCAAATACTGCAAATTCTCACTTATAAATGCGGGCTAAACAATGAGAACATATGGACATGAAGAGGGGAACAACACACACTGGTGCCTACTTGAAGGAGGAGGGTGGGAGGAGGGAGAGGATCAGAAAAAATAACTATTGTGTACTAGGCTTAGTAGCTGGGTGACAAATTAATCTATACAACAAACTCCTGTGACATGAGTTTCCCTATATAACAAACCTGCACATGTACCCCTGAACCTAAAAGTTAAAAAAAAAACAAACAAGCAAACATAGGGGTTGGCAATAATTTAACATTTTCTTTAATTCTTAGGGAGTCGAAAAGCGATCACATAGCATAGGCTTTCTGTTGAAATGACTCTCCCTGTCCTGCCACCAGGAATCCAAGGAAAGGTATTAAAAGGAAAAAACCATAGAGTTTCAGTAATTTCCCTGTGACAGTGAAGAGTCACTGTGAAGAGAGTGGCCAGAGGCAATTATACAAGTATCTTCAGTTGTTCCTGATCCTTATATAGAAATGTGTAGTCTTGTGTGTTAGTCTGTAAAATGACTTTTTTCTTATCAAAGACAAGCTGAAAGTCAGTGATGCTAGTGGAAATTTTCATAACAAAAAACCGTGGCAGCTTCAGCTAAATAAGGAGAATGAAAATTAAATGTTATCGATTAAGTAATATTAGACAGTATTAAAAGTGTTTTCACCAGTGCTGAAACAGCAAGATGCTTACATGAGCTTCCATCAGAACAAGAGTCTGTGTAAGGTGGTTGTAGAGATGAACAAAGTCACGGCCCCTCCTGCAGTGGTATGATGGCATGAAAGAACAAAGTAGGTGGAAGGAATTAAATTGCTTTGGTGGTGGTAGACATTGTTGGGCGGTGCATGTGTGTGTGCAGAATTGTAATTAGAAACACAGAATAATTGTTAGGCAAATCCTTTCTAAATTTAAAGTCCTTATATTCCAACTACCAATTCCGTGTATCTCATTTTATCCTGGCTCTCTGGATCTCTAGGCTGCAATCTTTTCTCAAAATCCCAGATTCTCCATCACTGTCTTCCCAAACTCTTTGGGAATGGAGTTTTACTAGGTTCCAGTAGGGAATTTCTGAGTGCTTACAGAGAATTAATGGGCAGTGAACATGTAGCTGCTCTAAAACATGTCTTCCAGAAAGAGAGATGTCGCTGACGGTTGTTCAGGTTATGCAGTGCAAAACTCATTCAAACCATCTTTTTATTGTCTTTATCTATTTTATCTTTATTTATCTTTATCTATTTTATCATCTATCGGGGAACCTGCCCCGACAATCACGTAGGTTCTTTCCTGTTTTCCTTAAGCATCGGCCGGCTTAAGAAATAAAGGGACAGAGTACAAAAGAGAGAAATTTTAAAGCTGGGCGTCCGGGGGAGACATCACATGTTGGTAGGTTCCGTGATGCCCCACAAGCTGCAAAAACTAGCAAGTTTTTGTTAGGGATTTTCAAAAGGGGAGGGAGTGTGAGAATAGGTGTGGGTCACAGACCTCAAGTACTTTACAAGGTAATCGAATATCACAAGGCAAATGGAGGCAGGGCTAGATCACAGGACCACAGGACCGGGGAGAAATTAAAATTGCTAATCGAATATCACAAGGCAAATGGAGGCAGGGCTAGATCACAGGACCACAGGACCAGGGAGAAATTAAAATTGCTAATGAAGTTTCGGGCACCATTGCCATTGATAACATCTTATCAGGAGACAGGGTTTTGAGAGCAACTGGTCTGACCAAAATTTATTAGGTGGAAATTTCCTTTTCCTAATAAGCCTGGGAGCACTATGGGAGACTGGGGTCTATTTCACCCCTACAGTCTACAGACCACAGGAGAAGACCACACCTGGGGGGCCGTCTATAGGCCTATACCCCCAGGCACGTATTCTCTTTCCCAGGGATGTTCCTTGCTGAGAAAAAGAATTCAGTGATATTTCTCCCATTTGCTTTTGAAAGAAGAGAAATATGGCTCTGTTCCGCCCAGCTCACTGGCAGTCACAGTTTAAGGTTATCTCTCTTATTCCCTGAACAATTGCTGTTAACCTGTTCTTTTTTCAAGGTGCCCAGATTTCATATTTGTTCAAACGCACATGCTCTACAATTTGTGCAGTTAACGCAATTATTACATGGTCCTGAGGTGACATACATCTTCCTCAGCTGACAGGATTAAGAGATAAAAGGACAGGCATAGGAAATCACAAGGGTATTGGCTGGGGAAGTGATGATTGTCCATGAAATCTTCACAATTTATGTTTAGAGATTGCAGTAAAGACAGGCATAAGAAATTATGAAAGCATTAATTTGGGGAACTAATAAATGTCCATGAAATCTTCACAATCCACATTCTTCTGCCATGGCTTCAGCCAGTCCCTCCATTTGGGGTCCCTGACTTCCCGCAACAATCATCCTTATTATGGCACCATTCAAACCATCTTTTATTTGTGACTATATACATTAGCCACATTCACAACGCCATGCAAAAATAGTTGCTACTGACACAAATGAAAGATTTGATAAGGGTAACCAACCTACCATTCTGACATTTCCTCATAGGCCTCAAGCCACCCCACCCATCCTGCCCTTCTTACTGCATGCCTTTCATGTTTATCTTCCCTGCCTCTTAATTCTGCTGTTACTGGTAATTAGGGATACTAGTAGTAGGATGCCTGGTGCAAGCTAGATAGGAACTCAGCTACAAACACTTTGGACATGGTAATCCCTCATTTACAAAGGAAATTACTTCACTATACATATATATATATATATATATATCTGATATAATGAGTCAGGAATTTAAATAAGAATATAGAGGAAAAGCAATTCTGGACTTTTGTAAATTAATAGCACACAGATTTAGAGGTGGATAGATAGCATCCCTATTTGTGTTCTATAAACACAAATCAGAAAACACAGGAAAAAATTCTGATTAAAATTATTAAATAAAGCAAGATTTGTATAAATCCAAAGAATAAGTACATTTTAAAAAATGTGCAGAATAAAAGCTATGGTAAAAGTCCCATAAGCCACACAGATAGCTGCCTCAGTGCCAAAGAATGGGGGCTTTTTTAAAAAATCAAAACTTGACTTTACTTATACATGAAAATATGTTAGCAAGAAGCTCAAATGACAGCATTCCATGATCTCTGCTCCAGGGCAAGCAGAACAGCACGTTCCCTCTCCAAGATGCCTTGTTGTAAGTCTGCCAGCTGGAAGACATGCTCCCACATGTAACATGTGTTCTCAGAGTCCAGGAAATTAAAAGTCTCAGTTCACCTGGAGCACTCCCTTCATAAAGCCACACCCAAGCAATACCCATAGATCCATAATTCCTAGGAGTCAATTAGTGGGCTTTTTATTAGGACATTTTGGTCACCAAATACCCAAAAGATGGTTACTTTCGAATTTAGAAACAAATGTCACTTTACAAAAAGTCCAAGGGGGAAAATCTTCACTTCCTAATGGGGCACTTTATATCTGTTTGCCCAGCTGTTTGCACAAACAAGTTCCAATCCAGCTAAAACCACCACAGTTTCCACCTTGGTCAGAATTCCCAGTGCTCTGATTCCTCAGGCCAATACTTCACCGTCTGGTGAATTTGGATGACTGAATGAGACAGACTGAAACTGCCAATGTGGACATTTCAGGACCATTTGGAAAGGCTAATAGTTTTACCAAAGAAGCAATAACTACATTACCGACTTTGTAACCCAACCAACAGCCAAGTAGGAAAATTGCTTTTCAAAGACTACTTTCTAAGTCAACAGTCTCTCATTCTTAAGAAGACACTTCATTCTGAGACATACACAGGTGTCAATTGCACACATTCCCTCAATCTGATTATGGTAAAATTACTCTTTAAACTTTGAAGTGCGCTGGGGTTTTTTTGGAAGGGGAAGGTGGGAGAGGCAACCTCACACAATCAATGATCATATACAGGTATTTGCTGTAAGGGAAGTGGGACAGTGACATGGTTAACTTCAACTGATCAAAAAAACTAAATAAAACGTATATTTACCTTGGGGCAAATATATTTTTACTTATCTGCTTTTTATTTTATTCCTTTTGTTAGTGGTAGGCATTAGTGACACAAATTCAAATATGATATGTCTGATGGCAAAGACTGGACATTCTAGTAAATAGGGTAGATGAATAAGTCAGTTATTTCAGCGTAGCATGATTAGCAGAATTAGTAAAATAATGCTACAGTTGAGGGATTCTGAACCTGATATAAAAGGGGTGGAAGAAAGAATATATATAGAAAACGTCCCTTTAGTTTTGTTTAATTAGTCACAAAAATAGTTTTTATCCCATGAGGATAGATATACCAAAAGCAGGTAGGGAAGAAAGGAGAAAAATACAAGGTGTCAAAGTTTATTTTGTAATACTTTTTCTGTTACCACTTTGGAAAAATAGCAGATTCTTAGTCATTATTTTTTTTTTAATTATTATTATTATACTTTAAGTTTTAGGGTACGTGTGCACAATGTGCAGGTTTGTTACATATGTATCCATGTGCCATGTTGGTTTTCTGCACCCACTAACTTGTCATTTAGCATTAGGTATATCTCCTAATGCTGTCCCTCCCCCCTCCCCCCACCCCACAACAGTCCCCAGAGTGTGATGTTCCCCTTCCTCTGTCCATGTGTTCTCATTGTTCAATTCCCACCTATGAGTGAGAACATGTGGTGTTTGGTTTTTTGTCCTTGCGATAGGTTACTGAGAATGATGATTTCCAGTTTCATCCATGTCCCTACAAAGGACATGAACTCATCATTTTTTATGGCTGCACAGTATTCTATGGTGTATATGTGCCACATTTTCTTAATCCAGTCTATCATTGTTGGACATTTGGGTTGGTTCCAAGTCTTTGCTATTGTGAATAGTGCCACAATAAACATACGTGTGCATGTGTCTTTATAGCAGCATGATTTATAGTCCTTTGGGTGTATACCCAGTAATGGGATGGCTGGGTCAAATGGTATTTCTAGTTCTAGATCCCTGAGGAATTGCCACACTGACTTCCATAATGGTTGAACTAGTTTACAGTCCCACCAACAGTGTAAAATTGTTCCTATTTCTCCACATCCTCTCCAGCACCTGTTGTTTCCTGACTTTTTAATGATTGCCATTCTAACTGGTATGAGATGGTATCTCATTGTGGTTTTGATTTGCATTTCTCTGATGGCCAGTGATGATGAGCATTTTTTCATGTGTTTTTTGGCTGCATAAATGTCTTCTTTTGAGAAATGTCTGTTCATGTCCTTTGCCCACTTTTTGATGGGGTTGTTTTTTTCTTGTAAATTTGTTTGAGTTCATTGTAGATTCTGGATATTAGCCCTTTGTCAGATGAGTAGGTTGCAAAAATTTTCTCCCAATTTGTAGGTTGCCTGTTCGCTCTGATGGTAGTTTCTTTTGCTGTGCAGAAGCTCTTTAATTAGATCCCATTTGTCAATTTTGGCTTTTGTTGCCATTGCTTTTGGTGTTTTAGACATTATTGTTTTTTAATACATAGAAAAGTAACCCAATAGCCTAAGGAATTTAACAAGACTCATTTCCCTTCTTTTTGTTCTTTGCTTATTTTCATGAAATTTCATGGAGATGATTTGCTTACATTCTGTTGCTCTTTAAAGTAAGAAGTGATGGTATGAAGTGCTCTTGATGGAAGATGGGCTAGGCTCAATTCCAGGGCTCTGAAAATGTGGTCTCTGGATTAGAGAATCAACATCATCTGGGAACTTGTGAGATCCCATCCCAGACCTATTGAATTAGAAACAGACCCCATCCCAGACCTATCGAATTAGAAACTCTGGGGGCAGCTATCTGTATTTCGACAAGCTGTATGGATATTCTGGCGAATACTCAAGTTTGAGAGCCATTACTCTTTTAAAATTCAGTGCATCGACAATAAAATTAATGGGCCCAGTGTCATTTGAAAGACATTTACAGATATTCAATACAGTATGGAGAAAAGAAACTTCACTCAAAACTCTGTTAAATTTCCTATCATGAGACTTTTACACGTATTTTGGTCTGTAAACAAATTCTGTTAATTAGGGTTTCTGAGAACTATTTCTGGAGACACATAAGGTAAAATGTTATGTTTGGAATACTACTAACTTCTGAATGTCAATTATGTGTCTTTAAATCTAACCAATATATTTAGAGATTTAAAATCAAAGATGAGTTATTTTGCAACATTTTATTATAAAAAATTTTAAACATACAAAAACTCGAATTGTGCAGAGCACATCCATAAGGCAGCAACCAAAAGTCAATGATTCCTGTCTTACTCATTTATCATATACGTTTCCATCTCTCCATCCCTCTGTCCATCATTCAATCCATCTTAATTTTTAATTAATTTCCATGTCAACTGAATTTCAGTACCCTTCACCCCCAAACACTTCAGTATGCATGCCATTAACGAAAGTTTAATATTTATTTATATTTTTCTTTTGAGATAAAATTTAGGTACAATGAAATACATAAATCTTAACTATACATTACTGTTTTCCCCAAATGCCATACGTCTATGTAACCCAAACCTTTATCAAGATTTATAATATCATCATCAACCCAGAAAATTTCCTCATGCCCCTTCCCAGTTCATTCCCACCACATCCTCCCAGGAACTATTGTTCTTAATTTTACTATCATAGATTAGTTTGCCTGTTCTAGACTCTTCGATTAAATAAAATCACACAGTATGTAGTCTTTTATGTAAGGTTTCTTGCACTTAAAATGTCTTGATGATACATCAGTTTTGTTGCATGCATCAGTAGCGTTTTGTTGTTATTGTCACAGTAGTATTCAGATAGTTATTAAAGCCAACATTTTTACATCTTCCAGTTGTCTTCATAATCAGCCTCTTTTGATTGTACTATTTTTTAAATGTTGATTATATGGTGATACATTTTTTTCCAAGAAAAAGTGAAATTATATATGTATATTTCTAATTTTCCAGATTATTTACTTATAATGCTATTTACCAGGGAAACAAAACTATCAACTCTTCTATTTATAATAGACAATTACTACAATTAACTAAATTCTTAGTAGTAAGTGCAGATAAAACCATATAATGACTTCATCTTCACTGAAAAGCTAAATACTGGACACTGATACTCAAGGTCTCTGCCACCTTTCCCTCTCACTCCCAGCTGAGAGAATGCCAGGCATGAGCCTCTTTTGACAATGAAGTGTAATATTGACTTTCTTATGTCAAAGAATGATTTTCATGAAAATGAAAGTAGATAAATTTAACTGTTTTTAATTTTTAAAAATCCTGTCCTTACAATTCTCAGAGTGATCAGGTATCAAAA
The DNA here is from genome assembly GCF_028878055.3 of Symphalangus syndactylus. NCBI lineage: Eukaryota > Metazoa > Chordata > Mammalia > Primates > Hylobatidae > Symphalangus > Symphalangus syndactylus. The sequence goes on from NC_072443.2 coordinate 24,807,622, forward strand.
AATAGAAAATATATCATTTAAATTAATATTACTCTGAGTAATTTTCCAAAAGGACTCATACTTCTTTTTCTTTTCTTCTCTTGATAACTCCAATTTGGGCACTCATTAAATTCCATTGGCCGAATAGAGGTTAAGTTTAATCAGAGTGATTATTTACAAGACAAAGCAGAAAATTTTACTTCTACCAATACTAAAACATCCTGCCTTTACAAGATTACATATTTCTATTGCAAAACACTGTTCCAGGGAGCAAATTGAAAATACTCTTGATAAAAAATGAAAATTTTGCCATCTTGTAAAAACATTGTCAAAAAATCACACAGCTTTCTTAAATAAATCTGATTTTTTTAAAGTTTTGCAAATAAAAAACATGAGATGAAACTGGAACCAATGCTTTTATCCGCCATCTTTGCTTAAACATTTGGCATCTTCATGAATTATTTGTAATTTGTTTAGTTCATAAATACCCAGTACTGATGGTATATAGTTGTTCATTTGGAGATTTCACAGCATCAAAAGTCTTCCAAGGACTACAGGGAAATGGCTAAACTTATCCTGAGAATACGGCCAAGTGGCCTTATATACTAAGGCTGAGTGGCCATGAGATGTCAGGAGGCTCTAAGAAAGGCCATTTGCTCTCGACTCCACTGTGGGCATCTTATATTATTCATAATATGTTGTGGAAGAAGCAGGAGGGGTTCTGAGATCAACTTGGCCTTTAATTGTGTTTGACTTTAGGTCAGCTGTCCTCTCTAAGCCTCATTTTTCTCCTCCGTAAAATATTTTGAGGAATCTCAAATTCATTCTCAATCTAATACTCAAAAGTGTCTCTAACATCTCATCCAGAAAAAATACTATCTTCCTATTAAAGTGCAAGAAAATCCAAATAAATCAGAAAATAATTTTTTAAGGAAACACTAATAATTTCCAGATAATTTTTTCATAGGACTCCCAAATTGTACTTCAAATATAAAAAAAAGGAACAAATATTTTCATGAGCATATGGAAGAAATATATGTGACTGTCACATATAATTTTTAACAGCTTTAGTGGGATGCAATTTATATATCATAAAATTCTCCTATTGTAAGTGTACAGCTCAATGATTTTATAGCTCAAACTCACAGAAGTTGCTAAATTTATGTAATTTACTAAATCTATCATAATCCATATTCAGAACATTTCCATTACTCTAAAACATTCCATTTTACCCATTTATAGTAAATCTCTCTGTTCCCACCCTTAGCTCTAGGCAACCACTGGTCTACTTTCTGCTTTTCTGGCAATTAAATATAAATGGACTTACATGACATGTTCTCTTCTGCACCTGGCTTCTTTCACTCAGCATAATTTTTATGAGACCCATCCATCCATGTTGTATCACTAGTTCAGTCCTTTTAATTGCTAAATAGAATTTTATGAATATATTACATTTTGTTTATTCAATCCAAATATTTGATGAATATTTGGATTGTTTCCAGTTTTAGCTATGAATAGTGCTGCTATAAAATTTCATGTACAAGTCTTTGTGTGAACATATATTTTTATTTTTGGGAGGTAAATATGTAGGTGTAAAATTGTTGGGTCATATGGTAAGTTTATGCATAATTTATTAAGAAACTCCCAAACTTTTCCAGTTTTATATTAATTGCTAAGATTGTGAATATTTCTCTTGCTTCAGGACCACTCCAAATTGTGATCATCCAGAAAATGAGCTGTCTTGTTTTATCAATGTCACTAAATATATGTTGGATAATAAAATTAATTATTTTAAGCCCTGGGATTTCTATCTTTAGTCATTAAGGAAGATGAGATTGGCCGAGCATGGTGGCTCATGCCTGCAATCCCAGCACTTTGGGAGGACAAGGTGGGCAGATCACCTGAGATCAGGCATTCGAGACCAGCCTGGGCAACATGGTGAAACCCTGTCTCTACTAAAAATGCAAAAATTAGTCAAGCGTAGTGCTGTAATCACAGCTACTCAGGAGGCTGAGGCAGGAGAATTGCTTGAACCTGGGAGGCAGAGGCTGAGGTGAGCTGAAATCATGCCACACACTCCAGCTTGGGTGACAGAGTGAGACTCTATCTCAAAAAAAAAAAAAAAAAAAAGATGAGATCACTTATTTTGTTATAATAATTATTGTGATTCCAAATTTATCCAAAACACAAGAAACACACTTTTTGCAAAACAATACAATGACCATTGACATTCTTAGAAATGAGTTTGAAGGCTGGGTGTGGTGGCTCATACCTGTAATTCCAGCACTTTGGGAGGCCGAGGTGGGCAGATCACCAGAGGTCGGGAGTTTGAGACCAGCCTGACCAACATGGAGAAACCCTATCTCTACTAAAAATACCAAATTAGCCAGGCGTGGTGGTGCATGCCTGTAATCCCAGCTACTTGGGAGGCTGAGGCAGGAGAATCGCTTTAACCCAGAGGCAGAGGTTGCGGTGAGCCGAGATGGTGCCATTGCACTCCAGCCTGGGCAACAAGAGCGAAACTCCGTTTCAAAAAAAAAAAAAAAAAGAAATGAGTTTGAATTTGAAGCAGAATACATTACTGAGTTGTCTTTTCAATCTCCAGTCATTTCAGTTTTAAGAATAGTTTAGCCTATACTAATTATGTGAATATTTGTTCACCATGAAATTAATCAGTTCTGAAGACATTAACTTTGTTTCTCCTTAAAATGAAATTACATGTATATTTTGACCTTGTAACCAAATGCTTTGGTTGGGTTTTTCTATGAAAATAAATAGCTATCTTTCCTGACTAGGGATTTATTACTATTTTGACAATATTTGTCATTTTTACGGTAATAATTAAAACATTTTGAGTGTCTAAAATGTTTTTCAATATTAATAAAATATTGAAATTTTGAATTATGCACATACCTGATATATCTCATCACTAACATCTCTGATGGTTTGCTATTAATGTAGAATTTGAGCTTTACTAGGTGAGAAAAAGAAAGTCAAAGTGGCTTGGCATCATTGCCTACTAGGCTGATATTATTAAAATTTCCTCATCTTGCATAGTGGATGTGGCCCAAGCTTAAGACTACGTACTTAAAATAGAATTTTATAACATTTACCCAATGTTCGCAAAATCTAACTGAATAAATCCATTTGAAAAAATAGTCTTCCTGACTTTAAACTGCAGAAATAAGAAGGAAGGCTGTCTCACAACTTTTTATCAGGCAAATTTTTTTTCTTGTATTTTAAACCTAGGAGCTACAATGAATTTCCCCACTTCACTCCAAACTCTGAACTTGGAAGTGAAGAAATGTGATTGTCCTTTGAGTAGTCCAAATACTGCCCATGGGGAATTGTTCCTTAGACACTGCAAATACGAATATAGTAATTCCCACTGGTTATACTATTCCCCAGTGTGAAATGAATTAATTTAAGTGGTAAGAAAGAGAGCCCAGGAGACAGAATAAGGGATTGGAGTAAGTTGAAGTTGAGATAGTAAACTGTTAGGTAGCAAAAACTATGAAGCTGAGAAAAAGAAAGATAAAGAATGGCGGATAAGGAAATTTATTGGTAGCAGGAAATAGACCCAAGGGAACACTAGAGGGAAAATCCAAGATTGCGGGACTGAGGTGCCCAAACCTTCAATAGCTCTATAACTGCTGTGACCCGAAGAGGTAACACATTTAATGAATGGGTAGGAATGAGTCAGCCAACGTTTAAGCGTGCATATTGGGTGAAGACGGAGGGCAGGAACAGCATTCTCAGACATAAGGAATAGCATGAGCAAAGGTGCTGAGGGAGGAAGTAGATGATGGATTTAAAGATACTAAACAAAGTCCGTCTGGTGGGATATAATGGGTTAAGGAGTATGCAGGGAAGCTATAGAGGACAGGGGGTCAGATCATGCAGGGCCGTGGTAGAATACATTAAAATATGTGTTAGAAGCAAAGCTAAATTGTTTTTCCCTACGAAGCTACACACAAGCCAAACTGCTGAGAAATGAATAATACAAAATTCAAATCTTAGATGATTAAAAATAAGTCCACATGGTAGAAATGTTGCCTCACAAGTTCTTAGCAACAAGCAGCTCAAATGCGCAGAACAAGATTTGATTTCAGTGGGAAAAAAATGCTATTTTTAAAATGAAAAGTGCCAAACATATTTTACAGCTAGATTACAGTTTAAATGGAATTCGATCCATACAAGTCCTTACTGCAAACAGAATGTGTTACTAAAATCAGTTGTTATTAATTCTGTTTTTAGCCAAAAGCTAGATGAAAACAAAGCAATTACAGTTTAATTGCCACTATTGGCAGAGACAGCCTGAGAATTAAACTGCTTACAACTTACTATATGAATACTTCTGTCTTTCCCAAACCACTCATTTCACTTTCCTCCCAGGCTGGTGGCACATTTTCATCTCCCTTTCCTCTACCCCAATAACAGTCCCTGAATTCACTTTTTAACTTAAAAAATTATACAAATAATACTGTTTGAGTATCCTTTATCCTAAATGTTTGGGGCCATTTTTCAAATTTCAGAATTTTTTAGGATTTTGGAATATTTGCATTATACTGGTTGAGCATCACAAATCCAAACATTCAAAATCCAAAGTGCTCTAATGAGCATTTCCTTTGAGCATTTGGGATACTCAACTTGTACACATTCATTTTAATAAGAAATTTAAGAGAGTTGGAAAAGAGAATATTTTTTAAAAATTATTCATTTAATATGCAGATAAATCTTCTATAAACATTTTTATATGTTCTTCCAGATAGTTTCTCCTGGGAATAATATATTACGGTCTACCAAAATAAGGTTATACTCCAAGTGCTGTTCCATAACCTGCATTTTCTTCAATATAAATATAGCTTTATATCTTTATTTTTAATGACACTACTATCTTTCAATTAATTCATTGGGAATTTTCTTTGATAGTAGGTAAACTGACCCTGTATCATCTCAGTGAGCTGGCACAGTTTAACAATCATCTCAATAAATTCACAATTGAAGTTTTTATTTATTTATTTATTTATTATTTATTTATTGTTGAGACAGATTCTCGCTCTGTCACCGGCTGGAGTGCAGTGGTACGATCTTGGCTCACTGCAGCTTCTGCCTTACAGGCTCAAGCAATTCTCATGCCTCAGCCTCCCAAGTAGCTGGGACTACGGCGTACAACACCACGCATGGCTCTTTTTTTGTTGTTGTTATTTTTAGTAGAGACGGAGTTTTGCCATGTTGACCAGGCTGGTCTCGAACTCTTGGCCTCAAGGGATCTGCCCACCTTGGCCTCAAAAGGTGCTGGGATTACAGGCATGAGCCACCATGCCTGGCCAACAATTGAATTTATTTTGGTGAAATTTGTTATTCATTTTACGGATAAGGTATTGATCTTATAAAGTTTGAGCTCAGTTTTTTAAAATCACATTTGAGATCTGTTATATTGAATCCATGACAATTAGATAAGCTCACTGTATTGTTTGTGAGATTATTGCTAAAATTTTTGGCTATGGAAGCACTGATATTTCCATGACCTTGAGATTCCTCATCTGATCCTGTAAGGAGTGGCGTTTTGAAGAAGGAGGACTGTAGAGTGGAATGTAATGGGCCACAGGGTTTGGAGTTGGAAAATCTGTGTTCAAGTCCCAAATTAAACCCATAATTTCCCCTTTGTTCAACTGTTACATGGATGCTTCACTTACTATCCAAATGTCACCGTTTCCCCTATAAAATAGTATTAATCACAGAACTCTCTCAGAGTTTATGGGAAGATTAAGTGAAATAGATTGTGAAAAGCCGTTCCTGAACTGTGCAGCTCAGTAAGGGTTGTTTTTGATCTGACTTTATCCATGGGTTCTTTTTGATTTCAGTGTACTTTGAATTTTTAACATTCCTTGTCTTTCAACCAAAAATTCATTCTATATAGATGCTGTTTATATGCAGACTATAAGCTATATAAGGATACTGTCCCTAGCACAGTGCCTGGCAGAGAAAGGATATTCAATTAAAATGTTTTAAATGAATGAACAAACACATACAATAGTTTTTTAAAATGGAAAATATTATGCTTGATAGGAATTAATACTATAATAAGCAAATGAGTCTCTTCAAATAAACTGTACTGTACTGGAGGATGTGGACTTGTAAGTTATCACTCAATGCACTCAACAAATTCTACATAGAGGATGGACCCGCATGCAGAAGTAATTCAGAGGAGCACTGACTAGTTAGAAGTGGGTGAGTCAGGAATGGTATCACAGAAGAAGTGGCATCTGATCTGGGTCTTGAATGTCAAGAAGGACTTGTCCAGAGAACAGGAAGAAGGAAATTTCAGACTGAAGAAAAGTAAAGATGAAGGTTGAGGTGTTGATATCTGTGATAATTCATTCTGCATGATATTATATAAGGTGTAGACTATCAACATCTCTTGCTGGTCAAGCAGTCTTTCCATCTACTCTCTTTTAAAAATTAATATAAGATTACAAATATCTAATGGCATTTCATATCATTTCCACAAGGAAATCTTTCTTCTGAGTGGAGAGTTATTTCTAAGGGCTCTAATCATCATAGGCATGTACTTGATCTCTGTGATGTCCATTTTCATCCAGGCATCTCATACTAGTCATTCATAGTAACGTGACAACCTGTTTTATGGGGCTGAGGCCACATGCCCAGGGAACATTACATTAATCCCAGCACACTGAAGTCAACTGAGGATAAGATGCACCCAAAACCTCTCAAAAGAACAATGTGGACTAATTCTTAACGTTCATCTGCCACACTAACAGCTCACAGGAGAGTAACGAAATATCATTATTTCCCACACCAGCATTAGAATAATTTCAATGATTTTAATGATTCTAAAAATGTCAGAGATAAGTCTAATGCAGATTGGAGAATCCCATGTTGCAGACATTTGTCTGAAGTTCTCATTTCCCATAACTTCTCTATAGCATTGCAGACCTCTGACCACCCTAATGCATCTGCCTTCTCGTGTGTATGCAAGTGTGTGAGCACCCTTTGCCCCATCTCCCGCTACGCCTTGATTTTACTCTGTGACACAGTGGTATCCTAATTCTCATTTTCCATGAAATCTCCATCTCTCTCCCTTCTTTTCCTCCTCTGGCCCTCATAACACGGCAATTCACAAAGTTTCTGTCTTTTGCTCCTTTAGAGAACTGCTTTACAATTAAGGCTTCAATCATAACTTAGCTGCTAACTAGTAAGTAGCTTAGCTGATTCTGATATCTGAACTTCTATTTATGAATACTCATTTGGTTCCAGTCCTACAAGCTTTGTTAACCACTGACACTTTTGTTGATGCGGTCAGGCTCCAACCAGCATTATCTTCCTCAAAACCAGTTTACTTCTCTACCATCCATGATGTGTCACAGTCCTAGGTACCCAAGTCACACTTGAGGAGTCAGGTTTTATACACACCTTGCTCCAAAACCTGCATAAAACATGGAGAAGTCCAAATGCAAGGATGCCTATGACTTTGCTTCATTACCATCCTGAGGACTTGGAGCAGTGGTTCTCTTCTGAAAGGCTAAACTTCTAATTAAAAAGTGAGTTTTCTTCTTTTCCTTCTCCTTGACCACTTTGGTGCAGGTCATCTTGAGCCCCAAATTTTATTACAATAGAAGACATTCTTAAGGACAAACCATTTATAGGTTATGGTTTCATTTCACTTAAATTACTTGCAATGAATTGTAAATAAGTCAATGTTTTCCAGCAATTCCTATCTCACCTTCTTTCTTAGCCCCACCCAACAAGATCACTGTTTATTAACTCTAGTTCACCCCATTTGTACACAGTTGAATAAAATCCCAGCTCCTCCTGCTAGTATTCTGATCTTTAAGGGGAAAGGCATTTTTATCTCTTGGCTACAAATAATCCCTTAAATTTTGGCCAAAACTGTCTCCCTTCCAGATCAATTCATCTCAAGAAACATTTTAAGTTCACAATACCTACTATACAACATAGTGACTATAGTTAATAACAATATCGTTAATAACAATTCAAGTACACTTGAAAATTGCTAAAAGTAGATTTTAAGATACAAAAAATGTCATGTGAAGCAATTAACTCGGTGAATTAGCTGGATTTAGCCATTCTACAATGTATACATATTTCAAAACATCATGTTGTATACCATAAAAATATATGATTTTTGTTAATTAAAAATAAATAATAAGAAAATGATGTTCACCTTGTATATGTACTATATACTGCATCTTTTGTACTAGAAAAAAATTAAACACTCTAATTGTAATTTGGTATAAAAACGCAATGGAATATGCTATTTGATCTATTAATATAATATAGATATTATATTTGATCTATTAATATAATTTGATCTATTATATATGCTATTTGATCTATTAATAAAACATTTAGATTTCATTTAAATTAAAAGAAGCAAATAGGTATTTTATAATTTAAGAAAATTGTGCTGTCTTCGGCAGCACATGTACTAAAGTTGGAAGTATACAGAGAAGATTAGCATGGCTCTTGCGCAAGGATGACACACAAATTCGTCAAGTGTTCCATATTTTCATAAATAAAGAAATAGAATTGTAAATGAGATACATTAAAAAAGAAAAGTAGGCCGGGCGCGGTGGCTCACGCTTGTAATCCCAGCACTTTGGGAGGCCGAGGCGGGCGGATCACGAGGTCAGGAGATCGAGACCACGGTGAAACCCTGTCTCTACTAAAAATACAAAAAATTAGCTGGGCGTGGTGGTGGGTGCCTGTAGTCCCAGCTACTTGGAGAGGCTTAGGTAGGAGAATGGCGCGAACCCGGGAGGCAGAGCTTGCAGTGAGCCGAGATTGCGCCACTGCACTCCAGCCTGGGCGACAGAGCGAGACTCCATCTCAAAAAAAAAAAAAGAAAAGTATTTTTAGGGAGACGTCCATCAGCAAAGCACTAAGACACTGAGGACATAAATGCAAAACCATTTCAACTTGGAATTGCTTGTTTCTCTTTTATGTATTCTAGATGAAGTTTCTATAACATCTTTCCTTTTATTTCTATAAAATTCCACCTAGCTCCCCTGAGCTGTTTACTTGCTCTATTTTATCCACTCTTTGACTCTTTCTTTGCATTTCTAGCTTCTAAAACTTCATCCTGCATCCTCTTGACGTCATCTTTGATTCTTTTCACTTTTCAAATATACTTCTTTCAAACCCATGTAGGATGGGCTCATCCCTTTTTGGGTAAATGCATTTCTGGGCTTCAAACACTAGGCAATTTTGTCTCCTGTGCCTACATGATATCCAAAGGCTTGGCCTGAAAAGACCAGCCAGTCTTATCCATTTTTATAATTACCAACCTCATTACCTTTCCAATCCACCCTTCCCACTATTTCCGGGTTAATCATTGTACAATACTACTTTGTTATGTTATCTCTTTCCTCTGCCCCTGCTGGACAAAAATAGCACGTGACTCCTTAATGCTCACAGAATAAAGGTCAGAATAAGGCTATACTCATAAATGAAGAAAAAATAGACTATCACAAAATAATGTCATAGGCACAGGCTAAATAGTGTGTATGCAAAAATGAGTAAGATACTACATCACACATCAGTAGTGAGGGATACTGATCTCCAGGAGTTAACTCTGACACACGTTAAGAGCTATATGCAAAAAATTACATTTGCAAAGGAAAACAAGGATTTTTCTGAGGCATGTAAGAAGATACTGTTGGGAACACTTCTCAGAGAAAGAAATACTATTTTTTTTTTTTTTTTTTTTTTTTACCTCAAAGAGATTACCAGACAGAGAGACGATTGTCATACAAAGCAATGCTTTACATTTCTTGAATTTAGAGGGAGTGGATATTATTTTCTAGGCAAAGGTTCATGGAGAAGGTGAGACTTCAACTTAGCTTTGAAAGTAAGAGTCAAATAAAAGGCAGGACTTGAAAGAATGTTTCAGTTAAAAAATGGTAGTAGCAAGAAGCTCATGTTGAACTGCAAACCCTGTACAAAATTTAAAAAAGCAAATAGACCAGTTTGATTAAAAAGAAAGGATCATGCTCATAGATACTTGGAAACTCAGAGTTGGGAGGAATTTAAAAGTAATTGTAGCTATTCTCCCTCCTTCTTGGGGCCAGACTGTATATTACCTCTTAGGATGAACTGTCTTTCTCCCTCCCAAATACTAGTATATGTAACAAAGGTCCAGATACAGTGACCTCTAGGAATTATATTTCTGGTGCTCATCAGAACATTTCCTCTCAAACACAGCATTTAGAAATATACATGAGATATTTACCTTTTAATTATTATTAATTTATTTATCTTTTAATTATTTAGAAATAATTCAGTGGTCATATGAAAGACTTATTGCTATTTTCTAATGTGGCGTAATAACCCAAAACTTGGAATCAGCAATACAAACAGGAAGCATTAACTTCAGACCAAAAAGACAACAACTCCAATTTTTTCTTTTGGTAAAATTATAGAAAAGGGCAAAGAAGGCTGGGAATCATGAAATCTTGGAATTACCCTTTGGATAGAATTTCACTGGCTCACTATCAGTCATGAAATCCCTTCTACTCAATTTAAGGCTTATTTTCACGTACATGCCCTTCCTTCATTACATTTATTTTTAAAATAGCTGTTCTCTGGCAGCCTCTCCTCATTCCTTGTCCATTTCCTCTATCCTTTGCTGTTATAATTTATTTAAATAAATAAAGTAGCAATAAACTATGTTAAGAATGACAGGTACTTTACAATATAAGTCTCAGCCATGCCCTTCAAAAACAGGTGGAATGAGACCAACCTAGATCCAAACAGTTCCACAGACCTTTACATCACACATGGATGATCTTGGTAGATAATCTTAGCGTGAAAATCTTGTTTGAATGGCAATGGATTAGTCCATCTGCATTATTACTAATGGGGTGGTGAACCCTTTTCCTCTACAATTCTGGGCCCCAACTAAGGCACCAGATAAACTGTCACATAAATCCACAAGACATAAAAGCATACATGGAAAATGCCTATTAGCAGCTCTCATTATTATCAAGAAACAGCACGTTACCACCAAGCCCAGGGCAAAAGTAAACGTGTTTATCATCCCTTTAATGTTTTAAATTTTGTCTTTTTTTTTTTTTTTCACAGAATCATAAAGCTCAACTGGCAAGGGATTGGGCAGGGAAAGTAAGACATGTCTCTTCTCATAAAGTCAGCAAAGGCATTCCATAACCACACAGAGCAGTCAGCACGTGTGTCATCAGGCAGAAGTGGAAGTTTTGATATTGAGAATCCCAGCTGCATATTTCTAGCATGAGGGGCTTGCTGTCTGCTCAGTAAAAGAACAGACTGGATCCAAGAAAAGAACACGGTCCTGTCCCTGACAGAAATCCAAGTACGATACTCCGTACATGTCAGACGGGTGTCTCAATAGCATCATCAGAGCAGGGCAAGGCACAGGGCTGGGTGGACTTTTTAACAAGTGAAGATGAACTTTACTTTCACAAATGACTGTGCTGATTCAGTTTCCCTTTACAACATGTTCATTAGGACTATTTTTTTGCCCTGTAAATGATATTGGATCATTTCCATGCATTTAGCAACTATTAAATATAGTGGCAGCCATATTAGATGTTTGACTTATGTGTTTCTCTTCTTCATAAGATTTTAAATTAGACTATTCTCTGCCTGTATCCTCCATTGTTTGGATAATATTTTTATATCTCCCATTTCACAGATGTCTTCTAATTAGAATTCTACCATACAACAAGAAGTAATAGTATTAACAATACTTTACACGTGGAATCTTTTGCATCTATCTACAAATCTGCAAGGAAGGTTGGTATTTCTTTTTCTTAAAATCATTGTAAAAATCCAATCACTCATTTATTTAACAAATATTTATTAAACTCTCTGCCATAAGCTGGAACAAAACAAACAGTGAATAAAACAAACAAAAAGCCATACTTTCATTGAGTTTACATTCTAGTGAGAAGAGATAAATAAAGAAATAATAAGTAAAACATGTGGTATGTCAGGCCAGGCATGGGGGCTCATGCCTGTAATCCCAGCATTTTGGGAGGCCGAGGTGGGCATATCACTTGAGGTCAGGAGTTCGAGACCAGTCTGCCCAACATGGTGAAACCCTGTCTCTACTAAAAATACAAAAATTGCCAGGCACGGTGGCAGGTACCTGTAATCTCAGCTACTTGGGGGGCTGAGGCAGGGAGAATTGCTTGAACCCAGGAAGTGGAGGTTGTGGTAAGCCGAGATCGCACCACTGCACTCTAGCCTGAGTGACAGAGCAAGACTCAGACTCTGTCTCAAAAAAAAAGAAAAACAACACACACACACACACTCTCTCTCTCTCTCTCTCTCTCTCTCACACACACACACACACACACAAACAAAAACAAAATATATGGCATGTCAAATGATGGGGCAGATACCACTGCTGTTTCTTGATATCTGATTCCCCTATTATTCTGAGCACATGAAGATTATACGTCCCCATCTCTTGAAATTAGTCACAATCATGTAACTAATTCTCACCAGTAGGTTGTGCAAAAAAGGGACATAAGCCACTTCCAGGTCAATTCATTAAATTGTTGGTGCCAGACACTCCAACTCTGTACTTCCTGTCCTACAAGGAAGCAATTGACCAGATGGAGCCTGGGTCTTGAGTGACTACGAAGAACAGAGGCCCTGGTAAACATGTGATTGAGCATAAAGTATATGTTTGTATGTTTTTAAGACTTTGAGATTTGGGGGTTTGTTGTTGAGACACAATCAAGCCTAACCTAATGAGTACAGATGGTGATAAATACTGAGGAGGAAAGTAAAGCAAGGAAACAGGAAGAGTCAAAGTGGGAAGGGGCACAATCTTTGATAGAGAGAGGAGGAGGCTTCACTTTGGAATAAAGCCCTGAAGGAAGGGAAAGAGATAATGATAATAATGGACCATTCAGATATTTGGAGGAAGAACATTCTAGGCTGAAGGAACACCCAGTGCAAAGACTCAGAGAAAGGAACATGCCTGGTTACTGTGGCTATAGGAAGATAAGCGAGGAGAAAACAGGAAGAGGTGAAGCTAGAGGTAACTGGGCCAGATGGATAGGGTCTTAGAGGACACTGAGGGAGTTTGGCTTTTATTCTGTGATGGTAAGTTATTAGAGGTTGTTGAGCAGAGAAATGATTAGAATCTGATTTATATTTTTACAGAATTACTTTGGGTGCTATGTTGAGACTATTCTAACAGCCAAAAACAGCGAAACTATTTAGGAAACTACAGCAATAATCCAAGTAAGAGATGGTAGTAGTTTCAATCAAGGTGGGAGATAATTTGAGTAATAAAGAGAAAACATTTCTTGATAAAACTTGAAAGCAGAGCTAAAAAATTTGTAGGTGAATCAAAAGAGAAATTTATGAGGAGTTACAGATGTCTCCAGTTTTATTGACTCGAGTAATGGAAAGATAGAGTTGTCTTTAGTTGAGCTGGGAAAGACTACAGGACAGGAAAATATGGGGTAGAGGAATTTAGAAGCTAGGTTTTGAACATGCTAAACCTGCATGTCTATTAGAAAGCCAAATAGAGATATTAAGTAGGGAGTTGGATAGATGGATCTGAAGTCGAAGGGAGTGGTCAGGGCTAGAGATATAAATTTGGAACTTGTTGGTATTTAGACGGTATTTAAAGTCATAAGACTAGATGAGATCACCAAGGGAGGGAGAACAGATAGAAGAGATCCAGGAACTCAGTCCTAGGACACTCCAATTTAAGAGACTGGTAAAATGAGAATGAATCAGCAAAGGAGACTTAATAGCAGCCAGTGAGAAAGGAGGAAAACCAGACAAATGAGGAAACTTGAGCCCAGAGATGTTAAGCTACTTGCTAAGGGAGAATCAAACCTTAAATTTGACCCTAGCTCCCCATGCTCACAGCTCAGCTCCTGATGCAGGGAAATTGTGAGGTACTTAATGTAACTGCTTATTATTATCTGTGGATTCTATCATTAAAATAGTCCAAGTCAGTTGATTCATGGATTGATATGTGGTAAAGATAAAGCATCTGGTTTTAATCCTTGGAGATTCTTGATATTTAGAGCTGGAGGAAAATGACAAAACAAGTGACACTGAGAAGAAGTAGCTCATGAGGTAAGAGAAAAGACAATGGAGTTTTGGAATCCATAAGGAAAAACATGTGTATCTTATGAAATAGAAAGTGGACACTATCAAATTCTGTTGACAGATTAACTAAAACAAGTGCAGAGTTGGAACTCATCCCTAATAGACTATATTCTGAATATAAGACAATGAGTTTGATTGTAAGTCTCACCTGCTGATGAAGATAAGAAATAAATTTATTATTTACAAAATTGTCCAAATTGAGAAATATGTGGCTGGTGCTAAAAACAGTAAGTTGACTAAGAAATGAGGAGAACAAAGAAGAGATAAAGTGAGTGAGGAGAGACAAAGCAACAGTTTGAACAAGTATTTCCTTTGCTGCCTTGCTTCATTAGAGCGAATGTGCTTTGAGGATATACTTAATCGGAGGGATAAGCAACAGTATTTTATCCAGGACAATTTTACCATATGATAAATATCCTGTAATGTATACACTGAGAAAACTAATAAAAGGAATAAGGCATACCTGCAGTTTTAAAACAGGAATATTTTATGAAAGTGTCCTAAAACTTTTGTAAAACATTGAACTTCTGGTTTCCACTTAGGATGTAAACATTACTCCCACCTTTGCAACAAGCAAAAAAGAAAACAAACAACCACCAAATAATCTTCAAATTTGTAATGTTTCTAAAACTCATCAAAGAGCTAAAGTTGCAGGGAAACCTGAAATCAAAGATAAGCATATCCAAAAAGAGATGCCACTGGATGCTATAGAAGCTAGTAAGATAAATTTGGTTAAAATTTTTAACGAATTCCTAAAAGCCTGGAAATGTAGACTATCATTTGAATACAGAATCCGTGAGAACCAAGGACACAAAGGGAGTTTTTATCTACTTGTGGGCTCTTCACGAACCTTGTGGTTACTTACAGAAAAGATGGGAAGCAGCAAGAGAGTTCTGAGAATGCCTCCTATGGACATTCTCAAAACCACCCAGATCCTTTTATCTTTCCTATGGAGCATAAACCTAACCCCACAGGGGAAGAACAACCATCTTGTTGCTCCAGGGCATAGGTGAAGATCCACTGCAGCCAGAATAAGGGAACAGGAAAACATGCTCTATTCCTACAGGAGGTATGGGAATACCTTCTAGGCCAGACCATTAGAGATCTTCCACAGGGAGTGAGAGATCCCACTCGTAAGACCCAGAACATGGTGCCTTCTTAAGAATAAGGCTGAATCAGAACAACAAAAAGATTCCTCAATGTCTCCTATCAATCGGCTAATAATCATTGAATAACAAGTAACAGTAGTCTACTGCCCAGGGGAGCATTTAAAGGTTGGAGAAAAACCTTATTTTGGTTGTAAGCTCAAAGGGAAGATCCAAAGCTGAGGGTAGAGTAAAACAGACATTAAAAAAAATACTCTGGTAAATCAGTCTTGACTTTATAAGATAATGCTAGAGAAATTTGAGGCCTGTGGTGCACTGGGGTAGCCATGGCAACAACGTAATGCAAACTCAGCTCAACTAATGACCCAG